>NW_024426885.1:66235400-66525667 GCF_017311325.1 Ursus maritimus | reverse complement strand
TGAGGGCTGGGACGCCGGGTGTGGGGCGCACATCCCGGGACGCTGCAGGGTTGAGCAGCACCAACAGAAACAGAGTTAAAGTGGCCAGAACATTAGTAGAGAACGGGCCGCAATCCTTCTGTTCCGTGACAGAGGCTGAAATTTGGCCGCTGCTGCTCTGACTCTCAGAAGAGGCACAGCAAACCGCCAGGGAAAGCCGCCAGAGAACAAAAGCCTGGAAATACCGGCTCAGAGAGTGCCCATCCCCATCCTCCCTCGCAGGGGACACGGAGACTCTACCCAAACAGGGTTGCCTGAGTATTGGCGCGGCAGGCCCCTCCCCCAGAACACAGAAGGCAGGCTGAAAAATCAAGAAGCCCACAACCCGGGCGCCTGGGTGGCGCAGTCATTGAGCGCCTGCCTTCGGCTTAGGGCGTGATCCCGGCGTTCCGGAAAGGAGTCCCTCATCGGGCTCCTCCGCTGGGAGCCTGCTTCTTCCTCTCCCACTCCCCTGCTTCTGTTCCCTCTCTCGCTGGTTGGCTGCCACATAAATAAATAAATAAAATCTTTAAAGAAGAAGCCCACATCCCTAAGATCCCTATAAAACAAGGGGCACGGCCTGGGACCCAGTCAATAATTTGGGCTCTGGAAACCCCGCAACCTCTCTTCATCAGAATGACAAGAAGGAGAAGCCCCCCCCAGCAAAGAAAAGACAGTGATTCTGTGGCCTCTGCCACAGAAATAATGGATATGGATGTAACCAAATTATCAGAAATGGAATTCAGAGTAACGATGGTCAAAATGATGAGTAGAATTGAAAAAACTATTAACGAAAAGGTTACTGAGAATATAGAATCCCTAAGGACAGAAATGAGAGCGAATCTGACAGAAATTAAAAATTCTATGAGCCAAATGCAGGCAAAACTAGAGGCTCTGACGGCCAGGGTCGCAGAAGCAGAGGAACGGGTTAGTGAATTGGAGGATGGGTTAATAGAGGAAAAAATGAAAATAGAAGATGGTCTTAAAAAAATCCACGCCCACGAATGTAGGTTACGGGAGATTACTGACTCAATGAAACGATCCAATGTTAGAATCATCGGCATCCCCGAGGGGGTGGAGAAAAACAGAGGTCTAGAAGAGATATTTGAACAAATTGTAGCTGAAAACTTCCCTAATCTAGCAAGGGAAACAAACATTCGTGTCCAAGAGGCAGAGAGGACCCCTCCCAAGCTCAACCACGACAAACCTACGCCACGTCACGTCATAGTGCAATTCGCAAATATTAGATGCAAGGATACAGTATTGAAAGCGGCCAGGGCAAAGAAATTTCTCACGTACCAAGGCAAAAGCATCAGAATTACGTCAGACCTGTCTACACAGACCTGGAATGAGAGAAAGGGTTGGGGGAGCATATTTAAAGCTCTTTCAGAGAAAAACATGCAGCCAAGGATCCTTTATCCAGCAAGGCTGTCATTCAGAATTGATGGAGAAATAAAGACATTTCAGAATCGCCAGTCACTAACCAATTTTGTAACCACGAAACCAGCCCTACAGGAGATATTACGGGGGGTTCTATAAAAGTAAAAAGGCCCCAAGAGTGATACAGAACAGAAAGTCACAGCCAATACAAACAAAGACTTTACTGGCAACATGGCAACATTAAAATCATATCTCTCAGTAATCAGTCTTAATGTAAATGGTTTGAACCATCCCATAAAACGCCACAGGGTTGCAGATTGGATAAAAAGAAATGACCCATCCATTTGCTGTCTACAAGAGACTCATTTCGAACCCAAAGATGCATTCAGACTGAGAGTAAGGGGATGGAGTACCATCTTTCACGCAAATGGACCTCAAAAGAAAGCTGGGGTAGCAATTCTCATATCAGATAAATTGGATTTTAAACTACAGACTATAGTTAGAGATGCAGAAGGGCACTATATTATTCTTAAGGGAAGTATTCAACAAGTGGATATGACAATTATAAATATATATGCCCCCAACAGGGGAGCAGCAAGATACACAAGCCAACTCTTAACCAGAATAAAGAGACATATAAATAAAAATACATTAATAGTAGGGGACCTCAACACTCCACTCTCAGAAATAGACAGAACACCCTGGCAAAAACTAAGCAAAGAATCAAAGGCTTTGAATGCCATACTCGACGAGTTGGACCTCATAGATATATATAGAACACTACACCCCAGAACCAAAGAATACTCATTCTATTCTAATGCCCATGGAACATTCTCAAGAATAGACCATGTTCTGGGACACAAAACAGGTCTCAACCGATACCAAAAGATTGAAATTATCCCCTGCATATTCTCAGACCACAACGCTCTGAAATTGGAACTCAACCACAAGGAAAAATTTGGAAGAAACTCAAACACTTGGAGACTAAGAACCATCCTGCTCAGGAATGACTCGATAAACCAGGAAATCAAAAATCAAATTAAACAATTTATGGAGACCAATGAGAATGAAAATACAACAGTCCAAAACCTATGGGATACTGCAAAGGCAGTCCTAAGGGGGAAATACATAGCCATCCAAGCCTCACTCAAAAGAATAGAAAAATCTAAAATGCAGTTTTTATATTCTCACCTCAAGAAGCTGGAACAGCAACAGAGGGACAGGCCTAATCCACGCACGAGGAAGCAGTTGACCAAAATTAGAGCTGAAATCAATCAAGCAGAAACCAGAAGTACAGTAGAGCAGATCAACAGGACTAGAAGCTGGTTCTTTGAGAGAATCAATAAAATTGACAGACCACTGGCAAGACTTATCCAAAAGAAAAGAGAAAGGACCCAGATTATTAAAATTATGAATGAAAAAGGAGAGGTCACGACGAACACCATTGAAATTGGAAGGATTATTAGAAATTTTTATCAACAGCTATATGCCAATAAACTAAGCAATCTGGAAGAGATGGAATCCTTCCTGGAAACCTATAAACTACCAAGATTGAAACCGGAAGAAATTGATTCCTTAAACAGGCCAATTAATTATGAAGAAATTGAGTCAGTGATAAACAACCTTCCAAATAACAAAACTCCAGGCCCGGACGGTTTTCCTGGGGAATTCTACCAAACATTCAAAGAAGAAATAATACCTATTCTCCTAAAGCTATTTCAAAAAATAGAAACAGAAGGAAAGCTACCAAACTCATTCTATGAGGCCAATATTACCTTGATCCCCAAACCAGGCAAAGACCCCCTCAAAAAGGAGAATTACAGACCGATTTCCCTAATGAATATGGACGCCAAAATCCTCAACAAGATACTTGCTAATAGAATCCAACAGTACATTAAAAGGATTATCCATCACGATCAAGTGGGATTCATACCTGGGATGCAAGCGTGGTTCAATATTCGCAAATCAATCAGCGTGATACATCATATCAACAAGAAAAGACTCAGGAACCATATGATCCTC
Source organism: Ursus maritimus (assembly GCF_017311325.1). NCBI lineage: Eukaryota > Metazoa > Chordata > Mammalia > Carnivora > Ursidae > Ursus > Ursus maritimus. The sequence goes on along the minus strand of NW_024426885.1, from coordinate 66,522,247 downwards.
TCAATCGATGCCGAAAAAGCATTTGACAAAATACAGCATCCTTTCCTGATTAAAACCCTTCAGAGTGTAGGAATAGAAGGTACATTTCTCAATCTCATAAAAGCCATCTATGAAAAGCCTACTGCAAATATTATTCTCAATGGGGAAAAGCTGGAAGCCTTTCCCTTAAGATCAGGAACACGACAAGGATGCCCACTCTCGCCACTATTATTCAACATAGTACTAGAAGTCCTTGCAACAGCAATCAGACGACAAAAAGGGATCAAAGGTATTCAAATTGGCAAAGAAGAAGTCAAAATGTCTCTCTTTGCAGATGACATGATACTCTATATGGAAAACCCAAAAGAAGCCACTCCCAAACTATTAGAAGTTATAGAGCAATTCAGTAACGTGGCAGGATACAAAATAAATGCTCAGAAATCAGTTGCATTTCTATACACGAATAACGAGACCGAAGAAAGAGAAATTAGGGAATCCATCCCATTTACAATAGCACCAAAAACCATACGTTACCTTGGAATTAACTTAACCAGAGACGTAAAGGACCTATATTCTAGAAACTATAAATCACTCTTGAAAGACATTGAGGAAGACATAAAAAGATGGAAAGATATTCCATGCTCATGAATCGGAAGAATTAACATAGTTAAAATGTCCATGCTACCCAGAGCAATCTACACTTTCAATGCTATCCCGATCAAAATACCAAGGACATTTTTCAAAGAACTGGAACAAACAGTCCTTAAATTTGTATGGAAACAGAAAAGGCCCCGAATCTCCAAGGAACTGTTGAAAAGGAAAAACAAAGCTGGGGGCATCACAATGCCGGATTTCGAGCTGTACTACAAAGCTGTGATCACAAAGACAGCATGGTACTGGCACAAAAACAGACACATAGACCAATGGAACAGAATAGAGAGCCCAGAAATGGACCCTCGGCTCTTTGGGCAACTAATATTTGATAAAGCAGGAAAAAACATCCGGTGGGAAAAAGACAGTCTCTTCAATAAATGGTGCTGGGAAAATTGGACAGCTACATGCAAGAGAATGAAACTTGACCACTATCTCACACCATACACAAAAATAAACTCCAAATGGATGAAAGACCTCGATGTGAGACAGGAATCCATCAAAATTCTAGAGGAGAACATAGGCAGCAACCTCTACGACATCGGCCAAAGCAACCTTTTTCATGACACATCCCCAAAGGCAAGAGAAACAAAAGATAAAATGAATTTATGGGACTTCATCAAGATTAAAAGTTTCTGCACAGCCAAGGAAACAGTCAGAAAAACTAAGAGGCAGCCCACGGAATGGGAGAATATATTTGCAAATGACACTACAGATAAAGGACTGGTATCCAAGATCTACAAAGAACTTCTCAAACTCAATACATGAGAAACAAATAAACAAATCAAAAAATGGGCAGAAGATATGAACAGACACTTTTCCAATGAAGACATACAAATGGCTAACAGACACATGAAAAAATGTTCAAAATCATTAGCCATCAAGGAAATTCAAATCAAAACCACACTGAGATACCACCTTACGCCAGTTAGAATGGCAAAAATAGACAAGGCAAGAAACAACAATTGTTGGAGAGGATGTGGAGAAAGGGGATCCCTCCTACATTGTTGGTGGGAATGCAAGTTGGTACAGCCACTCTAGAAAACAGTGTGGAGGTCCCTTAAAAAGTTAAAAATTGAGCTACCCTATGATCCAGCCATTGCACTACTGGGTATTTACCCCAAAGATACAGACGTAGTGAAGAGAAGGGCCATATGCACCCCAATGTTCAGAGCAGCAATGTCCACAATAGCTAAATTGTGGAAGGAGCCGAGATGCCCTTCAACAGATGACTGGATTAAGAAGTTGTGGTCCATATATACAATGGAATATTACTCAGCTATCAGAAAGAACGAGTTCTCAACATTTACTACAACATGGACAGCACTGGAGGAGATAATGCTAAGTGAAATAAGTCAAGCAGAGAAAGACAACTATCATATGATTTCTCTCATCTATGGAACATAAGAACTAGGATGATCGGTAGGGGAAGAAAGGGATAAAGAAAGGGGGGGTAATCAGAAGGGGGAATGAAACATGAGAGACTATGGACTATGAGAAACAAACTGGGACTTCAGAGGGGAGGGGGGTGGGGGAATGGGATAGACCGGTGATGGGTAGTAAGGAGGGCACGTATTGCATGGTGCACTGGGTGTTATACACAACTAATGAATCATCGAGCCTTACATCGGAAACCGGGGATGTACTGTATGGTGACTAACATAATATAATAAAAAATCATTAAAAAAAAAAAAAAAGAACAGTATGAAGTTAAAAAAAAAAACCATTTCTCACCCCACCCATTTCCACTCCCACTGTTAACAGTTTTGTCTGTATTACTTTACCCATTTTCATGACATACCTATATATAATATAAATATATTTTTCATGCAAAACCATTTTACAAATTACTTCATTCATTTAACAATATATCATGGAAATATTATTATGTAAGTACAGATTTACATTATTTAAAAAATATTTTATTATGAAAATTTTCAAAAAAAACATAAAGAGAATACTATAATGAAACAATTATAAGCCCAAATTCAATACAATCAATCCCAATTCATCTACATCACCACCTATTCTCCCATCCCTGGAATATTTTGAAGCAAACCCCAGGTATCACATCATTTCATCTGTAAATATGTCAATAAGTATCTCTAAAACAAGTTAGCCAGTTGGCAAAATGACAGATAAGGTGTCGTCATATAAGGTCTCAAATCTGCCACTGGAGTGGGTGCACAAGAGCCAGAGACAATAGACAAACAAATGGGAATGGCTGTGTTCCAACCAACTTCACTTACACAACGTGCTGTGGGACACATTTGGCCCACAGGCCATGGTTTGCCCACCCCTGCTCTAAAAGATACAAGCTTTTTCTCTGATACACAACTTTTCTCTTTCATACTAAAAGAAGTTAATAAAGAACTCTTTTCTTTAATATCATCAGATCTAAAAATGTTAATCATCCCTTAATATTATCAAAGCTAGTCAGTGTTCACTCTTCCCTGATTGTATTATAATCTTACTCAGTTTCTTTCTTTCTTTATTTTTGTTTACAGCTTATTTAAATCAGAGTCAAAAATAAGACCCACATATTCCGGGATGCCTGGGTGGCTCAGTTGATTAAGCGGCTGCCTTCGGCTCAGGTCATGAATCCCAGGGTCGTAGAATTGCATCCCGCATCAGGCTCCTTGGTCAGTGGGGAGCCTGCTTCTCTCTCTGCCCGCTTCTCCCCTGCTTGTGCTCTCTCTCTCTCTCCGACAAATAAATAAATAAGTAAAATCTTAAAAAAAAAAAAAAAGACCCACATATTCCAATTGCTTGTTATATCTTCTAAGTCTCTTCTAACCTGTAATTAATTCCCCATCTCTTCTTTTCCCCTTAAAATATTTGTTGAAGATACAGGGTCTCAATTGTCTTGTAAAGTTTTCCAGTTTGGGTTTTGTTGATTATATCTCTGTGGTAACATTGAGCATGTTCCTCTGTCCCTTGTATTTTTTATAAATCAGTAATAAGATCTAGAGTCTTAATCAGATTTCAGTTAATTTTTTTCTTTCTTGCCAGGACTACTTCAGGAGGCACATGATTCTGACGGTTTCCTTCTCTGTGACGTTATCAGCCACTGATAGTCGTTGCCTGATGATATCTGAAGTTTGCTATTTCTTCTTCATTTATCAGTTAAATTCCTTTACAGAGAAATTTTTATTTATCTACTATTTGGTTATTCGGAAATGAAGATCACACAAGAAACCTGAAATAGACTTCTGATATTTTCCTTTAATTTACTTCTTTTCAAGATAATGAAATGGTTCCCTGAAATCTTCCAAAGATATCCAATGAAGGTTTCTTCTTTTTTGATGTCATTATGAACCTATAGCTTTAAACATTGCAGCTACTATCCTTATTGATGCTGAAATTGTCCCATCCTTGATCAATGAGAACTTGTTCAAGTTAGGTCTTCAGTCCTTTGGACATCGTTCTAGTATTATTTCATGGCATCTTTCCTTTCTGGTATGACAAAATTTCTAGGTTCACTTGCAGACCTGGAAGCAACCATTTCCCCAAAGAATCCTGGTTCCTTAGTGGTTAGCAACATTTAGAGAACATCATCCAGATTGTAGGGGAGTTTACTGCTACTGGGCTGGTCTTTGTGTCTAGGGTTTTGGGTGGATAGAGCTAAAAAATTTGTTTTGTTGAGGATAAAATACATTATGAGTTCATACTGATATTTCCAATTCAAATTTAGGGCTACAGGGCTTTTATATAACATCATCAATTTTACATTTGTTTTTCTTTTCAACCATGCCAAAAAATTTCAATTCTCAACACCACCAGCATAATTACTTTTCTTATAATAAAACACACAAAAGATTCCAAATAATATTATCAACCTTACTATCAACAATATGATTACTGAAAACAGTTTAATACCTTGGGGGTTTTCTTATTTGGTTGTGTAGTTTGGTTTGGTCTATATCCTTAGGGCATATCCCCAGAAGGGATATACAGTTAAATTTTACTGTTGAAGAGTTCATTGCAATAGTTCCTTTTCAGAAGTATGTCCCACTTAGGAACAGGTTCATTTGTTTTGTTTTACTTTCAATTTTCAGTGATTCATTTTTTTTCATTTATTTAGCTTTGTTTTAGAATTTTTCATAATATTTACATGATTCTGAAGTTAAATATACAAAATAAGATATATTCAAAGAAGTCTAATTTCTATGTTCTCTCACTATTGCCTCCCTCCCTTATAGATAACCATTCTGAATGCTTTATCTTTCCACCTTTTTCTTTCAAAGATTTTATTTATTTATTTTAGACAGAGAGAGAGAGTGCATAGGAGCAGAGGGAGGGGCAGAGGGAGAGGGACAAGCAGACTCCTTGCCGAGCATGGAACCCAATGTGGGGCTTGATATCACAACCCTGAGATCATGACCTGAAACAAAATCAAGATGGACTGAGCCACCCAGGTGCCCCTCCTTCTATTTTTTTTAAATATAAGCAAACATGTATATTTTTTGTATTTCTTCTTTTCTTGGTTGAATAGCCTTCTGCATACATCTACAAGGAGGATATAGTAGGCAGTGTTCCCCCAAAGTTCGATCATGAAACTTTTTTCAAAAGGAGCACCCTGAAGGGTAAATATTGGGCAAAACTCATTTGGGAAATGCTGCAACAATTCATAAAGAAAAAAATAATCTACAGATGCTCAATAGGTATACATCAGCTGAAAACAGGTTTTCTTCTCCACAAAGTAAAAGGGTCTCTTGTTTTGCATTTAATAAAGTCTCCTCCTTGATTCATCAATCCTCTTCAAGAATAAGATTTCCATGACTCTTCTTCTAAAAACACCCCACCATGGAACTGTGATTGACAGTTTGGAACTGTGATTGCAAAGCCCTACAACATTGCAATTTCAGGTTGGTTCTCCACTGACACTTTTTTCCTTCAATGCCAGTCACCTATGAACAGGATTACTTTCTGGCATTGGGAGCTGTCTTCAATAGCAAATGATCACAAAATAATCCAGGAAGACATTTTCCCTTTTCCCATTGTTTTACCTCTATTCTCATCTTCTTCAGTGTCATTAAATAACATGAATGTACAATGTTCTCTCCTTGCTCATAGGTCCAAGTGCACAGCCTGCTCTGAAGAAGCCCTACAGTGGTCCCGTTTGTCAGAGTACTTATTCTTTGTCCCCAAGGACTCCTCTTTTGTAGTTCCTTTATCTGTAGTTAAAAGAATTCTGTCTTTGCTCCAAGCACCAGTGGTGGTTGGTGTTTGGACAGAAAATAGGAAGATTTGACTCCTCACTGGTAATACATCAAGAGGAAATTAATAAAGGATTCTGAGCAGCACTCAGTCGACCTGAATTCTTGAATTCTTGCTGAGATAGGGCTTTTAGGAACCTTGATGAAGAGATCAACCCTGCTCTATGTTTCTACTGATCTCTTCAATACAGCACTAAGGCAAGTTGGCTAATATAACAACCCAGCATGAATGACTACAAAGCTAAAATCATGTCCCTAGAGAGCTCACTGAGATGGAGAGGAGTATTTCATGAAAAAGGCCAGATCACTGCAGAGGCAAAAGGTTCATCTAAATCAGTGTTTGTAGTTGCCGGTGTGTCAGCCAGCAAAGTGAGGTTTTCATTTTGCTTTGATTCTAGCTGTTTTCCTTCAGGGCTGCTCTTGTTCCTCTGTCTGAATCTCCCTGTTGGAGGCCTTCAGCACCTAATCCTGAGGTATACTTTCTACACACAGTCTAGGCAGCCTGCCAAGGGAAAGTAATTCTTGTATCCAATACCTATCACCTCTTCCTCACGTTCTCATTCCTTTACCTTCCATCCGGTCCTGAAGGACAATTGCATTCTCATTGGCCCCGCCCATGCGCCCGAGATGGATTTATATAGGTTCACATCAGGATACACTAACTAGGCTCCTTAGCTGGTATTTTTCCAAGAACAGTCCATACAACACCTCTATCGGAATCACCTTAGGGTACCTATTAAAATACAAATTATGAGGTCCCACCCTAGACTCTCTGAGTCAAGATCTCTTGTAGGAGGCCAAGAATCTGCCCTTTTAAGAAATGCTCAAACATTTCTCTTTGCGCTAGAAGTTAGGAACCACTGACCCAGACCTTCTTCTTTGTAGATCTGGCTGCTGGGCATCGCCTCAGCTAACCTCTGTTTCTCTAGAAAGACTTTTTTATATGCACAGAGTAAGTAGCTCCAACTGCCTCACACCTATAGGCTCATACTATTAAATACATTGCTGTAGCTTTGCTTTACCCCAAACACTCCCAAACGGTCCCATGAACTTAACACGTCATATCTCTATATAGTCTTTTTAGTTCTCTCTATAATCTTTTTTAGTTCTCATCAAAAGAGACCTCCACTTATAAAAATAAGAAAACAGAGTTCAAAATTGCCTTCTCCCGTTAAAAAAAAAGAGAAGAAAACTGAATAAACTGCTTTAAAGCCTTTGAAATGGCACTAAATTAGTCCTAGGACAAAAACTCTAGACCTACTCTATAAGAGCTTAAAAGCAAGCTTTGAAAGGACCAAATTGATTGGAAGTATTTGACTACCTGTCAGATCAAACTCCAACACACTTTAAAGGAATAAAATAATATTCAGCATTCAACAATGAAAAAAAATTGCAATGTCCTACATCTAATAAAAAATACTAGATTTACAAGCAACAGAGAAAATATGATACATAATCAGTAGAAAAATCAGTCAGTAGAAAAAGATCCAGAAATAATTGGGAAAATAGAATAATCAAACAAAAACATAAAAGCAGACATTATAAATGTGTGATAGTGCAAAGATTTAAAGGGAAACATGAGTATAATGAGGAGAGAAGTGAAAGGTATAAAAGAGAAGCAAATGAGAAATATAACACCTAAATGAACATTTTACTGAGTGGAATTTACAAATTAGACATCCCAGAGAAAAACAGCAAGAAATTTGAATTCAAAATGAAGCACAAGAAGAAAAAAAATGATTTGAAAAATGAAAAGAACCTCAGTGATCTGTGGAAAATTATCAAGTAGTAGAGCATAAATATAATTAGAATATAAATATAATTAGAATCCAAGAAAAAGAAGGAGGATTGAAAAAAATTTTTGAAGAAATAATGCCTGAGGGAGATTTCTGGGAACATGTCAAAGTAGGAGAATCCTAAACTCACCTTGCCCCACGAACAAACCAAATAACAGCCATATCAGTGAAACTAACCCAGAAAATGACTGGAAGACTGGCAAAACACTTTCCACAATTAATTGGAGAAAAGCCACATCAAAAAAGGTAGGAGGGGCAGAGACATGGTCAGGAATTAAACTCCTGGTGAGACTAAGCACAAATGGGAGGGACATCACAAGCACAGAGAAGAGCAGTAGACCCCACACCAGGCACCCCAGACACAGGTGACCTGCACTAGGAAGACAAATCCCCATAACACTTGGCTTTGAAAGCCAGCAGAGCTTAACTTTGCAAGTTTTTACAATCAGCAGGGATTAACTCTGGGTACTTTAAAAATCAGCAGGATTCGCTCTGGGAGAGCTGGAAGGCAATAGGAAACTGAGTCCCTGCCCTTACAGACACAGCACAACAAATGACTCCGAGGAGATACTGCATAGAAGCACTGGTTTGAAAAGTACCCGGGGTATACACGAAGAAGATTTATTTATTAACCTCAGAATGTGTACTAGAGTGCCAAAGACCTTTAGGAGACTTCTTCAAGAACAGAAGAGCTGGCAGGTGCCATTTCTCTTCCCTCCCCCAGCCTAGCCAGCCAGACACTTGCAGGAACAAACACAAACACCTTACACCTACCTTGGTAACACCACACACCCTGCCCCATGTTCTCCTATGTATCCACTCCATCCAACCCACCTCACTCAGCAGTCATCCTTCCAAAGTGACTCCTGCCACGTCACATCCAGAAAGCAGGCCTGGCAGGGAGCTGAGCCATTCCAAAGCAACTCCTGCCCTGGGGAGAGGAGAATATCACCACACACACATACCAGTTCAACTGCAGCCCCAGCAGACAACCGATCTGACAACTGGCCCTGCCTACCAACAAAAAGTTTTCAGGGGGCAGCCCAGAGAAAGATCCCTACAATTTTGTGTGACTGCAGCCCCAGCAAATGGGTGGAGAGCAGGCATCTGGTCTGGGTGCTGACACCTCCCAACTACAAGCCCATGGCAACTTCAGACTGGCTCCATAAGAGAACAGGGACCAAACCCTGCCCACAACAAGCAAAGTAGACCATTACAACCAACTGAACTAAAGGCAAATGCAGCTCAGCCACAATACGAGGGTGCACACAAGCCACATAGGAAACACTCCTGAAGTTCCTGGTTCTGGTAAGCAAGGACATTGTGCTACAGGGCACCACCACAGGACCTCTTCTTCATAAGGTCACTACTTATAAAGATCAGGAGATATAGGGGCGCCTGGGTGGCACAGCGGTTGAGCGTCTGCCTTCGGTTCAGGACGTGATCCTGGCGTTATGGGATCGAGCCCCACATCAGGCTCCTCCGCTATGAGCCTGCTTCTTCCTCTCCCACTCCCCCTGCTTGTGTTCCCTCTCTCGCTGGCTGTCTCTATCTCTGTCGAATAAATAAATAAAATCTTAAAAAAAAAAAAGATCAGGAGATATAACCAATTTACCTAATGCATTGAAATAAACACAGAGAGTAAAACAAAATGGAAAGAGGACTGGGTCCCAAATGAAAGAACAGCAAAACAATAGCAAGAGAGCTCATTGAAATGAAGATAAGCAATATGACTGATAAAGAATTCAAAGTAATGGTCATAAAGATACTCACTGGACTTGGAAAGAGTGGATGATCTCAGTGAGACCTCTAACAAAGAGAAAGAAAATATTAAAAAGAACCAACCACATATGAGTAAAACCATATGATAATTGTCTTTCTCTGGCTTGACTTATTCCACTTAGCATAATCCCTTCCAGTTCCATCCATGTCAATGCAAATGGTGGGTATTCATCCCTTCTGATGGCTGAGTAATATTCATTGTATATATGTACTACATCTTCTTATCCATTCATCTGTTGAAGGGCATCTTGGCTCCTTCCACAGTTTGGCTATTGTGGACATTGCTGCTATGAACATTGGGGTGCATGTGCCCCTTCTTTTCACTATATCTGTATCTTTGGGTTAAATACTTAGTAGTGCAGGTGCTAAGTTGTAGGGTAGTTCTATTTTTAACGTCTTGAGGAACGTCCATACTATTTTCCAGAGTGGCTGTACCAGCTTGCATTCCCACCAACAGTGTAAGAGGGTTCCCCTTTCTCCACATCCTCGCCGACATTTGTTGTTTCCTGCCTTGTTAATTTTTGCCATTCTAACTGGCATAAAGTGGAATCTTATGGGATAACCAGGTGATGGGTATTAAGGAGGGCACGTGTTGTGATGAGCACTGGGTGTTTTCACAACTAATGAATCACTGAACACTACATCAAAAACCAATGATGTACTATATGTTGGCTAACTGAACATAATAGAAACAAAACAAAAAAATAAAAATGCAAAAAAAAAGAAGCAATCAGAGATAAAGAACTCAATAACTGAAGTTAAAAATACACTAGAGGAAATCAACAGTAGATTAGAGGAGGAAGAAGAATGGGTCAGTGACCTGGAAGACCAGAGTAATGGAAAGCAATTAGCAGAACAAAAAAACAAAACAAAACAAAAACAAAAAACAAAATAAGAATAGACTAAGGGAATTCAGTGACATGATCACATCATCAAGCATAATGACATTTGCATTATAGGGATCCCAGGAAAGAGAGAGAAAAGGAGGCAGAAAATTTATTTGAAGAATTAATACATGACAATTTCTCTAATCTGGAGAAGGAAACAGACATTCAGATCCAGGAGCCACAGAGTCCCCAGCAAAACCACCCCAAGGAGATTCACACCAAGACACATAATAACTAAAATGGCGAAACATAGTGATAAATAGAGCATTTTAATAGTAGCAAGAGAAAAGAAAATGGTTACATACAAGGGAAACCTCATGAGGCTATCAGCTGATTTTTCAGTAGAAACTTTTAAGGAGTGGCATCAACAACAACAACAACAACAACAACAACAACAACAACCTACAACCAAGAATACTCCACCCAGCAAGGCTGTCATTCACAATATAAGGAGAGATAAAGAATTTCCCAAAGTTCAGGATTTCATCACCACTAAACCAGCCTTACAAGAAATGTTAAAGGGAATTCTTTGAGTGAAAAGAAACGGCCAAAATCAGGAGTAAGAAAATTATGAAAGGAAAAAATTTCACAGGTAAATACATAATAAAAACAGTAGATTAGTCACTTATAAAACCAATGCAGAGGTTAAAGCATAAAGCAATAAGATCAATTATATCTATAAAAATCAGTCAAGAGGAGGACACCTGGGTGGCTCAGTCAGTTGAGCATTCAACTCTTCATTTTGGCTTGGGTCATGATTTCGGGGTCAAGAGATCAAGCCCTGCATTGGGCTCTGTGCTTAATGTGGAATCTGCTCTCTCCCTCTCTCTCTATGTCCCTCCCCCTGCTCACTCTCTCTCAAACAAAGAAATAAATCTTAAATAAAAATCAGTCAAGGGATCCACAAAATAAAAGATGTACAGTATGTTATCATGTACATAAAACATGTCAGGGAAGTAAAAAAAATTAGTGCTTTTCAAATGGGTTCAAACTTAAGTGACTGTCAACAATATAGACTGGTATATGCACAAGATGTTATATGAATCTAATGGCAACCACAAATAAAAAACGTGTAATAAACAGATATGCAAAAAATAAAGAGAAAGGAATCCAAGCAGATCACTAAAGAAAGACTTCAAAGAAAAAGGAAAGAGAACAAGATGAGGAAGGAACAGAGCAGAACTACAAAAACAACTATAAAACAAGTAAAAAATGGCAATAACTACATGCCTATCAATAATTATTTTGAATGTAAATGGACTAAATGCTCCAATTAAAAGACATAGGGTGACTGAATGGACAAAAAAGCAAGACTCAGGGGCGCCTGGGTGGCTCAGTCATTAGGCACCTGCCTTCGGCTCAGGGTGTGATCCCAGCGTCCTGGGATTGAGCCCCACATCAGGCTCCTCTGCTGGGAGCCTGCTTCTTCCTCTCCCACTCCCCCTGTTTGTGTTCCCTCTCTCGCTGGCTGTCTCTCTCTCTGTCATATAAATAAATAAAATTTAAAAAAAAAGCAAGACTCATCTATATGCCATCTACGAGAGGCTCACTTCAGAACGAAAGACACAAGCAGATTGAAAGTGAAGGAACAGAAAAACATTTACCATGCAAATGGAAGCTAAAAGAAAGCTTGAGTAGCAATACTTACATTGAACAAAATAGATTTTAAAATGGACTGTAACAAGAGACAAAAAGGGACACTACATAATGATAAAGGGAACAATTCAACAAGAAGATGTAACACTTGTAAATATTTATGCACCCAACATGGGAGCAGCTACTACATAAAGCAACTACTAACAGACATAAAGGAAGAAATTAACAATAATACAATAATAATAGGGAATGTTAACACCTCACTTACATCAGTGGATGGTTCAAACAGAAAATCAAGGAAAGAGTGGCTTTGAGTGACACATTGGACCAGATGGATCTAACAATATATTCAGAACATTCCAACCAAAAATAACCAAATATGCATTTTTTCAAAGTGCACATGGAACATCATCTAAAATAGATCACGATAGGTCACAAAACAAATCTCAATACATTCAAAAAGACTGAAATCATATTATGCATCTTTTCTGACCACGTTATGTAACTAGAAATCAAACACAAGAAAAAATCTGGAAAGAACACAAATACATGGAGGCTAAATAACATGCCACTAAACAATGAATGGGCCAACCAAGAAATCGAAGAGGAAATGAAAAATACATGAAAACAAATGAAAATTAAAACACAATGATCCAAAATCTTGGGGATGCTGCAAAAGCTGTTCTAAGAGGAAAGATTATAGGTACAGACTTACTTCATGAAATAAGAAAAATCTCAAATAAACAACATAACCTTACACCTAAAGGAGCTGAAAAAGAAGAACAAAAAGCCTGGAGCCAGTAGAAGGAAGAAAATAAGAAAGATTAGACCTGAAATAAATGAAACAGAGACTAACAAAATAATAGAACATATCAATGCATCCAGGAGCTGGTTCTTTCAAAATATCAACAAAATTGAAAAACTTTTAGCCAGATTCATGAAAGAAAGAAAGAAAGAAAGAAAGAAAGAAAGAAAGAAAGAAAGAAATCAAATAAAGTCAGAAATGAAGGGGGAGAAATAATAATACAGAAATACAAAGAATTATAGAGAATATTATGAAAAATTATATGCCATACATTAGACAACCTAGAAGACATGGATAAATTCCTAGAAACATATAAGGAAGAAATAGAATTGAACAGACCAATTACTAGCAATGACATTAAATCAGTAATCAAAAACTTCCTAACAAAAGTCCAGGACAAGATGGCTTCACAGGTGAATTCTACCAAGCATTTAAAGAAGAGTTAATACTTGTTCTCAAACTATTCCAAAAAACATAAGAGAAAGGAGAGCTTCCAAATTCATTCTATGAGGCCAGTATTATCCTGATGCCAAAACCAGATAAAGACACTACACAAAAGGAAACTACAGGCTAAATATCTGATGAACATGGATGCAAAATCCTGAACAAAATATTAGCAAACTGAATGCAATAATTAAAGAAATCATTCACCCTGATCAAGTGTGATTTATTCCAGGTATTCAAGGACGGTTTAATATTCACAAATCAATCAACATGATACATTACATTAATAAGAGAAAAGATAAAAACCATATGATCATCTCAATAGACACAGAAAAAGCATTTCACAAAGTATAACATCCATTCATGATAAAACCCTCAACAAAGTAGATTTAGGAGGAATGTCAACATAATAAAGGCCATATAAAAAACCCACAGCTAACAACATACTCCATAGTGAAAAACTGGAAGCTTTTCCCCTAAGATTAGGAACAAGATATGGATGTCCACTCTCATCACTTTTATTCAACATAGTACTGGAAGTCCTAGCCACAGCAATCAGACAAAAGAAGGAAGGAAGGAAGGAAGGAAGGAAGGAAGGAAGGAAGGAAGGAAGAAGGGCATCCAAATTGTTAAGAAAGAAGTTAAACTTTCAGTATTTGTAGATGACATGGTACTCTATATGGAAAACCCTAAAAACTACACCAAAAAACTATTAGAACCAATCAATGAATTCAGTGAAGTTGCAGGATACAAGATTAATACACAGAAATCAATTGCATTTCTATACACTAATAATGAAGTAGCAGAAAGAGAAATTCAGAAAACAATTCCATCCACAATTGTACCAAAATATATATATATAATATATATTATAAAATATACATATATAATATATAATAAAATATATATATTCATAAATATATATATAGTATTATATATTATATATATTATATATATATGAATAAACTTAACCAGGGAAGTGAAAGCCCTGTACTCTGAAAACTATAAAACATTGAAAAGCTATTCCATGTCATGGACTGGAAAAGCCAATACTGTTAAAATGTCCATACTACTGAAAGCAGCCTACAGATTCAATAAAATCACTATCAAAAAGCAACAGCATTTTTGGGGTGCCTGGATGGCTTAGTCAGTTAAGCATCCAACTTGGTTTCAGCTCAGGTCATGATCTCATGGGTTATAGGATCAAACCCTGTGTCAGGCTCTGTGCTCAGTGGGCAGTCTGCTTGAAGATTCTCTCCCCACCCCTCCCCGCTCTCTCAAATAAATAAATAAATCTTTTTTTTAAAGGCATTTTTCACAGAAGTAGAAAAAATAATTCTGACATTTGTATAGAACCAGAAAAGACCCCAAATAGCCAAAGCTATCTTGAAAAAGAAGAACAAAACTGGAGGTATCACAATCCCAGATTTCAAGATATACTACAAAATTGTAATAATCCAAACAGTATGGTACGGGCTCCAAAACAGACACACAAATCAATGGAACAGTATAGAGAGCCCAAAAATAAACCCACACTTACATAGTCAATTCATCTATGACAAAGTAGGCAAGAATATATATGGTGCTGGGGAAACTGGATAGCTACCTGCAAAAGAATGAAACTGGACCACTATCTTAATACCATACACAACAATAAACTCAAAATGAATTAAAGACCTAAATGTGAGACCTGAAACCATAAAATTCCTAGAAGAAAACATATAGAATAATTTCCTTGACATTAGCTGTAGCAACATTTTTCTAAATATGTCTCTTCTAGCAAGGGAAACAAAATCAAAATTAAACTATTGGGACTATACCAAAATAAAAAGCTTTTACACAGTGAAGGAAACCACCAACAAAACAAAAAGGCAACCTACTGAATGGATGAAGATATTTGCAAATGACATAACCAATAAGGGATTGATATCCAAAATACATAAAGAACTTACACAACTCAACACCATAGAAACAAAAAATCCATAGAAACAATAAATGGGCAGAGGACGGGCATAGACATTTTTCCACAGAAGACATGCAGATGGCCAACAGACACATGGAAATATGCTCAATAACACTCATCATCAGGGAAATGTACATTAAAACCACAATGAGATATCACTTTACACCTGTCAGAATGGCTGGAATAAAAAAGACAAGAAAGAACAAGTATTGGCAAGGATGTCCAGAGAAGGGAACCCTCATACACTGTTGATGGAAGTGCAAACTGACACGGCCACCATGGAAAACAGTATGGAGTTTCCTTAAAAATTTTAAGATAGATAGATAGATAGATAGATAGATAGATAGATAGATAGATAGATGATTGATAGATAGAATTACCAAATGGCCCAGTAATTCCAGTACTGGGGTATTTACCCAAAGAAAATGAAAATACTAATTCAAAAAGATACATGCACCCCTATGTTTATTGCGGCATTATTTACAACAGCCAAGATATGGAAGCCGCCCAAGTGTCCATCAATAGACAAATGGATAGAGATATGGTAGATATATACAAGGGAATATTATTCAGCCATAAAAAAGAATGAAATCTTGCCATTTGCAACAACATGGATAGACCTAGAGTATAATGCTGTGAAATAAGTCAGTCAGAGAAAGACAAATATCTTATGATTTCACTCATGTGTGCAATTTAAGAAACAAAACAAATGAACAAAGAAAAAAAGACAAACCGAAATATGGACTCTTAAATACAGAGAACAAATTGGTAGTTGGCAGAGGGGAGAAGAGTGGAGGATGGCTGAAATAGATAAAAGGGATTAAGAGTCTGCTTATCATGATAAGCCCTGAGAAATGTATAGAATCATTGAATCATTTATTGTACACTTGAAACTAAAATAACCCTATATGTTCATTATACCTGACATAAAAGAAAAGAATGCCTGAAATTTTTCTAAAATTCATGAGAACTTTAAACCCACAGATCCAAGAAGCTTAACAAACCCCAATCAGCACAATAAACAGAATGAAAACCACACCAAGCCACATTATAATCAAACTGAAAAACTGTGATAAAGATAAAAATTGTAAAAGTAGCCAGAGGAAAAAGGCATGTTACAAACAAAGGAATAAAGATATTAATTACTACAAACTTCTTGCCAGAAATTATGGAAGCATGGAGACAATAGAGTAATATATTTTAAGTGCTGAAAGGAATAAGGAAAACTATCAACTAGAATTTTATGCCCAATGCAAAAATAAAGGTGAAATAAAGACTTACAGATGAGCAAAAGCTGAAAGAATTTCTCAACAGGCAGACACACTACAAGAAATGTAATTCTTCATGAAATTCTTCAGGCAGAAGGAAACCAATGGAACTTGGATCTAAATCAAAAAATGGGCAGAAAATATGAACAGACACTTTTCCAATGAAGACATACGAGTGGCTAACAGACACATGAAAAAAATGTTCAACATCATTAGCCATCAGGGAAATTCAAATCAAAACTACACTGGGATACCACCTTACACCAGTTAGAATGGCAAAATTGACAAGGCAAGAAACAACAAATGTTGGAGAGGATGTGGAGAAAGGGGATCCCTCTCACACTGTTGGTGGGAATGCAAGTTGGTACGGCCACTTTGGAAAACAGTGTGGAGTTTCCTCAGAAAGTTAAAAGTAGAGCTACCCTATGACCCAGCAATTGCACTACTAGGTATTTATCCCAAAGTACAGATGTAGTGAAAAGAAGGGCCTTATGCACCCCAATGTTCACAGTAGCAATGTCCATAATAGCCAAACTGTGGAAGGAGCCAAGATGCCCGTCAACAGATGAATGGATAAAGATGTGGTCCATATATACAATGGAATATTACTCAGCCATCAGAAAGGGTGATTCCCAAAATTTGCATCAACATGGATGGAACTGGAAGGGATTATGCTAAGTGAAATAAGTCAAGCCAGAGAAAGACAATTATCATATGGTTTTACTTATTTGTGGAACATTAAGGAATAGCAGGGAAATCATTATGAGAAGGAAGGGAAAAATGAAGGGGGGTAAAACAGAGGGGGAGACAAACAAACCATGAGAGACTATGGACTCCAGAAAACAAACTGAGGGTTTTAGAGGGGAGGGAGGTAAGGTGAAGGGTATTAAGGAGGGCAAGTACTGCATAGAGCGCTGGGTGTTATATGCAAACAATGAATCATGGAACACTACATCAAAAGCTAATGATGTACTGCATGGTAACTAACATATCATACTAATAAAAAAATAATAAATAAATAAATAAATAAATAAATAAATAAATAAAGGAGCATACAGTTCTTTGGGAAAAAAAAGAAAGAAAGAAAGAAAGAAAGAAAGAAAGAAAGAAAGAAAGAAAGAAAGAAAGAAAGAAAAAAATGCCAGATGGTAATATATAGGTAAACATAAGGCATTTTTCTTACTTTCAATTTTCTTAAAAAAGAATTGACCATTTAAATCAAAATAGCAACAATAAATTATGGAAGCTCAACATACATCAAAGTAAAATCCATTAAAACAGTAGCATAAAGGATAGAAGAGAGAAATGGGAGTATACTGTTGTTAATCTCTTACACTATACTTGAAGTAGTTTAATATCATTTGTAAGTAAACTTTGATATATTAAAAATGCATATTTTAGGGGCGCCTGGGTGGCTCAGTTGTTAAGCATCTGCCTTCAACTCAGGGCGTGATCCCGGAATTCTGGGATCGAGCTCCATATTAGGCTCCTCTTCTGGAAGCCTGCTTCTTCCTCTCCCACTCCCCCTGCTTATGTTCCCTCTCTCGCTGGCTGTCTCTCTCTCTCTGTCAAAAAAAAAAAAAAAATCTTTTAAATAAATAAATAAATAAATAAATAAATATGCATATTTTATACCTGAGCCACAATTAAAAATAAAACAGAGACATAATCTAACAAGCAATAGTGGAATAAAATGGAATCCTAGAAATATAACCAATTAATCTAAAGAAAGCAGGAAAAGTGGGAAAAGAACAATATGGGATAAAAAGAAAACAAATAGGAACATAGTATACTTAATTCCAACGATATAAATAATTACATTACATAACCTAAACACCACTATCAACGGGCAGTTACTGCCAGACTAGGTTTTTTAAAATCATAATTTAATTATATGCAGTCTATAAGATACTCATATTAAAATATGAAGACACAAGTAGGTCAGAAGTAAAAGAATGGGAAAATATAAACCATAAAACAATCCCCCCCAAAAAAGCTGGTGAGCTCTAGTAGCTATATTAATATCAGAAAAGTAGATCTCAAAACAATAAATACACCAGGAAGTGGTGTCTGGGCAGCACAATTAAAGCGTCCGACTCTTGATTTCAGCTCAGGTCATGATCTCAGGGTCCTGAGATTGAGCCCACGTTGGGCTTCATGCTCAGCAGGGAGTCTGCTTGTCCCTCTCCCTCTGCTCCTCTCTCTCTCTCTCTTTCTCACTCTCAAAGTTATAAATAAAATCTTTAAATAATACATACATACATATGTACATACACCAGGAATTAAGACGAACATTTTATATTGATAGAGGGGATCAATTCATCAGGGAGAGATAACAATTCACATACATAAGCACCTAAAAACAAAGCTTCAAAAAACAAAAAGCAAAACAGATAGAATTTAAATGAGAAATAGACGAACCCACAATTACAATTGGAGATTCCTTCACTCCTCTCTCAGTAATCGATAGAACAAGTAAACAGAAAATTAGCAGAGATATACGAAATTTGGACAATATATAAAATAGGATGTTCACTTGGACGGTTGCTTTGGAATTGGCACTAGGGTCTATACCTGAAAACAATGGGCTCCAAGTATCTCATGTTCTAAAGAAATCTGCAAAAATTGGAGCTAGTATTGCCTTATTAAAAGACAACCAGATTAGCCCTCCTCCTCCCTACCGTTATTCTAACTACCATCCACATACCTCAACACCAGCCCATATGAGAAAACAGCTGTCAAGGGGGAAAATGAGAGTTGTATGTCTCTGGCTTTGGGAAGAGTCTGAGGTTCACATTTAAGAGACTTCCCATAGAACAAAGCCCAGCTTTTGGAGGGGGCCCCAAGAAAATCGCTTGTAGAGCCTGAAAAAGAAAGACTACCATCTCTCCCCTACCTGGATCCTTGCTGAGCTATAAACCAGCAGGCCTACAAGGATGCAGCCACCAGAATGGAGAATAATGAGAGAATTATTGAGAGAGCCTGATCTGTGGCCCTGGGAGTTGTGTGGTACTTGTGAGTTTGATAAAGGCACTTTCTTCCCTGGAAATTTCTGGAGGCACAAAGCTTTAAGTAGTAGGTAAAGGCAGAGGGAGAAGAAAAATCTTTTGACAGTGGTCAAGACGGGGTTTCTTAGCATCCTGAGGCAACTGAGAGTCAGAAGAGAGAAACCCAGGCAAGGAGCCCAGAGGATAGAGGAGACAAGGATATGGATGCCAAGACGATGTCCATGTGCCAAGAAAGGCCACTCTCAAGACAGGATCATGAGATCTCTGCCTCTCTTTCTCTTCCTGTCCCAATACCACAGGAACTGGGAATTGAGAACAGGTGGGAGTTGAGAGACTAATGATTCTAAAATCAGACCTCCAAATAAACCTCTCTTCTAAGATGGGGCAGTGAGGACACTGAAGATTCAGCTCACATTCTCACCCTCTTAAGTGAGGCCTCTGGGCTTTGCTGGGGCTGGGGGAAAAAAGAGATTTCAATTTCAGATTGAAATCAGATCTAAGCCTGGAGTTTCAATAACTGAAAGTCACTGGAAACCTATGGGATGGGCCAAAAGTGTTGCTAATGTAAAAAAGGGGGGGGGGGGGGGGACTTGACAGAGCACAGTGATTGGAAAAACATTAAACTATTTCACGTTACTATCCCACTGAGTTCCTAGTGCTGAACAAAACCAGATTGAGTATTACTGTGTATCCAAATAGTGCACATATTTGTCAATTTTAATGGCTTTTCATCATATTGGTATGTATTACATTATATTTATAGGCAATGATGTGCTTAATAATGTACCTATTATTGAACATTTGGATTATTTCCATTTTTTTTCCTTTTAGGAAAATGATTGCTATAAACATCTTGATATAAATTGCTCTAGTTTTCTTCTTAGCTATTTCCTTAGGTATATGCCCCAGGACTCTCTTCCTACGCAATTCCCAGACTCACTTCTTTCCCTGTTACTCTATTGTGACATCCCATCAGTACATCAGATTGTATGAGTTGACTTTCCTTCTGCTGTAGGTGACAGCTTGCAGTTCAGACTGGCTTGTACACAAAAGAGAACTTACTGGCTTACACAACTCAAAATCCAAGGATAGAGCTGGCAACAACAGGCCCTTCAATCCAAAGGCTCAGAGGACAGCCATCCAGCCATTTCTCTAACTGCTTTGCTCTGCCTTTCTCTAGGAGTTGATTTCATTCTCCAGCCGACATGCCCCAGGAAATTGTGATGGTGGCAGCAGCTCTCAACCTCATACCTTCACAATACTGCAGAAGGAATCATATCTTTCTCAGAAGCCCCAGCAAACATCTTTCTTCATCTCATTGGCTCCACATGAGTTATGTGCCATCTCTGAACCAATCACAGTGGGCAGGCAGGCAAAATACAATGATGCGCTTAAAGTAGGTATGGCTGGGTGAGTGGTCAATTCATTCACGTGATAGAAATGAAGAAAAGATGTTTCCTAATGAATATTTGCACTATTGTTATCGGAAGTATGGATTCTGGGTACCAAACAATATATGTCCCCTACACCTATGAATGTGTTTCTTTCTCCCTCTAGAACTGTAAACGCTGAGGGTAGCAATTATATATGGACCTCACCATTATATTCACCACACCCAGAACTGGGTCATTTATCAGAGAAGGTAAATGTTTAGTGATCATTCATTGAGTAAACAAATTCCCCAAAGTAGAATAGCCAAGTTGGAGGAAATAAACTTTTTTTAAAAGATTCTATTTATTTATTTGACAGAGAGAGAGAACACGCGCACAAGCAGGGAGAGTGACAGGCAGAGGGAGAGGGAGAAGCAGGCTCCCCTCTGAGCAGAGAGCCCAACATGGGGCTCGATCCCAGACTCTGGGATCATGACCCGAGCTGAAGGCAGACACTTAATCAACTGAGCCACCGAGGCACCTCAGAAATAAACTTTTTAAAAGATCTTATTACATGTTGCCAGATTTTCTCCAGAAGAAAAAAAGTATCAATGTATAATAAAATCATAATAAAAGAATAGTATAATGGTCATGTACATTAGGATAGCTATTTCCCCCAAATATTGCCAACATTGGGTTTTGTCATTTTGATTCATTCCTGGTAATACAATAAGTTTTCAGCAGTCTAAAGCATTTTTAAGCTGCTTTATTTTAGATGAATTTAGTTGTTAACAAAGTTGATCATTTGCACAGCACTAAAAATAAATCAATTTGGCCTATACGTTTTTAAAGGACATTCAGTAAGATTTTATTTTATTTTTTTAAGATTAATTTATTTAGTTGAGAGAGAGAGAGAGCATGCATGAGTGGAGGGAGGGGAAGACGGAGAGGGAAAGAATCGTCAAACAGACTCCCCGCTGATCATGGAGCCCAACATGGGGCTTGATCCTAGGACCCTGAGATCATGACTTGAGCAAGGATCAAGAGTCAGACACTTAACTGACTGAGCTTCCCAGGAGCCCCTCAGTAAGTTTTTATAAATCCCTTTTCCCATGTTATATCTTCCAGTATATTTTTACAGTGATTGGTCTATGAGAATTTTTTAAATTGTAGTAAAATACATATAATATACAATTTACCATCTTAACTATTTTCAAGTGTAAGTTCAGTAGTGTTAAGTACATTCACATTGTTATGAAGACAATCTCCAGAACTCTTTTCAACTTGCAAAACTAAAATTTTATACCCATGAAACCACTCTCTATTCCTCCTTTCTCCCAGCATCGAGCAACCACTATTCAATTTTCTATCCCTATGAACTTGACTACCCAAAGTACCTCAGATCAGTGGAATCATACTGTATTTGTCTTTTGTGACTGGCTTATTTCACTCTGCATAATGTCCTCAAGGTTCATTCATGTTGTAGCCTGCTTCAGGCTTTCCTTCCCTTTTTAGGCTGAATAATATCCACCGTATGTGTATATCACATTTTGTTTATTTATTCATCTATCAAGGGACACCTGGGTCATTTTCACCTTTTGGCTATTGCAAATGATGCTACTATGAACATGGGTGTACAAATATCTAGTCAAGACCTTGTTTGCCATAGTGGCTACATCATTTCACATTCCCACCAACAGTGCATAAGGGTCCTGATTTGCCATAGTGGCTACATCATTTCACATTCCCACCAACAGTGCATAAGGGTCCTGATTTCTCCATATCCTTGCCTACACTTGTTGTTTTCTGGGTTTGTTTTTACTGTCATCATCCTAATGGGTATGATCTGAGTATTTGATATCCCAAAAGAAGATGTGGAGCACAAGGTGGGTAGCAATGTATTAAAGGTGTTAAGAGGGAATTTCTGCCAAGAAAGCAGACAATGACAGTCTCTCCTTGGCGGCCAATTTGTTCCCTCTCCTACATCTACATGTGAATTTTGAAAAAAGAAATGTTCCAGTTCTTGTTCTCAAGAACTAAAAAATTCTGGAGAAGTATGGATTTGTAATTATATTCCTGGTGTCATTGCCAGGAAGCCAGGCATCTTCTGGAGAGAAGAAAGAATACTACCTCTTAACATATGTGAGAGTAGCAAAGAGAGAATAATGGGAAAAAGAAAATAAACAAGAGGACAAATGATAGGAAATATCATACATTTCAAGGGATTCATTCAGCTTGTAGGAGAAAGGAAGACTAAAAGTAAAGAAACCAAGCTTCCTGTGAACAGCTGGCTGCAAGTCCTTTGCAGGCCACGAGCAATAAGGACAACAGAAATATCTTGAGAAAAGAAAACAGAGAATAATGGATTTATTCACTTATTTATTGAGCTTGCCTTAGATGTCAGGCATTGTTCAAGACACTGAAGACTCACCATTGAACAGGAGAGAAACTGATAATTAAGTAAACATACAGCATTACAGATGGTGAGCTCTATGGAGAATGATACAGGGCAAGGATAAAAGGGAGTATGTCATCAGGGGGTGGCGCACATTCCTATTTTATACAGAGATATGAAGAAAGGATCCTCTATTACAGTGACGTTTGAACATAGATCTGAAGGAAGAGAGAGAATAAGAGGAAGTGAGCCATGCAGATATCTGGGGAAGAAATCCAAGCAGAAGAAAGAGAATGTGCAAAAGCCCTGGGGCAGAAACAAGCTTAGGCATGTTGGAGGGATAGTAAGGAGACCAGTGTGGCTTAAAGGGACGGATGAAGGGAAAGTGTTAGGAAGTGGTGTCAGTGAGTAGGAGGGTGCCAAATTGTGTTAGGGACTTGGGCTCTTATTCTGACGGAGCTGGCAAGACATTAGGGAGTTGGAATGGAGAAGAGGTGTGACCTGATTTAGGTTTTTAAAATATCATCTAGTCAGAGTATTTGGGCAAGAAGAGAAGACTGTCTGCAGCTGAATTAGAAGCAGAAAAACCAATTAGGAGGTGACTCCCATAATCCAGGACAGATGGTAGTAGCTGGGACAAGGGTGCAAGTGATGGCAGTGGAAGGAAGCTGTCCGAGCTCAGATATGTTTTGAAGGTCGAACCGTCAACACTGGGTGATGGTTTGGATGCACAATGTGAGAGAAAGAGAGGGTTCAAGGATGAGTCTGGACTTCTGCCTGAGCAACTGTGGGACTGGATTACCATTTACTGAGAAGATGAGCAGAGGAACCGATGTGGTGAGAGAGACCAGGAGCTTGCTAGAGGTGCAGCAGTTGAACAGGCCGCTCAGGGGGAAGGTCAGGGCTAGAAAGGCAGCCAAAGACACAGCCCCAGCCATCTCTGACCTCTGACTGTGAACTGTTGCCAGCAACCTGCATAAGAAAGACTGGAAACATCCCTCACGTTTATATGCTATAAGATATCGCTAACATAGGCTTACATAGGTTCAAAACTCAGACTCGGTAACAATTATATGTATGTTTATATACAATGTAACAACATATTTTCAATATCTTCCTGTAAAGACTAGATCTTCTGTGTGATCCACATCTTGCCTACCTCTCCATCCTCTTCTCCTTGCTCTCCATTCATATTGTCTTCCTGTTGGCTCCTCAAATCTCCCATGCTTCCTCTCACCACAGGGCCTTTGCATATACTTTACCCTTCACTCAGAGCCTCATGCCTTTATTCACTCCCCAGGAAACTCCTCCAGCACATCTTTCAGATCTCAGTTCCTACCTCTTTCCTTGGGAAACCTTACCCACAGCCTCAGCATAAGCCAGGTCCCTGTACTCTAGGCCATCCCAGAAGTGCCAATCCCTCTTTCCAGTGATAGTTTTATATTTATTCTAATAATTACTTGATTAATATCCCTCTCACTCATTAGAATATAAACATAATAGAGTATTTTATTCAGAATAGCTTCTCCAGGAAATTGCCTGTATCTGGCACAGATACTTAATTATTGTTGAATCAATGAATAAATAAGAAGAAATTCAGACATAAGATTTTCCCTTAATTGTTTGAGAAATACAAAGGACAAATGTAGTTGCTAAGGTCTAAGTCCTTTACTTTAACACTAATAATCCCTGAAAAACTATGCTAAGGTAAAAAATACAAAAACTTTTTAATGCATTTATGTGTCATAAGAGGATTATATTTCCAAAGGGATAAAAAATTGTAAAATTGCTCCTTATGCCGGGCCTTTTTGACTTGATATTTGATGACATTTTCAGCATTCTGTACATATTTTTAAATTTTGTCCTTTTTCTTTCACAGTTGAATACATTCTCAGCTAGCCTGACTCTAAAGAACATCCAACTGACTAAAGTTTCCACCATCGGCATACCTAATGATTTGCGTCGTTGTTTCAAGCAAATTAAGTTTATTAGATCTATACTCCTCTTTGTATTTAAGAGTCTGTTTGAACAAACTGGTGGTTGCTAAAGAGGACGTGGATGAGGGGACGGGCAATATAGACGAAGGGAATTAAGAGGTACAAACTTCCACTTATAAAATAAGTAAGTCCCGGAGATGAAAAGTACAGCATATGGAATACAGTCAGCAATACTGTAATAATGTTGTATGGCGCCAGACAATGACTACGCTTACAGTGAGCACGATATTAAATCACCTGAAGCTAATATAATGTGTGTCAGCTATACTTCAGTAATACATTTTTTTAAAAAGACCTATCCTGTTTATCACTATTATTGAATTTCATTTTCTTTTCATTTTTATAAAATAATAAGGGCAAATGCAATAAAATATTTAAATACCTACACTATACACAAATGTTAATGGTGACAGTGCCCAGGCCTTGCTTTTGGCTTCCAGGCCAGGTCTCACCAAGCTGCAGGTCAAAATGCCCACCTATCATGGAGCATCAATGCAAGAGGAAAAGATAAAACTTACTGTTTTTTTTTTTTTAAAGATTGTACCCTCTAAGGATTGAAAATATTTTCATTATATAGCAGTTCCATAATTTATGTGACTATTTACCTAAAAAAATTTTTTTACTATAGTTGACACACAATATTACATTAATTTCAGGTGTACAATATAGTGATTCAACATCTCTATACACTATGCTGTGCTCACCACAGGTGTAGCTACCATCTGTCACCATACAACGTTATTATAATACCATTAAATATATTCCTTGTGCTGTGACTTTTATTCCCATGATTTATTCATTCCATAACTGGAAGTCTGTACCTCCCACTCCCCTTCACCCATTTTTCTCAGCAACCCTCTCCCCTCCGGGAACCATCAGTTTGTTCTCTGTATTTATAGGTCTGACTCTGATTAAAAAACAAATAAACAAACACTAATTGTTAAGAGCAAGAGAATTAAATACATGTAAGTTGGATAAATTTTCATAAGTAATAAAAAAGATACTTATGAATAATCTGGTGGTAGAGAAAGAAGTATAAATTTAAAACAAAGACCACAATAAAGTACTATGGTGTGGGACCCCGATAGTGATTTGGGGAAGTGATTCTAAGCTATTGATCATAAAAAACTACTTGGATTATGTGGAATTTAAACAAGGTCATGGAAAAAAGTGGACAAGCAATAGCAGAAAGAGATCAACCCAGGAGCGACATCTTGGAAGAAAAGAAGAATAGGTAACTCCAGAAATCCATCTTTCCACCTATACAACTATTAAACTGGCTGGAACTGTCCGAAATAACTACTCTGGAACTCTGTATCCAGTCAAACACTTGCAGCACTCAGGGAAGACCTTGATGAAGAGGCCAGTGAATTTCAGTGAATTCAGCCTCTTTGCATGGTAGAGATTACCAGCTACTATGGCAAGCCTCTGTGCAGATGGCTGGCCTGCCTTTCTTGGGTGGCTTGTTGGAACTAGGGTGAGTAATAGCACCTTGTCTTCCAAATATCAAGGCTGTGTGTTCTGACTGCTGATTGCTGCCTTTGAGAACTCAGGGGCTGGCAACCATTGTTTTAATCCTCATGGGCTGGAGTGGCTTCCAGGGAACTTAAAGACACTCCTCAATTGATACAGAAAAAGCATTTGACAAACTTCAACACACTTTCATGATAAAATAACACTCAACAAACCAGTAAAAGAAGGAAACTTCCTCAGCATAATAAAGGCCACATATGAAAAACTCTCACCTAACATCATATTCGATTAATTCACATTCTGTCAAAGACTGAAAGCTTCTCCCCTAAGATCAGGAATAAGAGAAGGATGCCCACTTCGCAACTAATATTCAGTGTATTACTGAAAGTTCTAGCCAGAGCAAATAGGCAAGAAAAAGAAATTAAAAGCATCTAAATTGGAAAGGAAGATGTAAAATTATCTTTGTTCACAGAGGACATGATCTCACATGTAGAAAGCCCTAAAGATTCCACACCAAAAAAGAAAGAAAGAAAGAAAGAAAGAAAGAAAGAAAGAAAGAAAGAAAGAAACATTATTAGACCCAATAAATGACGCAGCAAATTTTCAGTATGCAAAATCAACACTCAAAAATTAATTGCATTTCTATAACTAGAAATGAACAACACAAAAAGGGAACCAAGAAATAATTCCATTTACAATACCATCAAAAAGAATTAAATACTTAGGAATAAATTTAAGCAAGAAGGCACACTGAAAACCTCCAAACATTGCCAAAAGGAATTTTTAAAGACTTAAACAAATGGAAAGGTGTCCCATGGTCATGTATCAGAAGACTTAATACTGTTAATACAACAATACTAGTGACCTACAGATTCAATACAATCCCCATCAAAATTCCAATGGTGTTTTTGGCAAAATTGAAAAACCCATGCCAAAAGTCATATGTAATCTCAAACAACACTGAATAGCCAAATCAATCTTTAAAAAAAAAAGAGCAAAATTAGAGAACTTTAACTTCTCGATTTCAAAACTTAGTACAAAACAACACTAATCAAAACAGAATGGTACCAGTATAAGGGTAGACATATAGACCAACTGACTAGAATAGAGAGCCCAGAAATAAACTCTCACATATATGGTCAATTGATTACCAACAAGATTACCAAGACCACTACTGGGTATTTAACTCAAAGATAATGAAAACACAACTTGAAAAGATATATGCCCCCTATATTTATTGTAGCATTATTTACAAAAGCCAAAATATGGAGGCAACCTAAGCGTCCAGCAATAGACAAATGGATAAAGAAGATGTGGTATATATCTACACAAAGGAATGTTACTTAGCCATAAAAAGGAATGAGATCTTGCCATCTGCAACAACATGGATGGACCTAGGAGGTATTATGCTAAATGAAATAAGTCAGAGAAAGACAAATACCACATAACTTCACTTATATGTGGAATCTAAAAGCCAAAAGAAACAAACAAACAAAGCAGAAACAGACCCCCAAATACAGAGAACAAACTGGTGGTTGCCAGAGGAGAGGGGGGTAGAGGGATGGGCAAAAGGAGTGAAGGGGAGTGGGAGGTACAGGCTTCCAGTTATGGAATGGATAAGTCATGGGGATGAAAGATAAAGCACAGAGAATATAGTCAATGGTGTTGTAATAGTGTCGTATGGTGACAGATGGTAGTTATATTTGTGGTGAGCACAGAGTACATACAGAGTTGTCAAATCACTGTGCTGTACCCCTGAAACTAATGTAACACTGTGTATAAACTATACTTCAATTTGAAAAAAATAGTAAAAATTTTCAATAAAATTTTTTTTTAAAAGATTGCCAAGACCATTCAATGGGGAAAAGATAGTCTTTTCAAAAAATGGAACTGGGAAAACAGGATACCCACATGCAAAACAATGTAGTTGGACTCACACCTCATACTATACAAAAATTAACTCAAAATGAATAAAAGACCTAAATTTAAAAGCTAAATCTATAAAACTCTTAGAAGAACACATGGAATAAAAGCTTCACGACTAGATTTGGTAATGGTTTCTTGGATATGACACCAAAAGTACAGGCAACAAAAGAAAAAATTGATAAATTAGACTTCATCAAAATTTTAAAACTTTGTGAATCAACAGAGTGACAGGACAAAGCACACCATGGAAGAAAATATCTCAAATCATGTATCTAATAAGTGATTAATATGTAGAATATATAAAGATCTCCTAAAACTCAACTACAATAACAACAAACCCAATTCAAAATGGGCAAAGGGATTTGGAAAAACATTTCTCAAAAAAAGTCATACAGACAGCCAATAAGCACATAAAAAGATGTCAACATCCAGGCGCCCAGGTGGCTCAGTCAGTTAAGCATCTGCCTTTGGCACAAGTCATGATCTCAGGGTCCAGGGATTGAGCCCCACATCGGGCTGTCTGCTCAGTGGGGAGTCTGCTTCTCCCTCTTCCTCTCCCTCTGTGCTCTCCTCCTCTTTATCTCTCTCAAATAAATAAATAAAATCTTAAAAAGAAAAAGATGTCAACATCCTTAGTCCTGAGAGAAATGCAAATCCAAACCACAGTAAGATACCATTTCACATCTATTAGGATGGGTATTAAGGAAAATCAGAAAAGAACAAGTGTTGGTGAGGATGTGACAGAGCCGGAACTCTTGTGTCCTGCCGCTGGAAACGTGAAATGCTGCATCTGCTGTGGAACACAGTGTGGAGGTTCCTCAAAAAGTTAAACATAGAAGTACCATGTGATCCAGCAATTCCACTCCTAGGTAGATGCCCAAAAGAACTGAACGCAGGCACTCAAACAGATACTTGTACACCAACATTTATAATAGCATTATTTACAATATCCAAAAGGTGGAAATAATCCAAACGTCCATGAACAGTTGAATGGATAAAGAAAATGTGGCATAGCCATACAATGGAATTATCTAACCATAAAAAGAAATAAAATTCTGATACATGCTACAAATGGATAAACCTTGAAAACGTTATGCTAGACAAAATTAGCCAGACATAAAAGGATAAATACAGTAGGACTCCATTTATATGAGGTACACAGAATAGGAAAATAAACTAAGATGGAAGTAACCCAGGGTTGCCAGGAATGGAAATGGAGAGTTATTGTTTAATGGATACAGAGTTTCTATTTGGGATGATGAAGATTTCTGGAAATGGCTTATGGTGATGGTTACAAAAACATTGTGAGTGTTCTTAATACCATTGCATTGTTCAATTAAAATGGTTAAATGGTAAACATTACACTTTGTATTTCAACGCCATACATAATAACATAACATAATATGACAAAACATGACATAAGGGGATCAACCCAAGCAGGACGATGCTTCTAGCCAGCACTGTGAACAGCATGTAAGTTTGGATGTCACCCCTGAGTGCCAGGAGCAGTGCCCTGCTTGGCAGAGGGAGAGGAGCTGCTGGGGCCTGTGGAGGTAGCCTGCTGGCTGGACCTACAGTCAGGAAGAGGTATCTGAACCTGCCTAGAGCATCGGGATGAGGACAGGGCATCAGGCACATCACCAAAATGTAGGCTCTAGGATGGCAGACACTCTCTCCGCATTCATCATTTGATCACTAGCTTCTGACACAAAATGGACACTCAATAGGTATTTGTTGAATGAATCAATGAATGAATGAATCAATCAATAGTGAAATCGCTCTCAAACAATATCATAATGCATCCACAAGTATCAGAATCCCTTGAGGGCTTGTCAAAACACAGGTTGCTGGGCCCAGAGCTCCTGATTCAATAGACAGGGTATGGGGCCTGAGAATTTGCATTTCTTACAAGTTCCCAGGTTATGTTGACGTTGCTGGTCTGGGACCACACACTGAGAACACTGATTTAGAAGAAACAATTTCCGTAATTAGAAGACCAGCTCCTTGCTCAAATTTCTGTATAAATATGTTAACCCCTAGGTTATTGTAAAAAAAAAAAAAAAAAAAAAGCCCAGGCTGAGGAGCCCAAAACATGATTGAGTTTGAATTTCTTGCTATCCTGAGTGGGGGATGTTGAAAGCCAAACTTAATTAGACTAAGAAAAAGAAATATGGCTTTTCTTGTGTGTGATTGTTGAAATTTTACTCAATAAAACAGGTGAAGAAACCAATTCATGAAGAAAGGGATCCTCAGTGAGATCCCATATAGGCAAAAAGAGGGGGGGATTGAAATTCTGAGCGTTCTGCTCACTAGCTGTGTGACTTTGGTGAAATATCCAACCTTTCTGGATTTCAAATACTGTACCTATAAAACAGAGATGATGGTAGCAAACTCATGGGGCTTATCATAAAGATTAGGTGAGACAGAGTAAGTAAAATATAGGAGAAACTTCCCTACCCAATTTCTACTTAAACAACTTGCTGGTTTAACCATCTCTCTTCCTATTGGCCAAGGCAGCAGCAGGCTCACAGTCCACATGCCTTTCCCTGTCCTTCCAGTCCTTCTCCGTCCTTCTGCTCCCACCACCAGAGTGAAAGACATTCCACAATCAGGTGCATCTACTATCAAACCTGTTTGCTAGTTGCATTTCATAGTGTAACTACGTAATTTAACTAAATATTACTTACATCTATGAAATATGAGTGCAAAAAGAAAGAACATTATTGTTTCTGTGAAAAATAACTTGAGTGCTTTGGGAAGTCTCCATAAAGGCAAGAGAAAGCCCTCATACCATGCAAATAACGTACAAGGTGCTGCTAAAATAAATTTACTATCAGAGTATATGCACATGAGCCATCTTGTAGAAGAGCAGGTGGGAAGAGTAAAAATCTAGAAAGATTCTTTCAGTGTTTGCTCCACTTTAAAGAATCCTAACCTGGAAACCTTAGATAATGGATCACAGGTGTGGTTTATGCAAGAATAAGGATCTGGAATGCAGTCAAGCATCATCCTCAAAGAAGGGATCTCAGCCACAAATCAATAGTTTGGCAAAGAAATGTACAGATTTATGCTTCAAGTTAAAATAGAAGTTTAAGGTCTAAGTACATCACTTTGCGTGATTCCCTGCTTCCACTGACCTTTTAACAGACCAAAATACCAGTGCTAGTCACATCCGAGAAGAAGTGCTCAAAGTGCTTGGCACTCACGAAATGTTCCCTCTCCCACTACCACCCGCTACCACCTTCAAAGGTCGATCTGGTTTCACACCCAAATGCCATTCCTGTTCTTTAACATTTCATCGGTAAATACCCTACTGAAGTGTCTTCACGTTGCACCAAACCAGTGCTATTTGCAGAGAACATTTGAGGCCCAGGACATTTCAGTTTGACACATTCCAGAAGCCTTATCCCCATCACTCAGCAGAATCCAGGAAGGCCTGGGGAAGGTGCCAGTGCAGAGACCAACTGTGAATAGTCATACAACTTTTAATAAAAATAAAACACCTAGCCTTTACACAGCACTCTAATAAGGATGAGCCCTTTGAAGATGTAGGTTAATATCCTGGCACCTCTCCGAGCTGGGTCAGTGTTATTCTTTCCCACTAGCCGGTTAGGAAGTAGAACGCAGGAAGGTTAATTGACTTGCTGAAGTCAGCACTACAAGTTAATAGCGGAGATGGAGTGAGACTTCAGGCGGCCCAGGTTGTCAGCTGTCCTCCCTGGTCTCGGGTTTTTTGGTTTGCTTCCTTTCCCAAAAGCTTATGTGTGTTTTCTGACCTCGGTAACACATTTATGTAAAATATGTGTCTGTGCACGTGTGCGTAAGCATCTATGTATATGTGTCTTTCCTCCTTCACGAGAAAGCTGGAGAGGAAACAGCGTGGGTGATGTTTCCTCAAGCTTCATTTTCCGCAGTCCCTCAGCTGACGGGAAGGAGCTCAGCCCTCCCCCAGCCTTTCCTCAGTCACTGATAACTTCTCAGAGGAAGAAGCAGATGCCAGGCCCGCGGTAAGCACCTTCCCAGCCCACCCGCAGCAACGAGAAAAGCCTGGAGAAACAGCCCAGTCTGGGAGAAGCATGGTCGCCTAGAGACAAACTCCCCAGAAGGCCTGGCTAGCTTGCCCCTGGCAATTCCCGGAACTTGGGACAGTCAGGCCTACCTATATTTAAAACATCCTATTGTGTGAAAATAGGATTGCCGTGTCTGTGAACATCCTTACCCACAGCTCTGGCTCTCGGAGAGGCCGGTTAAACCGTGACAGCACCTTGTACGTTATCTGCATGGTATGAGGGCTTTCTCTGGAGGAGGTTATGCAAACATCAGCTCAGCCTGAGGAGCAACAACAGGTTGGCCTTCGACAGTATAATCAGGGAAGACTGATAAGATCCTACTGTCTCTTCCAGGGCCAACCCTATGAGCCTCTGGGAACAACATTCGTTCACCCACAAACGTCTATCAAGCAACGAGCACCAATGTGGCCTCCGGCACTCGGGAAAAAACCCCACTAACCAGGAGAAATAGGAAGAGGGGGGCAGTAATAGACTGGTAAAATGAAGAAGAGGAGATTGGAGGTGACACACGGACTTGGCGCAGTTTCTGTGGCCGCCAGCACTGACTGGCAGTCGCTCAGGCCGGCAAGGCCCTGAGTGCCGTCCCAGGACTCTACCCACGGCCCAGCGCCGCTTCCTCCCAGTCCTGCGTCTCCTGCTCCCAAACTTGAGAGGTCCTCCGAGGGTGACGGCCTTGCCCCACAAGGATGGCAGGGCCCTGTGTCATACAGAGCCAGCAGGAACTTAACAAAATCCCTCACTGTGCTCTTGGTAAAGCAGGAAATTGGGAAGGAACTTCAACTACCTTGTTTCTCAATTAACTCGGATTTCCTAGACCACATGTGGGATCACCCACACGTCAGGTGATCTTCTCTACTCGTAGCCTCAGTTGGATTTCAAGTACGCTGCATCACTCTTGGCAAAAAGCAAGAGGAAAGAGACTCCTTGTGCACTGTCGGTAGGGATACAAACGGGTGCAGCCACTGTGGAGGTTCCTCAAAAAAATAAAAATACAACTACCGCATGATCCAGGAATTGGCATTTGTCCAAAGGAAATGATACCTTGAAGAGATACTTTTACCCCCATGCACTGCAGCATTATTCATTACAGGTAAGACATGGAGACGACCCCAATGGATAAAGAAAACAGGATTTTAAAGATTTTATTCATTTATTTATTTGAGAGAGAGAGAGAGCTTGTGTAGGCAGGGGGAGAGGGGCAGAGAGAGAGGAAACGGGACAAGCAGACTCGGTGCTGAACGTGGAGCCCCATGCAGGGCTCGATCCCAGGACCCTGAGATCATGATCTGAGCCAAAATCAAGAGTCAGATGCTTAACCAACTGAGCCACCCAGGTGCCCCAAGAAAATATGATTATATATATATATGTGTGTGTGTATATATATATACATATATATCAATACATATGTATGTATATATGTGCACTTTTTTATAAAAATATGATTTTATATGTGTGTATGTGTATATATACATACACATAACACATGCATATATGTGTGCACACACAGAGCCATAATAAAGAATGCAATTCCGCCATTTGCAACAGTATGGATAAACCTTGAGGGCATTATGTTAAGTGAAATAAATCAGGCCGAGAAAGGCAAATACTGTCTGATCTCACTCGTATGTGGAATCATAGAAGCAGGGAGTAGATTGGTGGTTGCCAGGGGCTAAGGGCTGAGGAAGTGGGGAGATGCTGGCCGAAGGGTACAAACTTCCAGGTCTAGGATGAATAAGCTCTGGAGACCTACCATATGGCACGCTGACTATCGTTAACAATGCTGTGTTGTATACTTGAAAAGTTGCTAAGAGAGTAGTTCTTAAATGTTCTCCCCCCACACGCACACACAAAAGGTAGTCATGTGAGATGACTAACATTGTGGAAATAATTTCACAATATATACATCTGTCAAATCATCACATTTTACACCTTAAACTTACACAATGTTATATGTCAATTATATCTCAATAAAGCTAGAAAAACAAGTATGCCATATCACAGGAATACTAACATTTACAAATGTGTCCTCCCTTAACTCTTTAAAAATACCATATTTTGAAGGCAGCATTGTGAAGTTGAAGAAACACTGACAGCTCTTAGTTTTAAGGAGACCTGGAATCCCAGCTTTGCTCACAAATCAGTTCAGGGCCAGTCGCTTCATGACACATACAGGCCTCAGTTTATTCGTTTTACCCCTGTACTTCAGGTGTGCATTTCCAAAGGTATGTTGAACCCATGGGTTTCTGGGTCCCTGCTTCTCAGGAAAACTAAGAGTAGATCCTTCATTTCCTACCTCTATAGAAACAATAAGCATTAGAATCTCTCTATTTGCTTTAGTATGTTGCCAGACCCGTTTTCTACACTCTGCTCCGGACAGAGTGCTAGCAGTTGGTAAGGTGGCAGATAAACACTCCCATTCATCCTGTCTCATTCATTTAAAAGAGGCAACAGCCCTGTGATGGAAGCCGTGGGGCCCCCCAGGCTCCCCTGCAGCCCCAAGACTTCAGGAGGTCGGCTGTGAGCCTCAGCTGAGCTACTCTTTGAGAACTGCCCTTGCTTGAAGGAACTGCCAAGGCACCCAGGCTACACATCCCCCTTGAGGACAGCCTCATCAGGTCGGAGTACAATGGCCCAGTCCCCTGGCCTCATTTAAGGACAATTCAGAGGACCATCCAAGTTGCAGAGTCTCTGTGAGATGTACCAAAGCCTTTGGTAGAACTGCATCACAGTCCAGCTCCCCCTTCTGCTCCTCTCATCCCCTCGCAGCTGCTGTTCCCCCAGAGCACTCCCCCAGTTGACCCCCTGCACGTCGTGGTCTCCATCTCATTCTGTCTCTCTGCAAAGAACCTAAGACAGCTACCCACCCACACCCACACACAGGCCTGCCTTAAGCAAGGCTTGGTTCAAACGTTTCTGAGTGACAGACAACAGGCACACTTCCACCCACACCTTTCAATGAAAAGGATGACTAACTACTTTCTATGCTCACGTTGGGGTGTGTGTGCGTGTGTGTGTTTTAATCCATTCCGGAAGAACGGCGAACAAACTGGGTGATGTCCTATATGTAACTGACAATGAGATTAGGTCAGGTTGGCTAATTAAGACTCACTCACTGCCATCTCCTGAGATGGAAGCTACTCTGGGGCTGGCAGAGAAAACAATTAGCCCTACTTGAGTTCAAACAGCTTATGTGAGCTGAGAGAGCCCATTTCCCCTTCTGGAGCCATTAATTAATGAGTCTACTGCTTTCCCCCATCCCTCATTCCTGTCATAACTTCTTTCACTGGTGGCATCAATTGTCATTCTGTGCAATTCCCCAACTGACAGCACAAATGCAAACTTGGAGAGAATATCACAGGAAGAGGGCACACTGTGCCCGGGGATGTTAACATCTGTTTCTGTGGAGATGCTCCTTTTGCTTGGAAGCATATCACAGCCTAGCTAATGCGAGGAGCCGTGGTCTCGAAAGATGCCAGCAAGAAACCCAGAGGCACTGAAAATCCTCACTAATATAAATGAGTGTGGCTCACATTTGGCAGGGGCAGGGAAACTGTGTGTTTTTAAATGAGAAGACCTGAAGCATTGTACGTGAAATGAGAGGCCTCCCTTCACAGGTATGCACGTGTACCACTCAGATCCTGGCGATGAATGCTAGGGGCTTGTAATTACCCACATCAACAGCTCTTTTGAATTGACCTGGTTATTTGCAAACAAGGTTACTGACTGTCACTTTCATTTGCACTATTGCCAAAAGAGATGCACTGCTTTCTCCTAATGCCTTTTTTCTTTATGCCCACGGTTGTGATGATGGGTTTCTCCAAAGCTGTAATACAGAACAAAGAGAGAAGTCAGAAGGCAGTTCAGCTGGAGATTTCTAGAGATTCTGCAGATATCAGATCAGTTGGGGGGATGAAGTTACACCAGCCAAGGCCGTGGGGAGACTGAGTTGTAAAGGAGAGCACTGGTGTACAGCTAGGGACTGAGAGAGTGAGGTGGGAGGAGGGAGATAAACATTTGTATAGACAAAAGCATTCAGAGGAAGCATGACACTTCCTCACTAAGCAAGTTATCTTAAATAGTAATTGGAAGATTAAGCAGAGAATCAGAGCGAAGGGAGTTTTGCAGGTTATTTTATCCAGTCTAGGGAAGACCATGAAGAATGAGCTCAATGCTCCCCTAGAGTTTACTTTGTCGTAACTATATAATCTCTTCTAACTTTAGAGTCCCTTTCTCTCCCCATTAGACAGTGCTAAAAACAAATCCTTTGCTTCCAAACTTTTCTTTTCCTATGCTCCATATAAACTACCACCCAGAGTTGGCATTTACCATAAAAATGTTGCAATTACTAAAATTACTATTTATCATATACAGTTGACCTTTCAACAACATGGATTTGAACTGTGTAGGTCCACTTATACATGGATTTTTTTTAAATAAATACAGTACAGTACTGTAAATGTATTTTCTCTTCCTTATGATTTTCTTAATAACATTTTCTTTTCTCTACCTTACTTTATAATAAGAATATAGTATATAAAATATATGACATACAAAATACAAGTTAATCAACTCTTCATGTTATCATTAAGTCCTCCAGTCAACAGTAGGCTATCTGCAGTTAAGTTTTTGGGAAGTCAAAAGTTATACATGGATTCGCAACCGCACAGAGGTTGATGCCTCTAACCCCTGCATTGTTCAAGGATCAACTAATACACTGACTTTGAATGGTGACAATATCTGTCCTTTTTCTTCAGTTATAAGGGTTCACCTGTGTGATGTCTCCCCATGTACCAAATATTCCCAAATTCTTTTTCTAAACTGTAACATTGGGACACTTTTGGTAGTCTTTAGAATTAGAAGGTAATATTAGAACTATTAGAACATAGAAAGGGACAGCATAGTTAACAATAAGAAGGGATGGTGGAGGAAGGAAGAATGGACAAATCAGTGGATATATTGTTGAGAAGAAGAGCCAGGATTTACACTTACATATGAAAGGAATTTGGAAGACAGAATGAAGAGTGAAGAAATCCTTGGTACAGGCCAAAGGTTGCCAACCTGGCAGTTGTAATTATTAAGCCCATGGCCCCTAGCCCAGAATGCCACCTATTACCACAGTAGATTCCCAAAAGTTTCTTAGAATACAGTTTAGACCCATGCACATTTTAGCCCCAAATCCCTATCTTACTTCCTATACTAGAAAACTGGACTGTGAAAACTCCTGTAGCCTCTCCAGATTAAGAGTCCATTACTGGCTCCACATTTCCTTTCTCCAGGAAAGTCTCCACATGGCTTTCTAAGATGATGAGAATAGAGGAAGCACTTCTGGAGTGGCACAGTAAAGACTTCCAAAATTCTGCCCCTTTATAAAACAACTAGAGCACTAGCAAAAACAAAACAAAACACAAAAATAAAACAGATCAATGTTTTAGAACTCTGAAAAATAATTAAAAACATGAAAAAATCTAGTGAATATTTATTCAAGAAAAACACCTGAATATCAGTAAGAAGAATAAGTTTTGCAGCACTTTAACTTATCCTAATTCCACTACCATCTTCCCAGCTCCACAACAGCCGTGAACACCAACAGCCTAACAATACTGTAGCTGTGGAAAATCAGCAGCCCAACATGCACTTGAGAGGGCAGAATGGGTTTGGTGCACCCTCAAAGGCCTATCCCCAGAGAATTATCACTATGTAAACAGTCTGACAGCTCAAAAGCCCCATTCTCAGGACTTATCTTTATTTGGCCTGACTCAGAGCTCACTCGGTGCTGGCAGTCCAATCCCCAGGGTATTTGTCAAAAACAATCAGCAGCAATTGCTTACTATCTCAGCTGCCTAAGTCGGCATTACCAGTGGAAATGACAAGAGGCTGACCAAAAAACTTGAAAGGAAAAACTGGAGAATGAAATGTTTGTAGGGGGCATTGAAAATTTCTAATATAATACTGGGACTCTAGAAGGCCACACACATGGAAGGGCTATATGCATGCCCAGGAAGTACTGAGAATGCCCTAATTTCTTCCCTCTGGTTAATTTCAGGCTTAGCACAAGCAAGAAATAAAGACTAAGAAAGAGTTGTAAACTGCCCGCTAGTATCATTGATGGCATACCTCAACACACACACACACACTCACACACACACACACAGAGTCATTGCCAAAGCCTGGGAGTCATACTAGTTTAAAGCATTTAAAGAAATCTGCCAATCATTAGCTGACCACTAAGTTAACCAAACACAAATTTCAATGGCTTCACATAACAAAGAATACAGATTTTATAGATTTAGTCCAGGAAAGTCTCCAAATAAACAGCAATAACTAAAAGCAGAAACAAACCCTGGGGAATAGGAGGAATCTTATTTCCAGAGTTACCACATTTTACTATTTAATGTCAAGTTTCAAAGAAAAAAATTACAAGACATGTAGAGAAACAGGAGAGTATGGCCCGTATATGGTTAAAATAAGCAGTCTCTATAAATAGTCACTGAGGAAGCCCAAATATTGGACTTACTAGAAAAAGATCTTAAATGAGATATTATAAATATGTTCAAAGAACAAAAGGAAACCACATCTAAATTTTTTTTAACTCATGAGAATGATGTCTCACCAAATAGAGTTTCTCTATAAGTAGATAGAAATTATTTTTTTTAAGGACCAAACAAATTATTGAGTTGGAAAGTACAAAAGTTGACATGAAAATTCACTAGAGAGGTTCAACAGAAGAAGAACTGGCAGAATGAAGAATCAGTGAACTTGAAGTCAGGACAATTGAGATCAGCTAGTGTGTGGAAGAGAAAGATAAAAGAATGAAGAAAAATGAATACAGCCTGTGAGACATCATCAGGCATACTAGCATACACATGAAAGAGAAGAGAGAAAAAGAAGAGAAAGCATTTGAAGAAATGGCCAAATACTCAAATTTGATTAAAACAATCTGTATATCTAAAAAACTCAATAAACTCCAAGTAGGATATATCAAAGAGATTCACACTGAGATACACCATAGTCAAACTGTCAAAAGACAAGATAAAAAGAGAATCTTAAAAGCAGCAAGAGAAACAACTCATCACATACAAGGGATCTCCAGTAAGATTAACATCTGAATTCTCATCAGGAAGCATGGGGGCCACAAGCTAGTAGGATGACATATTCAAAGTGCTGAAATAAAAAGACAATCAAGAATTTCACATCCAGAAAAACTATTTTTTGAAAAACAAAGAAGGAATTAAGATATTTCTAGAAAAACAAAAACAGAGAATTCATCACTAACAGACTGGCCCTATAAGAAATACTAAAGGGAATCCTTTAGGATGAAATGAAAGGACAGTAGAAAATAACCTGAATTCACATGAAAAAATGAAAAGTACCAATAATTATAACTACACAGGTAAATATGACAATATGAATGTATTTTGTTAGTCTTCTATCTGATTTAAAAGGCAGCTGCATAAAGCAAAAATTATAAAACCATGTTGATAGGCTAATAATGTATAAGGATATAATTTGTATTATAATAACAGTACAAAGGAGTGGGGGACACAGACCTATATTGGAACAGTTTTTGTATATTATGAAATTGAGCTAGTTTTAATCTGAACATATCGTTTTAAATTAAAATGTTAATTGTAATCCTCAGGGCCACCACTAAAAAATAATTTAAAAAATAGTAAAAGAAACAACAGGGAAGTAAGAGTAATATATTAGAAAATTTCTAATTAAAAAGAAGGCAGTAATGAAGAAATAGAAGAACAAAAAATACATAAGACATACCAAAAACAAATGACAAAATGGCAGATGTCAATCTACCTCATCAGTAATAACATTAAATGTATATGGACTGAACACTCCAATCAAAAACAGCGATGACTGGCAGCATGGTTTAATAAAAAAACAAAACTATGGTCCAACTATATATGCTGTGTACAAGAGCCACACTTTAGATTCAAGACACAATAAGTTGAAACTAGACGAATGGGAAAAGATATACCATACAAAGAGTACCCAAAAGATAGCTGGAATGACTACACAAACAAAATAGTCTAAGACAAAAGTTGTTACTAGAACTACATTACTACATTTTATAACCATAAGAGGAATAATCCAGCAGGGAAACATAACAATTATAAACCTATAAGCACCCAAAAAGGGAGCCCAAAATACATAAAGGAAAACTGACAGAATTGAAAGGAAAACAGAAAATTCAACAATAATAGTTGAAGACTTTAACACATTACATTCAGTAATGGATAGAAGAACAATTTCTAGCAAAGGGTCAATAAAGAAATAGAGGATTACAGCTATTTCTTCCCTAGCTGGAAGACATTCTGAGTATACCTTATCATCCATGTCCCATGAGAGGGAAGATAAAAGAGTGGTCCAAAGCAAAAAGGGGCTCTAGAGCACCAAAAGGGAAATATTCCTAAAAGAGTGCTTCTCTTTGAAGGAACAAAAGCCTTTAATCTTTTTGTTTCTCTTGGAAAAGTCTTCCTCCCCCCAGCAATTTACCAGATGCTGTTCCTTGATCCATATCAACACTTCTCATTACGGGGAAGAGAAAGCTGGGTTAGAAGTGGAGACCTTGACTTTTCCTTAAAAAAGCAGAGAGTACCCTGTCCTCATCTTTCTACATAAGACTGACTACTTATTATTTAGAGAGATCAAGGCACTAGAGAATGACATCAGCCTCCCAGAACGCCTGAAAATGTTATGGCAAAATCATTTACAGACAGTCAGGGAATACCTGGAAGTGATCGTAAGGCTACCACCTTCAATTTAGAATCCGGGTATGATATATATATATTGGGAAAATATATGAAAAAAGGAGAGTATGCAAAATTTAATCAGACACCAATAGAAGAAAAAATAATTCATTTAAATTATAATAAATAATTTATTTTTGTTAATTAATACAAATTAAAGAATTTTTCCCTCATTTGAAGGGGCCTATATTTTTTCTACCCATAAATACCTGAACAAAGCTGCTGGTTTTTCTCCCTTCAAAGATTACAAACATTTTGCTATGTCACTGGGCAAGCAATGATGGATTGATATAAGTTCAACACTCCACTGGGGAAAGCATTGCTGCATAAATTAGAGCTAAGCTTCTCTTACCTTGTAATTTATTGACTATTTCCTTCAATCAAGTCCATTTAAAGGCTTTAATTGGTTTCCAATGTAGTGTAATGACTTTCTGTGCTGCCTTCCTAGAATAGTACTTTTTAGCATTCTTTAAACACCTTTATAATCTTCAATTAACTAATTGTTAATTGTCAATTAACTAATTATTAATCTTCACAACACCCAACGAGGTTATATGAGAATTATTCCATTTTTACAGAAGATTCAATGGAGTGCTTCTTGTACAACAGTGCACATCAAAATCATCAAGATTACTTGTTAAAAGAGAAGATTCATGGCTTCCATCTCCCAAAAAACTTTGATTCAATAGGTCTGAGACTTACTACCCTGTATTTTAAATAACCAGTCCTGATGAGTATAGCAGAGAACCACATTTTGAAAAACACTCTTTATCCACAAATGTCTAGATTGTTTTAAAAAATATAGCAGACTACCTTGACTCCTACCCTACAAGATTACTTTCATGTTACATTGTAAAGTATCTTCAGTGCTGGATAATACATAAGACAACTTTTAAACACCATAAACCTGGGGAGAAATTAAGGAATGACTAAATGACAACACCTCAGGAAAGTAAGAACTGAAGAAGGAGGTGAGGAATTGAAGCCAGCTCTCACCTTGAAAGCATTTGCTAGATCAGTGAATTTTAGTGTCAGTTTTTATACCCTCAAAAGACCACAAGACACAGAGAAAAA
The DNA here is from genome assembly GCF_017311325.1 of Ursus maritimus. Classification (NCBI taxonomy): domain Eukaryota; kingdom Metazoa; phylum Chordata; class Mammalia; order Carnivora; family Ursidae; genus Ursus; species Ursus maritimus. Next base: position 66,479,782 of record NW_024426885.1, on the reverse strand, counting down.
GACGAGGGCCTGCCCAAGGTGGTAAATTTATTAGGAGACATCCTATTATGCTAGGATCCCAAAAAGCTATAATCTCAATGCAAGGGTGAATCAGAAGTAAATCTGTCCTCATCCACGGCAGGCCATAAGCAAAACTGCTGACTCACATTGGCCCTTGATGGACAAGGGGGAAAAAGCTATCCTAAGATTTATGCCCTCATGATACTTCTCACATAGATGCAGCCCAAATTCATACCACCTGTATAGTTTGAAAAACCTCACACTAAACCTTTTTAAAAACCAGGTCCTGGGGTCAATCCAACAAAAGGATATAACACTTCTAAGTATTTATGCAACCAATATACAAAGCAAATATTAACAGACCTAAAGAAAGAAATAGACAGTAATACAATAATAGTAGGGGACTTTAATACTTCACTTCCAACAATGGATAAATCTGACAGAAAATCAATAAGAAAACACAGGCCTTAACACATTTGACTTAACATATGACTTAACAGACATATACAGAACATTCGATCCAAGATCAACAGAATATACATTTTTCTTAAGCACACATGGAACATTCTCTAGGACAGATCATATGTTAGGCCACAAAATATGTCTTAATAAATTTAAGAAGATTTAAATCATATCAAGTCTCTTTTCAAATTACAATGGTATGACATTAGAAATCAACTACAAGAAAAAAACTGGAAAATTTGCAAACATGTGGATATTAGACAACATGCTACTAAACAAACAATGGATCAAAGAAAAAATCAAAAGAGAGATCAAAAATACCCTGAGACAAATGAAAATGGAAACATAACAACTAAAACTTATCAGATACAAGTCCAGGACAAGATGAATTCACAGGTGAATTCTACCAAACATTTAAAGAGTTAATATCTATTCTTCTCAAACTATTCCGAAAAATAGAAGAGAAAGGAAAGCTTCCAAATACATTCTATGAGGCCAGTATTACCCTGATACCAAAACCAAGGACACCACAAAACAAGAAAACTATAGGCCAGAATCCCCAATGAGCACAGATGCAAATATCCTCAACAAAATAATAGCAAACCACATTCAACAATACATTAAAAGGATCATTCACTCGATCAAGAGGATTTATTCTGGATCCCTCAATATTCACCAATTAATCAAGGAATAACACCACATTAACAAAACAAAGGATAAAAATCATATGATTATCTCAGTAAATGCAGAAAAATCATTTGACAAAATTCAACATCTGTTCATGATAAAAACATTCAATGAAGTGGGTTTAGAGGGAATATACCTCAACATAATAAAGGCCACATATAAAAAAAACCCAAGCTAATACCATACTCAATGGTAAAAAAAAAAACTGAAAGCTTTTCCTCTAAGATCAGGAACAAGACAAGGATGTCCACTCTCACCGCTTTTATTCAACATAGTACTAGAAAGTCCTAGCCACAGCACTCAGTCAAAAGGAAGAAAGAAAGAAAGAAAGAAAGAAAGAAAGAAAGAAAGAAAATCTAAATTGGTAAGGAAGAAGTTAAACTTTCACTATTTGCAGACGACATGATATTCTATACAGAAAACCCTAAAGATTCCACCAAAAAACTATTAGAACTGATCAATAAATTCAGTAAAGTTGCAGGATACAAAATTAATATACAGAAATCAATTGCATTTCTATACATTGATAATGAAGTAGCAGAAAAAGAAATTCAAAAAACAATTCCATTCACAATTGTACTAAAAAGAATACAATACCTAGGAATAAACTTAACCAGGGAGGTGAAAGCCCTGTACTCTGAAAACTATAAAACATTGATAGAAATTGAAGACAACACAAACAAATTAAAAGCCATTCCATGCTCATGGACTGGAAAAACCAATACTGTTAAAATGCCCATATTACTCAAAGCAATCTACAGATTCATTGCAACCCTTATCAAAATGCCAACAGCATTTTCACACTACTAGAACAAATAATCCTAAAATTTGTATGGAACCACAAAAGACCCCAAACAGCCAAAGCAATCTTAAGAAAGAAGAACTAAACTGGATGTATCATAATTCCAGATTTCAAGACATACTACAAAGCCAAAATAACCAAAACACTATAGTACTACCACAAAAACAGACACACAGATCAATGGAACAGAATAGAGAGCCCAGAAATAAATCCACACTTATATGATCAGTTAATCTATGACAAAGCAGGCAAGAATATACAATGGGGAAAAGGTAGGGTATTCAATAAATGGTGCTAAGAAAACTGAACTGCTACACGCAAAAAAAAAAAAAAAAGAAGAAGAAGAAGAAAAAAAAGAAACTAGACCACTTCTTATACCATACACAAAAATAAACTCAAATGAATTAAACATTTAAATGTGAGACCTGAAGCCATAAAACTCCTAGAAGAAAATATAGACAGTAATTTCTTTGATATCAACCATAGAAATATTTTTCTAGATATGTCTCCTCTAGCAAAGGAAATGAAAGCAAAATTAAACTATTGGGACAATCCTAAAATAAAAAGCTTTTACACAGTGAAGGAAACCATCAACAAAACGAAAAGGCAACCTACTGAATGGATGAAGATATTTATAAATGATATGCCAATAAGGGGTTAATATCAAAAATATATAAAGAACTTATACAACTTAACCCCAAAAAACACAAATAATCTCATTAAAAATGGGCACAGGATCTTAACCCCAAAAAACACAAATAATCTCATTAAAAATGGGCAAAGGATCTGAACAGACGTTTTTACAAAGAAGACATACAGATGGCAAATGCACAAAGATGCTCAACATCACTCCTCATCAGGGAAACGCAAATTAAAACCACCATGAAGGATCACTTTCCACTTACCAGAATAGCTAGACTCAAAAAGACTAGAAATAGGAGGAGTTAAGATGGCGGAGGAGTAGGAGACACCGTTTTCAGCCGGTCCCCTGAGTCGAGCTGGATAGGTACCAGACCAGCCTAAACAACCACGGAACCAGCCTGAGACGCAGGAAGATGCATCTGGATCTCTACAAATGAACATCTCCAGTGCTGAGTATTGAGGTACGAAGCGGGCGCCGTGAAACCACGCACAGATATCGGAAGATAAACGGAAGGGGGAGGGAGCCACCGCGTTCGGGCGCCGGGAAGCGGTAGCCACCTGCACGGGAGAGCGGGCGGACTCGCGGACGGTGCCCGCAAAACAGCAGACTGAGACCGTGAGCCGGGTGCGCGCGCCACCAGGCATCTCGCGGAACACCGGAATCCCGGTGTGCTCACTGGATCCAGACTGAGACCGGGAGATCCGGGAGCGCGCGCGGGGCGGCTGGCGGCTTTAGAAACACAAAGGACAGAGACGCGCCGGCCCTGGAAGTGAGGGCTGGGACGCCGGGTGTGGGGCGCACATCCCGGGACGCTGCAGGGTTGAGCAGCACCAACAGTAACGGAGTTAAAGTGGCCAGAACATTAGTAGAGAACGGGCCGCAGTCCCTCTGTTCTGTGACAGAGGCTGAAATTTGGCCGCTGCTGCTCTGACTCTCAGAAGAGGCACAGCAGACCGCCAGGGAAAGCCGCCAGAGAACAAAAGCCTGGAAATACCGGCTCACAGTGTGCCCATCCCCATCCTCCCTCGCAGGGGACACGGAGACTCTACCCAAACAGGGTTGCCTGAGTATCGGCGCGGCAGGCCCCTCCCCCAGAACACAGAAGGCAGGCTGAAAAATCAAGAAGCCCACAACCCGGGCGCCTGGGTGGCGCAGTCATTGAGCGCCTGTCTTCGGCTTAGGGCGTGATCCCGGCGTTCCGGAAAGGAGTCCCTCATCGGGCTCCTCCGCTGGGAGCCTGCTTCTTCCTCTCCCACTCCCCTGCTTCTGTTCCCTCTCTCGCTGGTTGGCTGCCACATAAATAAATAAATAAAATCTTTAAAGAAGAAGCCCACATCCCTAAGATCCCTATAAAACAAGGGGCACGGCCTGGGACCCAGTCAATAATTTGGGCTCTGGAAACCCCGCAACCTCTCTTCATCAGAATGACAAGAAGGAGAAGCCCCCCCCAGCAAAGAAAAGACAGTGATTCTGTGGCCTCTGCCACAGAAATAATGGATATGGATGTAACCAAATTATCAGAAATGGAATTCAGAGTAACGATGGTCAAAATGATGAGTAGAATTGAAAAAACTATTAACGAAAAGGTTACTGAGAATATAGAATCCCTAAGGACAGAAATGAGAGCGAATCTGACAGAAATTAAAAATTCTATGAGCCAAATGCAGGCAAAACTAGAGGCTCTGACGGCCAGGGTCGCAGAAGCAGAGGAACGGGTTAGTGAATTGGAGGATGGGTTAATAGAGGAAAAAATGAAAATAGAAGATGGTCTTAAAAAAATCCACGCCCACGAATGTAGGTTACGGGAGATTACTGACTCAATGAAACGATCCAATGTTAGAATCATCGGCATCCCCGAGGGGGTGGAGAAAAACAGAGGTCTAGAAGAGATATTTGAACAAATTGTAGCTGAAAACTTCCCTAATCTAGCAAGGGAAACAAACATTCGTGTCCAAGAGGCAGAGAGGACCCCTCCCAAGCTCAACCACGACAAACCTACGCCACGTCACGTCATAGTGCAATTCGCAAATATTAGATGCAAGGATACAGTATTGAAAGCGGCCAGGGCAAAGAAATTTCTCACGTACCAAGGCAAAAGCATCAGAATTACGTCAGACCTGTCTACACAGACCTGGAATGAGAGAAAGGGTTGGGGGAGCATATTTAAAGCTCTTTCAGAGAAAAACATGCAGCCAAGGATCCTTTATCCAGCAAGGCTGTCATTCAGAATTGATGGAGAAATAAAGACATTTCAGAATCGCCAGTCACTAACCAATTTTGTAACCACGAAACCAGCCCTACAGGAGATATTACGGGGGGTTCTATAAAAGTAAAAAGGCCCCAAGAGTGATACAGAACAGAAAGTCACAGCCAATACAAACAAAGACTTTACTGGCAACATGGCAACATTAAAATCATATCTCTCAGTAATCAGTCTTAATGTAAATGGTTTGAACCATCCCATAAAACGCCACAGGGTTGCAGATTGGATAAAAAGAAATGACCCATCCATTTGCTGTCTACAAGAGACTCATTTCGAACCCAAAGATGCATTCAGACTGAGAGTAAGGGGATGGAGTACCATCTTTCACGCAAATGGACCTCAAAAGAAAGCTGGGGTAGCAATTCTCATATCAGATAAATTGGATTTTAAACTACAGACTATAGTTAGAGATGCAGAAGGGCACTATATTATTCTTAAGGGAAGTATTCAACAAGTGGATATGACAATTATAAATATATATGCCCCCAACAGGGGAGCAGCAAGATACACAAGCCAACTCTTAACCAGAATAAAGAGACATATAAATAAAAATACATTAATAGTAGGGGACCTCAACACTCCACTCTCAGAAATAGACAGAACACCCTGGCAAAAACTAAGCAAAGAATCAAAGGCTTTGAATGCCATACTCGACGAGTTGGACCTCATAGATATATATAGAACACTACACCCCAGAACCAAAGAATACTCATTCTATTCTAATGCCCATGGAACATTCTCAAGAATAGACCATGTTCTGGGACACAAAACAGGTCTCAACCGATACCAAAAGATTGAAATTATCCCCTGCATATTCTCAGACCACAACGCTCTGAAATTGGAACTCAACCACAAGGAAAAATTTGGAAGAAACTCAAACACTTGGAGACTAAGAACCATCCTGCTCAGGAATGACTCGATAAACCAGGAAATCAAAAATCAAATTAAACAATTTATGGAGACCAATGAGAATGAAAATACAACAGTCCAAAACCTATGGGATACTGCAAAGGCAGTCCTAAGGGGGAAATACATAGCCATCCAAGCCTCACTCAAAAGAATAGAAAAATCTAAAATGCAGTTTTTATATTCTCACCTCAAGAAGCTGGAACAGCAACAGAGGGACAGGCCTAATCCACGCACGAGGAAGCAGTTGACCAAAATTAGAGCTGAAATCAATCAAGCAGAAACCAGAAGTACAGTAGAGCAGATCAACAGGACTAGAAGCTGGTTCTTTGAGAGAATCAATAAAATTGACAGACCACTGGCAAGACTTATCCAAAAGAAAAGAGAAAGGACCCAGATTATTAAAATTATGAATGAAAAAGGAGAGGTCACGACGAACACCATTGAAATTGGAAGGATTATTAGAAATTTTTATCAACAGCTATATGCCAATAAACTAAGCAATCTGGAAGAGATGGAATCCTTCCTGGAAACCTATAAACTACCAAGATTGAAACCGGAAGAAATTGATTCCTTAAACAGGCCAATTAATTATGAAGAAATTGAGTCAGTGATAAACAACCTTCCAAATAACAAAACTCCAGGCCCGGACGGTTTTCCTGGGGAATTCTACCAAACATTCAAAGAAGAAATAATACCTATTCTCCTAAAGCTATTTCAAAAAATAGAAACAGAAGGAAAGCTACCAAACTCATTCTATGAGGCCAATATTACCTTGATCCCCAAACCAGGCAAAGACCCCCTCAAAAAGGAGAATTACAGACCGATTTCCCTAATGAATATGGACGCCAAAATCCTCAACAAGATACTTGCTAATAGAATCCAACAGTACATTAAAAGGATTATCCATCACGATCAAGTGGGATTCATACCTGGGATGCAAGCGTGGTTCAATATTCGCAAATCAATCAGCGTGATACATCATATCAACAAGAAAAGACTCAGGAACCATATGATCCTCTCAATCGATGCCGAAAAAGCATTTGACAAAATACAGCATCCTTTCCTGATTAAAACCCTTCAGAGTGTAGGAATAGAAGGTACATTTCTCAATCTCATAAAAGCCATCTATGAAAAGCCTACTGCAAATATTATTCTCAATGGGGAAAAGCTGGAAGCCTTTCCCTTAAGATCAGGAACTCGACAAGGATGCCCACTCTCGCCACTATTATTCAACATAGTACTAGAAGTCCTTGCAACAGCAATCAGACGACAAAAAGGGATCAAAGGTATTCAAATTGGCAAAGAAGAAGTCAAAATGTCTCTCTTTGCAGATGACATGATACTCTATATGGAAAACCCAAAAGAAGCCACTCCCAAACTATTAGAAGTTATAGAGCAATTCAGTAACGTGGCGGGATACAAAATCAATGCTCAGAAATCAGTTGCATTTCTATACACGAATAACGAGACCGAAGAAAGAGAAATTAGGGAATCCATCCCATTTACAATAGCACCAAAAACCATACGTTACCTTGGAATTAACTTAACCAGAGACGTAAAGGACCTATATTCTAGAAACTATAAATCACTCTTGAAAGACATTGAGGAAGACATAAAAAGATGGAAAGATATTCCATGCTCATGGATTGGAAGAATTAACATAGTTAAAATGTCCATGCTACCCAGAGCAATCTACACTTTCAATGCTATCCCGATCAAAATACCGAGGACATTTTTCAAAGAACTGGAACAAATAGTCCTTAAATTTGTATGGAAACAGAAAAGGCCCCGAATCTCCAAGGAACTGTTGAAAAGGAAAAACAAAGCTGGGGGCATCACAATGCCGGATTTCGAGCTGTACTACAAAGCTGTGATCACAAAGACAGCATGGTACTGGCACAAAAACAGACACATAGACCAATGGAACAGAATAGAGAGCCCAGAAATGGACCCTCGGCTCTTTGGGCAACTAATATTTGATAAAGCAGGAAAAAACATCCGGTGGGAAAAAGACAGTCTCTTCAATAAATGGTGCTGGGAAAATTGGACAGCTACATGCAAAAGAATGAAACTTGACCACTCTCTCACACCATACACAAAAATAAACTCCAAATGGATGAAAGACCTCGATGTGAGACAGGAATCCATCAAAATTCTAGAGGAGAACATAGGCAACAACCTCTACGACATCGGCCAAAGCAACCTTTTTCATGACACATCCCCAAAGGCAAGAGAAACAAAAGATAAAATGAATTTATGGGACTTCATCAAGATTAAAAGTTTCTGCACTGCCAAGGAAACAGTCAGAAAAACTAAGAGGCAGCCCACGGAATGGGAGAATATATTTGCAAATGACACTACAGATAAAGGACTGGTATCCAAGATCTACAAAGAACTTCTCAAACTCAATACACGAGAAACAAATAAACAAATCAAAAAATGGGCAGAAGATATGAACAGACACTTTTCCAATAAAGACATACAAATGGCTAACAGACACATGAAAAAATGTTCAAAATCATTAGCCATCAAGGAAATTCAAATCAAAACCACACTGAGATACCACCTTACACTAGTTAGAATGGCAAAAATAGACAAGGCAAGAAACAACAATTGTTGGAGAGGATGTGGAGAAAGGGGATCCCTCCTACATTGTTGGTGGGAATGCAGGTTGGTACAGCCACTCTGGAAAACAGTGTGGAGGTCCCTTAAAAGGTTAAAAATTGAGCTACCCTATGATCCAGCCATTGCACTACTGGGTATTTACCCCAAAGATACAGACGTAGTGAAGAGAAGGGCCATATGCACCCCAATGTTCAGAGCAGCAATGTCCACAATAGCTAAATCGTGGAAGGAGCCGAGATGCCCTTCAACAGATGACTGGATTAAGAAGTTGTGGTCCATATATACAATGGAATATTACTCAGCTATCAGAAAGAACGAGTTCTCAACATTTGCTACAACATGGACGGCACTGGAGGAGATAATGCTAAGTGAAATAAGTCAAGCAGAGAAAGACAACTATCATATGATTTCTCTCATCTATGGAACATAAGAACTAGGATGATCAGTAGGGGAAGAAAGGGATAAACAAGGGGGGGTAATCAGAAGGGGGAATGAAACATGAGAGACTATGGACTATGAGAAACAAACTGAGGACTTTAGAGGGGAGGTTGGTGGGGGAATGGGATAGACCGGTGATGGGTAGTAAGGAGGGCACGTATTGCATGGTGCACTGGGTGTTATACACAACTAATGAATCATCGAGCCTTACATCGGAAACCGGGGATGTACTGTATGGTGACTAACATAATATAATAAAAAAATCATTAAAATAAAAAAAAAAAAGACTAGAAATAACAAATGTTGGTGAGGATATGGAAAAAGGGAACCCTTGTACACTTCTGGTAGGAATGTAAATTGATGCAGCCACCACAGAACATAGTATGGAGTTTCCTCAAAAAAATTAAAAATAGAAATACCATATGACGGTACTGTAGATGGAATTACTATTCCACTACTGGGGTATTTACCCAAAGAAAACAAAAGCTAACTCAAAAAGATAATATGCACCCCTATGTTTATTGCAGCATTCTTTACAATAGCCAAGACATGGACGCAACCCAAGTGTCCAGACGAATGGATAAAGATGTGGTATGATATGCAATGGAGTATTACTCACCCATCAAAAGGATGAGATATTATCATCTGCAACAACATGGATGAACCTAAAGTGTATTATGCTAAGTGAAATAAGTCAGAGAAAGACAAATACCATATGATTTCACTTATATGTGGAATCCACAAAACCAAAATAAGTAAATAAACAAATAAACAAAAAGTAGAAGCAGACCCACAAAAAGGAGAATAAACTGATGGTGGCCAGAGAGTAGGGGATTGGCAAAATGGGTGAAGGGGAGCGGGAGATATAGGCTTCCAGTTATGGGATGAGTAAATCATGCAAATAAAAGGTACAGCATAGGGAATATAGTCAATGGTATTGTAATAGCTTGGATAGTGACAGACAGTAGATACACTTGTGAACACAGCATAATATAGTTTTTAAATCACTATGTTGTACACCTGAAATTAATGTAACTTTGTATATCAACTATACTTCAATTAAAAAAACACTTACGGGGGCGCCTGGGTGGCAGAGCAGTTAAGCGTCTGCCTTCGGCTCAGGGCGTGATCCCGGCGTTATGGGATCGAGCCCCACATCAGGCTCTTCTGCTATGAGCCTGCTTCTTCCTCTCTCACTCCCCCTGCTTGTGTTCCCTCTCTCGCTGGCTGTCTCTATCTCTGTTGAATAAATAAAATCTTTTAAAAAAAAAAACACTTATGGGAGATAGCAAAAGCAGTTTTAAGGGGAAAATTCAGGGCGCCAGGGTGGCTCAATTAGTTAAGCATCCAACTTTTAATTTTGACTCAAGTCACGATCTCAGGGTTGTGAGATCAAGCCCTACACCCACGGCGGAGCCTGTTTAAGATTCTCTCTCTCCCTCCCTCTCCGCCTCTCCTCCCTCTTCCTCTCAAAAAAGGAGGAAGGAAGTTCATAGAAATAAATGCCTACACCAAGAACAATCTCAAATAAAGAACCTAACTTTACACCTCAAAAAACTAGGAAAATAAGCCCAACGTTAGTAGAAGGAAGGAAATAACAATGATCCAAGTAAAAATAAATAAAATAAAGACGTAAAGACAATAGAAAAGATCAATGAAACTAGGAGCTGGTTTTTTTAAAAGATAAACAAAACTGACAACTTTTAGCTTGACTCACCAAGAGAAAAAAGAGAGAGGACTCAAATAAATAAAATAAAAAATGAAAGAGGAGATATTATAACTGATGCCACAGAAATACAACACTACTATGAAAAAGTGTACACCCACAAATTGGACAACCTAAAAGAAGTGGGTAGATTTCTGAAACACACAACCAACCAAGACTGAATCATGAAGAATCTGAACAGACCAATTACTTAATAAAGAGACTGAATCAATAATCAAAAACCTCCCAACAAAAAAGGTCCAGGATCAAAAGGCTTCCCTCATGAATTCTACCAAACATTTAAAGAATTAATACCAATCCTTCTCAAAAAATAAAACAAGAAGGAATACCTTTTTCTTCCAAAAAATAAAACAAGAAGGAATACCTCCAAAGTCTTATATGAGGCCACATTTACTATGATACCAAAACCAGACAAGGATGCCACAAAAAAAGAAAATTACAGGGCAATATCCTTGATAAACAAAGATGCAAAAACTTCAACAAAGGCAAAGTATATTCAACAATACACTGAAAGGACCATACACTTTGATTAACTGGGATTTATTCCAGGGATGCAAGAATGGTTCAACACCCACAAATCAATTAATATGATACACCACATTAACAAAAGAAAGGATAAAATCGTTTGGTTATATCAACAGACAGATAAAGCATTTGACAAAATTCAACATCCATTTATGGTTGGAAAAAAAAACCTCTCAACAAAACAACAGCCAATATCATATTCAGTGGAGAAAAGCTGAAAAGCTTTACCTCTAAGATCAGGAACAAAACAATGATGCCCATTCTCACCACTTTTATTCAGCACAGTGTTAGAAATCCTAGCCAGAGCGATTAGGCAAAAGAAAAGAAAAGAAAAGAGAAGGGAAGGGAAAGGGAGAAGGAGAGGAGGGGAGGGGAGAGGGGGAGGAGAGGGGAGGAAGAAAGAAAGGGAGAAAGGAAGGAAGGAAAGGAGGAAAGGAGGAGGAGAGGAAGAAGGAAGGAAGGAAGGAAGGAAGGAAGGAAGGAAGGAAGGAAGGAAGGAAGGAAAGAAGGAAGGAAAGAAGGAAGGAAAGAAGGAAGGAAGGAAAGAAGGAAGGAAGGAAAGAAGGAAGGAAGGAAAGAAGGAAAGAAAAAAGAAAAGAAAAGAAAGAATGGACCAAATCAGGAAGAAAGAAGTAAAATTGGGTCTATTTGCAGATGATGTGATTTTATATAACAACTTCACCAAAAAAGCTGTTAGACCTCATCAGCAAGTTCAGTAAAGTTACAAGACAAAAAAATCAATACACAAAATCTGTTTCATTTCTATGTACTAATAACAAATTACTAGAAAGAGAAATTAAGAAAATAATTCCATTTAAAATTGCATCCAAAAAAATAAAATACCCAGGAATAAATTTAACCAAGGAGGTGAAAGACCTGTACACTTAAAACTATCAGGTATTAGTAAAGAAACTGAAGAAGAAATAAATAAAAAGAAAGATATTCCATGCTCAAAGATTGGAAGAATTAATATTATTAAAACGTCCATACTACCCAAAGCAATCTATAGATTCAGTGCAATCTCTATGAAAATTCCAATGGTATTTATCACCAGAACTAGAAGAAATAATACTAAATTTGCATGGAACCACAAAAGACCCTGAATAGCCAAAGCAATCTAGAGAAAGAAGAACAAAGCTGGAGGCATTATGCTCCCTGATTTCAAACTATTACAAAGTTATAGTAATCAAAATAATATGGTATTTACATTTAAAACACAGAAATAGGCCAAAGAAACAGAATAGAGAACCCATTTGGATACAGCCAGTTCATTTATATGCCAAGAATATACAAGGGAGAAATCATGGTCTCTCCAGTCAATTGTCCTGGGAAAACTGGACAGCCACATGCCAAAGAATGAAGCTAGAACACTATCTTACACCCATACACAAAAATCAACCCCAAATGGATTAAACACTCAATGTAAGACCTGAAACCATAAAACTCCTAGAAGAAAACATAGGCAAAAATCTCCCTGACATTGGTCTTAGCAAAAATTATTTGATATGACACCAAAAGCACAAGCAACAAAAGCAAAAATAAAAAAAGTGGGACTATATCAAACCAAAAATCTTCTACACAGCAAAAGAAACAACAAAATGAAATGGCAACATACAGAATGAGAGGAAATATTTGCAAACCATATATCTTTTAAGGGTTTAATATCCAAAATATAAGGAACTCATACAACCCAATAGTAAAACAACAACAAACCAAAAAATCCAATTAATAAATGGGCAGAGGATGTGAATAGACATTTTTCCAAAGAAGACACACAGATGGCCAATAGGTACATGAAAAGGTGCTCAAAATCACTGATCATCAGGGAAATGCAAAACAAAACTACAAAGAGATATCACCTCAGACATTTTATTTTTTTTTATTTTTTTTAAAGATTTTTTTTTTATTTATTTATTCGACAGAGATAGAGACAGCCAGCGAGAGAGGGAACACAAGCAGGGGGAGTGGGAGAGGAAGAAGCAGGCTCATAGCGGAGGAGCCTGATGTGGGGCTCGATCCCATAACGCCGGGATCACGCCCTGAGCCGAAGGCAGACACTTAACCGCTGTGCCACCCAGGCGCCCCAGACATTTTATTTTTTTAATTTAAATTCAAATAATTAACATATAGTATATTATTCGTTTCAGAGGTAGAGTTCAGTGATTCATCAGTTGCATATAACACTCAGTCCTCATTACATCACATGCCCTCCTTAATGCCTATCACCCAGTTACCCAATTCCCCCACTCCCCTCCCCTCCAGCAATCCGCAGTTTGTTTCCTATGATTAAGAGTCTCTTATGATTTGTCTCCCTCTCTGATTTTGTCTTGTTTTATTTTTCCCTCCCTTCCCCTATGCTCCTCTGTTTTGTTTGTTAAATTCCACATATGAGTGAAATCATATAATTGTCTTTCTCCGGTTGACTTATTTTGCTTAGCATAATACCCTCTAGTTCCATCCTTATTGCTGCAAATGGCAAGATTTCATTTTTTGATGGCTGAGTAATATTCCATTGTATGTATATATACCACATCTTCTTTATCCGTTCATCTGTCGATGGACATCTGGGCTCTTTGCACAGTTTGGTTGTTGTGAACATTGCTGTTATAAACACTGGGGTGCAGGTGACCCTTCGGATCACTACATTTGAATGGCTGTTATCAAAAAGGCAATAAATAACAAGTGCTGTTCATGATATAGAGAAAAGGGAACCCTCATGCACCACTGCTGGGAATGTAAATTGGTGCAGCCACTATGGAAAACACTTACAGAGATTCCTCAAAAAAATAAAAATTAAAAATAGAACTACCAAAAGATTTAGCAATCCTTTTCTGGGTATTTATCTGAAGGAAATGAAAACATCAGCTTGAAAAGATATATGCAGTCTTATGTTCATTGCAGCATGATTTATAATAGCCGAAATATGCAAACAGCCTAAATGTCCATCAATGGATGAATGAATAAAAAAAGATGTGGCGTGTGCCACACCACACAATGGGGTATTATTACACACAACGGGATATTATTCATCCATAAAAAGAAGGAAAGCTTGCCTTTTGCAAAATATGGATGGACCTTGAAGGCATTATGATAAGTGAAAGAAGTCAGACAGAGAAAGACAAATACCATATGATCTCCATTACATATGGAATCTAAAAAAACCCCACAAAAACCAAAGCTGGGGGGCGCCTGGGTGGCACAGCAGTTAAGCATCTGCCTTCGGCTCAGGGCGTGATCCCGGCGATCTGGGATCAAGCCCCACATCAGGCTCTTCTGCTATGAGCCTGCTTCTTCCTCTCCCACTGCCCCTGCTTGTGTTCCCTCTCTCGCTGGCTGTCTCTATCTCTGTCGAATAAATAAATAAAATCTTTTAAAAAAAAAAAAAAACCAAAGCTGAAACAAAACACTAACTCATAGATTCAGAGAACAGATTGGTGGTTGCCAGAGGTGTGGAGTGGGGTGTGGATGAAATGGGTGAAGGCTGTCAAAAGGCACAAACTTCCAGTTATAAAATAAATAAATCCTGCGCATGTAATGTACAGCGTGGTGACTACAGTTAATAATACTGTGTTTTATATTTGAAAGTTGTTAAGAGAACAGATCTTAAAGTTTCTCATCATAAGAAAAAAAAGTGTAACTGCGTGTGGTGATGGATGTTAACTAAACTAGACTTACTAAAATAAAATAAAATAAAATAAAATAAAACTAGACTTACTGTTGTGATAATTTTGAAACACAAATACCAAATTATTATGTTGTATAGCTGATTCAAGTAATATAATGACAATGTCAAAAAGTAATAATGTAATAATAAGTAATATAATGTTATATGTCAATTATATCTCAAAAAAAATATGTTCTGAGTTAATAGTGCCCCAGGCAACTGACACGTACAAACCTTTCCTGGAGAAAACCACTTTCAGTGGAGAACTCAAAGAATTTCCACAGATAAAATCCCAACAATCATGAGCTCACAAATAAAAATATCATTTAATACCAAGGAAACAAGTTTCCATGAGTTAGAGCCAGAACAACAACAAAAAAAAACACAACAGAATCAGATCCACAAAGAATTCTAAAATTGGAATTATTAGACACATATAAAAGCAGGTATATAAAATGTTTAAAGAACAAAAATTTTATATGACCGAGGTTTGAAAATTTAAAAATACAATAACTGAAATTTAAAGATCTGTGTTGGGTTTAACAGCAGATGAGGTGCATGAAAAGAGAATTATAGAATGAAAAATAAATGTGAAAAAATTATGTAGAATGAGGTGTAAAAAACAAGAAAAAGAAAATTTGAAAGTTAAAAGAAAAAATAGTAAGGTCTAACAAATGTCTAATTGGGATTTCAAAAGAAGAAACAGAAATAGAGTCAGAGGCAATATTTAAAGTGATAGTAAATAAAAATTTTCTAAAAATTGTAAGATAAAAATCCTCAGATTCAAGGAAGCCAAAGATTCCCAAGCACAATAAACAAAAACACACATCATAGTAATATTGCAAAATACCATTGACCAAGGGTAAACAAACTTTTCCTGAATAGGGTTAGTTAGTAAAAATGTTCATTTTTGCAGGCCATCCTCTTGGTGTTACTGCTAATGAATTCTGCTGTTGCAGGGTGAAAAGAGTTACAATGTGTGAATAAATGATCAAGGCTGTATTCTAATACAATTGTATTTACTAAAATCATGGTGGGTCAGATTTGGTATGTGAGCTAGTTTGTTTACTCCTGACATAGGCAAAAAGAAATTAAAAGCAACTACAGAGGAAAGACAGATCACCTACAAAGAAATGACATTTAAATTGGTATTTGACTTCTCAATAGCAACAATTAAGACAGCGGAATCATGTCCTCAATGTGCTAACAGGAAAAAAAAAACAAACAAAAAAACAACCTAAAGTTCTATCAGTCAAAATAACTTTCACAGGTGGAAAGAAGAAAAAAAGTAATTTTTTAAAAACAAAAACTGAAGTTAGCCACAAACACATCCTTACTTCAGAAACAAATTCTGAAGGATATATTTTAAGCACCAGGAAAGTGATCCCAGATGAAAGGTCTTAAAAAAAAGAAAAAGAAAAAGAAATGATGAGAATTAAGTATAAGTAAATGATTAGAAATATGACAAGATTTGTTTTATGGCCCAGAATATAATCTATCTTAATGAAACTTCTTTGGGCAATTGAAAAGAATATGTACTGTGCTCCTCTTGGATGGAGTATTCTACAAATGTCAATTAGGTCAAATCTTTGGGCTTTGTATTAGCTATTGCTGCATGACAAATTACCCCCTAACAATAAACGTTTATTATTTCACAAAGTTTCTGAAGGAATCTGTGGCTTAGCTAGGTGGTTCTGGCTCAGTGTCTCTTATGGGGTTGTCTCTCAAGCTATTGCCCAGAGCTGCAGTCTCTAAAGACTTGACTGGAGCTGAAGGATTCATTTCCAAGCTCTGTCACATGACTACTGGCCGGAGGCCTTAGTTCTTTAGTTCCAGGCCTCTCCATAGGGTGATTCACATGATGGCTTCCCCCACAGTGAGTAATCCAAGAGAGAGAACATGAGCATGCAAGATAGAAAACACAGTCCTTAATAACCTAAACTTAAAAGTGACCTACGATCACCTCTGCTATACGATATAGGGCTCTCAGATCAACGCTGGTATGATATGACTACACATAAGCAGGAATACCAGAAGGTGGGACCAGATCCCACAATTGTGTTGTTCCAGTTTCTATATCATTACTGATTTTGTTTGGTCTGCTTGTTCTGCCAATCACTGAAAAAGGAATGTTGACATTTCCTATTATAATTGTGATTATGTCTGTTTCTCCTTTCAGTTCTATCATTTTTTTGCTTTATGTATCTTGGAACTGTGTTTTTAGATGCATACATATTTAGGACTGTTACATCATCTTAAGCTACTCAACCCTTTATCATTACAGGAAGTCCTTCCTTATCCCTGGTTTGGAAATTGACTTTGTCTGATACTAATATAACCACCCCTGACTTCTTTTGTTTACTGTTTTCATCCAATTACTTTGATCCTATATATGTCTTGATATTTATAGTGGGGTCTCCCACATTCTTTGGCTTTTGATCCCCCTCCTCCATTTTCAAAGCCAGCAATGGTGATGCTCTCTTGTGCTGCGATTTTTCCAGTTCTCTGCAGCCAGAAAATGTTCTCCACTTTTAAGGACTCATGTGATTACACTAGGCCCACCTGGATAATCCAGAATAAATCTCCCCATCTCAAGGCCCTTAACCTTGAGGACCTTCATCTCTTCAAAGAGTTTTTTGCGTGACTGCTACTGCCACCTTTTGATCTCTCTGGGGTATTAGCAAACGTTGTACAGCCACACCCTCAGTTTACGTCAGAATTCAAGGACTTCAGATTTATGAAGGCCTTTAAAAAGTTATATTGTTGCAGATTATCTGGATTTTTCTCATCAAGGTAAGAGCAGCATGCTCTTACAGCTTTCTACATCCTAACCAACAGTGGAGACTCTACTTAATATTTAATAACATTTTTTAAAGAAACAGGAAAAAAAAAAAAAAAGAAATGACACTGTTGATTGTGAGGTGAGCCAGGGCAGGTGTTAATCACATAACTGAGAAGTTGGTTACAAGACATCCAAATACATTAAAACAAACAAACAAACCTGTGGTAGACAATTTACTTTTGATTAATTTTTTAAAAAGCTAAATACGAAGGTATGATTCTGGTTAAGCCATCACCATGCCCTCACAGACTGGCGTATTTGACTCCATCTGGTAAGCAAGATAAATGGTCTCTGGAGTACCCTTAGCTCCGCTGAACTTCATTACCAGAATTAGCACAATATGACCATGGATTAACATACAACACATCCTTCTCCCTCCCCCCTTATGAACACCATCCCCACCCCAAGGCTGGGGACAAGGTGACTCCAGCATTTACAGTAAAGGACAATATATGTTGACAGCTAGCAAAATCTATCCTAAAGTCTGGGGACCAAGGACGATATCTTCCCTGGATCCTAATTTTTGCCCTTAAAAGGAGACAAAACACAACATTCTAATCTAGTACTTTAAAGGGCAGGTATTTGTTTCTGTCACAGAAACAGAGTTAGAAGGAACCCCAAATGTACTTTCTTGCCCCAAGCAAAGCCAATATAAATTGGTTTCTGGAGTATCTATCAAGACTGGGAATAGCACTTTCTATACATATATAAATAGCAAATTTGTTCCTCCTTTGGGCTGAGTCTATGTGCAAGAAGAACTATTCATTTTTATGGCATCTTTTTCTGTTATTTTTTCCACATATTTAATGGAAATAACTAAAATCTTGTAAACTATAATCAGTTACTATGTGACCTCAAGTCATTGCTACATGGAGGGGACTTTTTTCCTCTTAAAACTTCTGAGACACTGTTGGGGTCAAGGCAAGGAACAAAGAAACAACATAAAAAATTAAAGAAGGAGTTTAATCTCTGCCAAGCATACTCCTACAAGCCACAACCAGGGGTCCCAGCTGGCCTGAAATCAATGAGTGGTTCTCTCTCATTGGTATGGAAATTTCTTGTTTCCTCAGCATTTATGCTCCTGGGGAAGCTATCTAACACAGTTCTCTCAGAAGTCCCAGGGGATACACGGTCTTGTGCAGTGTGTGTTTATGAAATTGAGGCCAGCCAAGGATGAGGATATTTGAGGTCACTTGGGTCTGTGCACAGCAATAATTTGGAAGATGTGTCTTTGGTTCCATAGTCATGCCTGTTTAAGTCTGGCCTTGGGTGGAGTCCCAAAGGAGAAAAAAATTTTTAAAAGGATGAAGAAGAAGATACAAAAAAGAACATCTCATCCCTGTGCCACCATGACAGGTTTGCCAGCTACTGCCCAGAGTATGCTGGTTTAGTTGTTCAACTCCCTATGATAAATGTGTGGTCCCATTCTGTGAAAAGGATATATCCCATGTAGATGAGTAAAAGTGGGGTGCCAGCATTGGCTGCTCTATGCCAGGCACTGTGCCAATGCCTAGATGTATATGAACTCTGTATCTAACACTATCAGACTGTATCCCCATAACACTATCACATTGTATCCCTGCTGGTCCAAAGCAGACACCAGCTCAGATAGGCTAGGTCGCTTATACAGGTAATTCAGCTGGTAAGTGGCAAAACAAGGATTCAACCCAAAGAAAGCCCTGCTTCCTTTCAGGGCACCAACTGCCTCTGTCCTAAAAAAGTACATTTCCACTCTCACCCCCAGGAAGCAGCTCTACCTGACAGGGAGAAAAGCAGCATATAATCCTGTATCAATACGCAAGTAATGAATCATGGAACTTTACATCAAAAGCTGGGGATGTACTGTATGGTGACTAACATAATATAATAAAAAATATTATTATTAAAAAAAAATCCTGTATCAGCCTCACTGGGCAGGTCAGATTTTGCCTGGGGTATTTCTGGGATCTCCAGTTATGTTATCTTCATCTGTCCTGTTTGAGACACTCTGTCGAAGTTGATGTTTCTTCAGAACACATAAAATGCTAGCTTTGTCCAAACCCTCAATTAAGAAATGAAGCTTTAACACTTTGTCGCTAAAAGCAGGGTGACCTCGGGCACCCTGCTTTTAGTGAGAGAGCCCCTCCTGAGACCCAAGGCTCCCAAACTCTCCAATGTAGCTCTTTCAGTATGTACTCAGCCTGGTCTGAGGAAGCCTCACACAGTCAGAAGCCTCAAGCTTTGGGCTAACTTCTGCGGGATGTCAGATGTCAACACCAGACTGAGTAAGAAAAAACTTTCCCTTCCAAGTGGAAACATTGCATGAAGTCCCAGCTTGGGAGGTCTTTGCTATAGTAGAGCTACTTAAGAGCCTTGAAGAGAGGGGTGCCTGAGTGGCTCAGCTGTTAAGCGTCTGCCTTTGGCTCAGGTCATGATCCCGGGGTCCTGGGATCAAGCCCCGCTTTGGGCTCCCTGCTCGGGCTCCCTGCTCGGGCTCCATGCTCGGCGGGAAGCCTGCTTCTTCCTCTCACACTCCCCTTGCTTGTGTTCCCTCTCTCGCTGTCTCTCTCTGTCAAATAAATAAATAAAATCTTAAAAAAAAAAAAAAAAGACCCTTGAAGAGAGCCAGTGCCTGCTAAAACAGAATCCTGTGTTCCTCCTTTGGTATGAGGCTAGCAGGCACCCACCTTCACAGCGTGGACCAAAAATCAGTGGTGACTTGAGGAATGCCCCTCCCAGCTTCGCCTACCTGAATCCTACCCCTTCTTTGAGACCTAAGTCAAGCTTTGCCCCTTGCTGATGTCCTTCTTGACTGGCTAGGCCTTTCCGGTGACCTCCATCCTCTGAAATGGACACACCCTTATTGTAGCTGTATCACCCCTCTGGCAATGCATCAGGCCCCTCCACTATTATGATGGTTCTTTTCTTGTTGCCCAAAGCTCTTATTTGGTTATACGCATTATTCTCGGAGTGCAGGTCATGTCTTACATACATCTGGTCTCCACAGTTCCTAACACACAGCTCCCACTGATAGAAGCTTGTTTGTTAGGTCCTCACTATTTTGTTTGGGCAGCTAATCCAATTTGGTGACTCACAAGCGTTGAGTGTAAGAAGAGGGGCAAACAGGCTAGCGAGGCTTTGGTGTGGCTATCCATGGAGTCTGTTACATCCTTAGCATTGTGGCTGGGGAAGGGTCTAGCAGCTCTGCAGCATGCGGAAGGGTACAGGTGAAGACATTCCTCAGCTGTTCGGGGGTTCATACCAGCTCTACCTCCCTCTGGCTACACAGCTTTGGGCAAGGCAAAAGCTTTTTGCTTTTTGTTTCCTCATGTCGAGACTGTCAATACCAATAACACCCACTTAAGTGGCCCTCTGGGAGGGCTAAAGACATAATGCACGGAAGTGATCTGCAAAGAGCAGAGCTCAATAAATGTTAGCTGTTTTGATTCTCCTTTCTTGCACTTATCATCCTTTGCTGTTGCATATTCATTTGTGTGGTTATTTGACTAACAACTGTCTTTTCCACTAAAAGACATGCTTGGTGAAGCCAGAAGCTCTGTTTTGCTCATCTCTGTACTTGAATGACTCCCAGCATACTCTCCAGCACACAGTAGATAATTGGTAAATATTTGGTGAATATATGAATGTATGAGTGAACTGAAGGCACTTAATAAATGTTTGCTAGATGGTTCTGGAAGTGTTGCTAATGTTGTCTCTCAACCTAGGTGCTGGTTACATCCAGAAGGCAATACCCATATGTTTCAAAATGTACATATTATTATTCAGGGGTGGCAAGTCCAGCAGATCAGGAGATAACTTCTATCAAAAAGTAGTTGGTTAGGGGCGTCTGGGTGGCTCAGTTGTTAAGCGTCTGTCTTTGGCTCAGGGCGTGATCCCAGAGTCCTGGGATCGAGCCCCACATCAGGCTCCTCCGTTGGGAGCCTGCTTCTTCCTCTCCCACTCCCCCTGCCTGTGTTCCCTCTCTCACTGTCAAATAAATAAATAAAATCTTTAAAAAAAAAAGAAAGAAAGAAAGAAAGAAAGAAAGAAAGAAAGAAAGTTGGTTACAGTCCCCAAGAAGAGGGGACTTACCCTAGGGCAGGGGAGCACATGGCTGACCTTTGAGCACACTGTGCACAGGGCTTTCTCTGATGGAAACCAACCCAATGAACTTTACCAGATGGGGGAGGAAAGTACCTATAAGGTTTCCAGAAATTATGACTCCTGACCTGAGTTTCGAAGGAGACATAGGAGTTGTCTGGGCAAGGGGCTATTGATCTGTGCAAAGAAAAAAACGTACACAGAGTGGAAATGCAGGGCAGGCATGCACCTGAAAGACCTCCAACATGTCTATGAAATGTTAGAGATGGTGCTGAAGAGGTGGAAGGGGCCAGGGCATTCTCTAACAGACTCTAAAAAGAGTCCAAAATTCATTCTCAGTGGTCAAATTCTGTTATTCGATATACCCTAGCCATTTGAAAGAGCCAAATTCTAACCACAAACACATGAGAGAACTTCCCATCACCTGTATTTTCAGGTGCCAGGGGTAAATCTTGAAACTAAAAAGCTTGCCTTTGGCTTTGATGGAAAAACCCGGAGTGTTCTGTCTCTGTAAGACGAGATGTTCATCAAATCCAACTGTCTCTCACAGCTACACTGCTCACCAAGAGGCAGGGCTCTGCTGCAGACAAAGGGAGGCGGAGGGTGAATTCTGCTCTGACCCTTTCTTACTGCCAGTTAACTCTGGCATAGCCACACCAACTCGCCATCTGGCAATAGCCACTCCAACAGCTGTAGGTCGTTCGTCCTGATGACATCATCTCTCCTCCTGGTTCCCATCAGTGTGACTGGCAAAGGGGAGATGAGCATGTTTCTGTGCTTAGCCCACACTCTGCTCTTGCTGCCTCTTCATTCAGCTCTGACTTCTCCATCTACCTGGAGCTGATGGAAGCCTGCCTGCCAGAGTTCTGCCCCCAACAGAGACAGGACCCCAGAACAGGTTCTCAGCCCCAGCCTCCCACCATTGCCCAAGAAGCTTCTGATTCCAACAGACTGGGTAAGCACACCCGCTCTGGGTCCTCGAAGCATCACGGTGAGTTGAAGCACTGCCAGAACTAAGATCTGCAGCTTCATCGATGTCTGTATTCTCTTCCAGCTGTCCTGCCAGTTGGTCTGTGACAGGAAAAATGGGAAAGAAGTTAGCCCTTTCCCGCTCCCACTAGCCAAATACAGTTCTTCAGATAGCTCAGGATAATACACTCTACATTTTTTCAAAGAGCTTTCACATACTGGTCTCATTTCACCCTGTACATCAAAGCCCCACACTATGCTTAAAGCCACTGGTGCCTCAAATCAGTAACCAATTAAAGGTAGATTTGGAACTGGGCACCTTGTCTCCCTGGCTCCTGGTCTGGTACATTTCCTACCCTATCACATAGCTATGTGTCAATTCTATTAGCATGCTGTGCTTTCAATTAGTGACTATCTCTGTGGAGAAAGCAATCCAATGGCTAATCCACAGCTTATGTGGGACTGCCCATAAATGGCGCTCATCAACTGCAGAGGCTTCTCTAGCTCCACAGCAAAATCGGGGTCACTGCCTCCAAGCCCTGGTCAATGTAAAATGCCTTCACAACAGCCAGGAAAGGTAATTCACTGAGGCTAACAGAATCTCCTGCACTCGGAGGGAAAACATCACTGAAGGGCCTGAGGAGAAATGATGTGACACTGATGGAATCAGGAGCAGATTTTGTTGAGGGATCCAAAGCCCACACAAGCTAATGCAATATGTTTACGATACAGAGCAATCTAACAGAGCCCAACTTGACCCAAGAAGTACAGCTGGGCCTCAAGGAAAACAGGAGAAAAAATGTCAACCCTTCTCTCTCTCTCTCTCTCTCTCTCTCTCTCTCTCTTTCTCTCTCTCTCTCTCCCCCTCCTCCATGTCATCTCTCATCTTGGTCTCTCTCTGTATGTCTGGTCCCTCTCTTCCCTGTATCATGGTTGCTCTGATTGCTCAGGGCTTCTCCTCCCTTATCCTTTCAGCCTATTTATTGCTTTGTCTCACATGCCTCAGCATGAGCCTTGGCTCCATCTGTACCTGGACCCTACAGCTACCAAATAAGTCCCTGGAATGGGACATGCCCCGATTCCAGATGCTGAGACAGCAGATCTAGTGGTTCAGCTAGGCTGGCAAGGCCCATCCCTAATCCACTCATCTGACTTCTGGGGGACTGGGACACATGGGATGCCACCTAGATCCACCCTTCAGTAGAGACCAGTTCCTTAGAACCGAGCCTAGACAAGCACTCCATGAGTCTATTCAGAAAGAAAGGCAAGGCCTCACTTCTAGAGGCCACTAAATAAACAGTCTGTCAAGCAGTGTTGGAACGTGGGTTAGAACAATGGATAGTGGGGCTCCTGGGTGGTTCAGTTGGTTAAGCAGCCTACTCTCGAGTTTGGCTCAGGTCATGATCTCAGGGTTGTGAGATCGAGCCCCCCAGTCAAGATCCTGGCTCAGCAGGGAATCTGCATGAGATACTCTCTCTCCCTCTCCCTCTCCCTCTGTCCCTCCCCCTCATGTGCTTCCCCCAAATAAATAAATAAAGCCTTAAAAAAAGAACAATGGATAGTAATATGGAAAACACTAGGACATAGAATCTAGTAGATTACGTCCTTACTGAGGAAGTGGTTGTCTAGACCAGTGATTACAAATCACTTTTAGGAAAAAAGACAGTCTCTTCAATAAATGGTGCTGGAAAAATTGGACAGCTATATGCAAAAAAAAAAAAAAATGAAATTTGACCACTCTCTCACACCATACACAAAGATACAAATCACTTTTAAATGAAATTATTCAAGTAGAGCAAAATGCCTCATTTCTCAACAAACCTTACTAGAAAAAAAGCCCCACCAGATTCAATAAGAAGATGGGCCTACTTTAGATGAGACTCTAAAACTTGGGTAAGCACGAAAAATCCTGTACTGGGACTTAGGGGACCTGGGTTTTAATTCAGGATATGTGATGAACCTTCCATCTGGCAGTCCCTCCTTCTTCATCTTGCTAACTCCCAACCAATTTTATTTCCAGGACTCAACTCCAAGAAGTTTTGGCTCTGCACTCCCAGGGGACCCTCTACATAATCCCATCATGGCCACTTCACATTGTTCTGAAATGGTTTGCTTACCACCTATCTCTCTCACTAGAAGGAAGTTCCTTTAGCATGGAGCTTCTATTTTTATCCCCAGTTGTATCCCAGTGCTTTCCATGTACTTGACATACAGCAGGCACTCAATAAATGTTTTCCAGCTGAACTGATTTTACATGCTTATCTGTGCCACAAATAAAGGCACCCATGCTGCTGTCTGTACGAAAACATTGAGACTTCTTGTGATAGGAAGAGGGTCACCACTGGATGGACATTGCAGAGGCCAGAGACAGCCAGTGGTCTAGGGCACAGTCAGCCCTTCCTGGGACACTGATTTCTCCACCTGTAATATTAGGAAGAAATTGCATATTCCTAAACTGGAAATCTATATATCCATACCACCACGGGTTCTTCCCAAAGTACATTTTATTACCAAAGGAGAGTCTGCGTGTAAAAACAAATAGCAGAGTGATGTCAGAAAAATGACAGAATAGGGAGCCCTAAGCTCTCATCTCTCTCACAGAAACATTAAAAAACAAGCAGAAACTGTCAGAACAAATTTTGTAAGAACTCTGGAAAACAGTCAAAAGTGTACAACAACCAAGTGAAAGCTGGATCAAGAAAAAGGCACTTCAGGGGCGCCTGGGTGGCACAGCGGTTAAGCGTCTGCCTTCGGCTCAGGGCGTGATCCCGGCGTTATGGGATCGAGCCCCACATCAGGCTCCTCCGCTATGAGCCTGCTTCTTCCTCTCCCACTCCCCCTGCCTGTGTTCCCTCTCTCGCTGGCTGTCTCTATCTCTGTCAAATAAATAAATAAAATCTTTTAAAAAAAAAAGAAAAAGGCACTTCAAAACTCTACAAGGCTTTTCTAGCTATGTTGTATGCCCTTCCCCCACCCCTTTGCCTGTGTGACAGCAGTCTTCAAGTGGCAACAGTCTTAACGTGGCCCCAGTCTTAAAGCAGCAATGGTCTTAGTGACAAAAAGCTTAAAGAGGCAACAGCCTGAGTGCCCAGTATGGGACAATTTCTCTGGTTCTAGACGGAGCAGAGCACACTTTATTTGCGAATTGTTGCATGTATCACATATATCCGAGTCACATGTCTCTTCTAACCTGTCTGGAGACGACCTGAAGGGCCGATACAAAGTGCTTCTCTCTGTTTCACCTAACTCAGAACTCAGACCAAAAAAGCTCAAAAACACTGGAAGCTGAATTAACAGCCTTCAGACGCCTGGAAAAAAGAATCCAGTCCAACATAAAATAGACAACCTAAGGCAAAGCTGTAGAGAGTTCCTCTAGGAAATTAGGACATTCAAAAGCAACCAGGGAATCTAGACAGACATGAGGATTCCTAAGGCAAGATGCATTCTCAGAAAAGACCTGAGAAGGGGCTCCTGGGTGGCACAGCGGTTAAGCGTCTGCCTTCGGCTCAGGGCGTGATCCCGGCGTTGTGGGATTGAGCCCCACATCAGGCTCCTCCGCTATGAGCCTGCTTCTTCCTCTCCCACTCCCCCTGCTTGTGTTCCCTCTCTCACTGGCTGTCTCTATCTCTGTCGAATAAATAAATAAAATCTTTAAAAAAAAAAAAAAGAAAGAAAGAAAAGAAAAGACCTGAGAAGAACCTAAGCTTTCCCCTTGAACTGATCCTTAGGCACAGTGCAGGCCTGGCTAAAAGTTAAAGGAGAACCCAGGCACAGAACCAATTTGCAAAGAGTCAGAGAGCTCCTGGCTTTTAAAGAATTCCCTGTCAAACCATCAGCTGAATAAAGGCTAAGGAACAGAGACTTTGGTGACCACATTAGCATGAACACCGTCTTTGAAATAATGCTTTGGGAACGTTACTAAACAAATAGACTACTACAGCCTTTGACAACTAAAAAAGCCAGCAAATCCTTGGGAAAGGGAAGAATCTGACTTACAAAGTTACCACATAATAATTGTCAAGTGTACAATTTTCAGTGAAAAATCTTCAGGCATACAAAGAAACATGAAAGTATGGCTCAGCCAAGGTAATAAAATTAACTGAAACTATCCCTGAGGAAGGCCAGAAATCAGACTTACTAGACAAAGATTTTTTAAATTTTCTAAAATATGATCAAACCTCCAAGGGAAAACACGGACAAAGAATGAAAGAAAATCAGGAAAACAATGTATGAACAGAATGACAATATCAATAAAGAGATATAAATTATTTTTTTAAAAACTGAAATTCTAGAGCTAGAAAATACAGTAACTGAAATGGAAAATTCACCAGAGGGCTCAAAAGCAGATTTGAGCAAGCAGAAGAATCAGCAAACTTGAAAATAGGACAATTAAAATTGTTGAGTATGAGAAGAATGAAAGAATGAAGAAAACGAATAAAGAAAAAAGAATGAAGAAAAGTGAATAAAGCCTAAAAGACCTTTGGGACATTATCCAGTAGAGCAACATACATATTATGGGAGTCACAGGAGGAGAAGAGGGAGAAAGAAGAAACAACCTTTGAAGAAATAATTGTTAAAAAGTCCCAAATTTCATCAAAGACATGCATGTACAGATCCAAGAAACTCAAACACTAGTAGGATAAGCACCAAGAGACCCACACATAGACATATTATAAGCAAACTGACGAAAGACAAAGCGAATATTAAAAGCAAAAGAGAGAAGTGGCTCTCTCTCAGTTTAGTCCATAATCGCACTAGAGAATAACTCAAAGCCATAAGAAAAAATAAAGAACAGTGGTAAAGGTAATGGCAGAGGTAAATATAAAAGATCAGTAAATATAAAAAGCCAGTGTTAATTTTAACTTTGGTATGGTTTATAAATTCTTTTTCCTATATGATTTAATAAGCAAATATACTAAGCAATAGTTATAATTCTATGTTAATGGACACAAAAATGCAAAAATATATAATATGTGACTATAGCTATATAAAATGGAAAGACAGATGTATAGGAGCAGGTATTGTACATTATTGGAAATAAGTTGGCATTATTAAAATTACATTGTCGTAAGTTTAAGGTGTTAGTAATAATCCCCATTAATTTGGCAATATCCTGATAGCAAAGCCAGATAAAGACATCACAAGAGAAAACTACAGACCAATAACCTTTATGAACAGTATGCAAAATCCTCAACAAAATACTAGCAAACCAAATTCAGCAGCATATTAAAAGGAAATACACCATGGCCAAGTAGGATTTGTTCCTGAAATATAAGGATGGTTCAGCATACAAAAATCAACCAATACATCACATTACCAGAATGAAAGGGGGGGGGGGAACCCACGATTATCTCAATGCAGAAAAAAAATCTGAATAAATTCAACACCCTTTTATGACAAAAACATTCCATAAACTATAAGTAGAAGGAAACTTCTTCAATATGACAAGCACCAGAGATGAAAAAGGCACAGCTAACATACTTAATGGTGAAAGACCGAAAGCTTTTCCTCTCAGATGAGAACAAGATGTCTACTTTTGCTACTTCTATTCAACATAATACTAGACATTCTAGCCAGAGAAATTAGCCATGAAAAATCAATTAAAGGCATCAAATAGAAAAGAAGAAGTAAAATTATCTCTGTTCACAGAAGACAGGTTCTTATGGGTAGAACATCTTTAAAGATTCCACTCGAAAAAAACCCTGTTAAAGCTAACAAATGAATTCAGCAAAGGTGCAGGATACAAAATCAACACTCGAAAATCAGTTGTGTTTCTATACATGGGCAGCGAACAACCCAAAAAGGAAATTAAGAAAACAATTACACTTATAATAGCATGAAAAAGAATAAAATAGGAATAACTTTAGCAAGGGAGATGAAAGACTTTACACTGAAAATTGCAAAACATTCTGAAGAGAATGAAACATAAACCAGAGAGATGTCTCATGTTCATAGATTAAAAGAAATTATATTGTTTAGATTACAATAATACTCAAAGCAATCTATAGATTCGCTACAATCCCTATAAGATCCCAACAGCATTTTAAAATAGAAAAAATATTAGAAAAATAGAAAAAAACATAGAATCTCAAACGACCCTGAATATCCAAAACAATCTTAAGAAAGAAAAACGGAGCTGGAAGCCTCATACTTCCTGAATCAAAACATTTACAAAGTTATAGTAATAAAGTGGTATGGTACTTGCATAAAGACAGACTTATGGAGTAATGAATAGACAGCTCAGAAATAAACCCTCACATGTATGGTCAAATGACGTTTGACAAGGGTGCCAAGGATATGCGATAGGGAAAAGACAGTCTCTTTAACAAATGATGTTGGAGGAACTGAATATCCACATGGAAAAGAATGAGTTGGACTCGTACCTTACATTATATTCAAAAATTAACCCAAAATGTATCAAAGACCTAAATTCAACAGCTCAAACTATAAAACAGGAGAAAGCATATAGGGAAAGCCTTGTGACATTGGATTTGGCACTGGTTTCTTGGATATGACACCAAAAGCATAGGCAACAAAGAAAAAAATATATAAATTGGACTTCATCAGAATTAAAAACTTTCATGCATCAAAGAATACCATCAAGAGAGTGAAAAGAAATGCACAAAATGGGAGAAAATATTTGCAAATCACATATCTGATAAAGGCTTAATAAGAATATATATAAAGGACTCTTATAACTCAACAACAATAATAAAGACTCAATTCAAAAATGGGCAAAACCTGTGAGCAGGCATTCCTCCAAAGAAGATATACAAATGGATGATAAGTACATAAAAGATGTTCAACATCACATTCATTAGAAAAATGCAATTCAAAACCACAATGAAACACAACTTCAAACCCATTACAATGTCCATTATTTAAAAAAAAAAAAAGAATGCAATTACTGCTGACAAAGATGTGGAGAAAGCAGAACCCTCTTGCATTTCTGATGGGAATGTAAAACGATGCAGCTGCTGTGGAAAGAAGTTTGGCAGTTCCTCAAATAGTTAAACACAGACTTACCATGTGGTCCAGCATTCAGCTCATAGGTATATACTCAAAGAATTGAAAGCAGGTATTCAAAAGATGCTTCTCCTCCAATATTCACAGCAGCATTATTCACAACAGCCAAAAGGTGGAGACAACCTCGGTGCCCATCAATAGATAAATGGATAGACAAAATGTGATACACACATACAACGGAATATTATTCAGCCTTAAAAAAAGAAGAAAGTTCTTACCCATGCTACATCATGGATGTACCTTGAAGACATTATGCTGAATGAAAGAAATCAGATACAAAGGGACAAATATGATATGATTCACCTATAGGAGGTAACTAGAGAGGTCAAATTCATAGAAAGTATAATAGTGGTTACTAGGAGCTGAGAGGAGTGAATAATAAGGAGCTCTTGTCTGATGGGTATCGAATTTCAATTTGGGATGCTGAAAAGGTTTTGGAAGTAGATAGTGGTGATAATTGTACAACATAGTGAATGTACTTAATGCCACTGAATTATACAACTAAAAATGGTTAAAATGGTAAATTTAATATATGATATGTATTTTGCCACAATGTTTAAAAATTACAATAAAATTAAGAGATCATTCCAGGTGGAGGGTGCAAGCAGGTTCCTCTTCTCAGGACAGTATAAGGCACAAAAATTTGGATGTTCCCTGGGTGCCTGGGTGGCTCAGTCAGTTAAGCAATCAACTCTCGATTTCAGCTCAGGTCATGATCTCAGGGTTCTGAGATCAAGCCCTGTGTCGGGCTCCACACTTGGAGCAGAGTCTGCTTGAGAGTCTCTCTCTCCCTCTCCCTCTGCCCCTCCCCCTGCTTACTCTCTAGAATAAATAAATAAATAAAATCTTTTTAAAAATGTGGATGTCCCATGAACAACAGGAGCAGTGCCCTGCTTAGCCGAAGGTGATGAACGGCAGACGTCTGCGAGAGCAGGCTGCTGACTCAGTCTGCACCCAGGGAGCTCTGAGCTTACCTTGTACCCCACCTTTCAGCTATTGTGAATAATGTTGCTATGAACATTGGTATAAAAATATTTGAGTCCCTGTTTTCAATTCTCTTGGGGATATACTTAGAAGTGGAATTTCTGGCTCACTTAGTAATTCTATATTTAGCTTTTTGAGGAACCATCAAACCATTTCTCACATCCCCATCAAATTTCTCCACATCTCCACTAGCACTTGTTATTTTCCTCTGTTTTGATTACATCCATGCTAATGAGTGTAACATGGTGTCTCATTGTGGTTTTGATTTGCATTTCCCTAATGACCAGTGATACTGAGTATCTTTTCATGTGCATATTGGCCATTCATATGTCTTCTGTGGAAAAAAAAAGTCTATTCAAGTCTTTTGACCATTTTTAAATTGGGTTATTTGTTTTATTGTTGTTGAGTTTTAGGTATTCTTTATATATTCTGAATATTAAGCCCTTATCAGATATAGGCTTTGCAAATATTTCCTCCCATTCTGTAGGCTGCCTTTTGAACATCTTGATAATGTCCTTTGACACACAGAAATCTTTAATTAAGATGAAATCCACTTTCTCTATTTTTTCTTTTGTTGTTCATACTTTTGGTATCATATCTAATAATCTGTTAGCTAATCTGAGGTCATTAAGGTGTACTCATTAACAGTTTTATGGGTTTAGTTCTTATATTTAGGTCATTGATCCACTTTTAGTTAATTTTGTATACTGTGTGATGTAGGGGTCCAATTTCATTCTTTTGCAAGTGGAAATCCAGTTTTCCCAGCACAATTTATTGAAGAGATTGTACTTCAAAAAATCCATATAATGGATTTGGCACCCTTGTTCAAAACCATTTGGCCATAGATGTATGGGTTTATTTCTGGACTCTCAATTCTATTCAGTTGTCTATGTGTCTGTCCTTATGCAAGTACCACACCATTTTGATTACTGTGGCTTTGTAGTAAATTTTGAAATTAAGAGGTGTCTTTCACTTTTGTTCTTTTTAATTATTGTTTTGGTCATTTGGAGACCCTTGAGATTCCATAGGAATCTTGAGATGGTTTTTCTATTTCTATTTCTATTTTCTATTTCTGCAAAACAAAAACAAAAACACTGCAATGGGATTTTACAGGGATTGCACTGAATGTTAAATTGCTTGAGTAGTATTGTCATCTTAAGGATATTAAGTCTTCTGTGACATAAACATGTGATTGACCCAATCATCAAAGCACCCAAATCACCATCTACTGGGGACCAGTAATATACCCTGCCAACCATGCTGTGCTGGGAATCAGAGAGAGCAAATAGAAGCAGGACCAAAGATTAAAAAGAACACTTTATCAACATTCTTTCATTCCACAGCATTTACTGGGCACCCACAATTCGCCACATTATGTGCTAGGCACTAAGGTTCAAAGACAAGATATACCTCATGCTCTTGTGAACCTCAAAGTCAAGTGCGGTATGTGTTAGGATCTTTCGGATTACAGCAGACACTCACTAAAACTAACCTGAGAACCAAGGAGGAGTTTACTGTAAGAATGGCAGCCAGGCCTCAGAAAAAGCAAGGAACCAGGAACTAGAAGGCTTTAAGGTACTCAGAATGCCCTCCACCACCATCTCTCATATCTATGTCTTTCCAAACATCTGTTTCATTCTTTTCTTCCTTACATATTGGCTTCCACCACTCTTCCCATCTGTATGGTAGCAAATGTGGCCAAAGATATTAACCATATTTGCTCATTACTGGTCTAGACATGTCTCTCTGTTGTCCCAAATCCAAATTCCTAGGAAGAGACATTGAGGAGTCTGCATCCATAAATTCCTCAACTATGGCCTAAGTAAGGGATAATAATTGGCCTGCATTAGCTGCATTCTCCTGGTCCAATTAACTGTAACCAGGGAGATAGGATCATATAGCACAGATAGCTACAAAGAGCCCACCATGGCTACAATGTGGATTTGAGGGGCAAAACAGACAAACCAAGAGGTAGCCACAATGGCGGGTGGGAATCATCAGAATATAATTAATAGTACAGTGTGCTAAAAGTTGGTGGTAAGCACAGAATGGTATAGGACCATATCAGAGGGGCCCTCGAATCTACATAGTAGGGACAGAGAGGGAGATGCCATATTGAATACAGCAGCTACACACAAGGTTGAGCTATGTTTTTGCTTTTTTCTTTAATTTATTTTTTAAAATATTTTTTAAAGATTTTTAATTTACTTGATAGAGAGCACAAGCCGGGGAGTGGCAGAGAGGGAGAAGTAGGCTCCCCACTGAGCAAGGAGCCCAACATGGGACTCGATCCCAGGACCCTGGGATCATGATCTCAGCCAAAGGCAGATGCTTAACCTACTGAGCCACCCAGGCATCCCTGTTTTGTTTTGTTTTGTTTTTTCTAAAGCCAAAACCAAGAAAGACATTTCTAGCAAGGTGAAGATGGGAGACATAAGACCTGAGGTGGGTCAGAGGGAGCCAGAAGGACTCGCAATTTCAGTTCACAGAGCTACTTGCAGATTGAGCACTAAGACCAGGTCTATCAGATTTAAAAGCCCAGGCTCTTTCCTCTACTCATCACTGCAACTCTTTGGGTAGAAAAATATTTTGCTAGTCTGAGCAAGTATGAAAAAGAAAAGCTCCATAAAGTTATGAATTTGTTTGTTTACCAATATAATGCCTTGTTTTTATAAAGTTTCTGAGAGGCATATAAAAGTACATTATTTTCAAAAATGATTAATCAAACATTTACCATACGGCAGGAACATGCTAAAGCTTTTCCCTACACTATTGTATTTTACCTGCAATAATCCTTTACGGTAGGTAGTATTATCACCTCCATTTTTTAAAAAAGATTTTATTTATTTGAGAGAGAGAGCAAGAGAGAGAGAGAGCAAGAGAGAGAGCACAAGCAGTGGGAGTGGCACAGGGAGAGGCGGAAGGCTTCTCCACCGAGCAGGGAGCTGGAAGCTGGGCTGGATCCCAGGACACTGAGATTATGATCTGAGCTGAAGGCAGACGCTTAACTGACTGAGCCAGCCAGGCACCCCCGACCTCCATTTTTTGGATGAAAAAACTGGGATTTGGAGAGTCTTTTAAGTAATTGCACAATGTGATACAGCTAATAAGTGGCAAGCTAGAATTCAAGTCAAGTCCGAGTCCTCAAGATCTTAACTGTTAGGCTAAATAGTTGAGAAGTTAAGGTAAAGGAAAAACATGATTAAGAAATTAAATCCTGGTTATCCCCTAGAATTATATTCCATATTGTACTAATTGGACGCCAGGAATAAGCCAAAAATACTAAGGATTCCTAGTAGACAAATCACGAAAGGAAGAACACTAGTTGTAAGAGTCACAATATCCTTATCTTAAGGATAAGTACAAATTTAGCATAGCCCCATTTTTTCTGAAACTGGGAGAATTTTACCCTTGAATCTTCATAAAGAGAGTAATACTGTGTGATGTCATGGATAATGTCCTGACAACATTTTTTTTCTTTTTTAGATTTTATTTATTTGAGAGACAGAGAGAGAGAGCACAAGCAGGGTGAAGAGCAGAGAGAGAAGCAGAGTCCCTGCTCAGTGGGGAGCCTGATGCGGGAGTCGATCCCAGGATCCCGGGATCATGACCTGAGCCGAAGCCAGACACTTAACCGGCTGAGCCACCCAGGTGCCCTGACAACATCTTTATAGTTAATACTATGATGAGTTTTATAACTCATACTCTTGTAATTCACACACATAATTGCAGTCAGCACAAAGCCAAAGAACGTGTGAATTTAGGAAGTTCCGTGTGAGGCCAAACTAATGCAGTCCAATTCACAGCTCCCTGAAGAACTGGTTAGAGCCAAGATGTGTGTGAGTACAAGATGGGTGTGTGTGTGTGTGTGTGTGTGTGTGTGTGTGTGTGTGTGTATGCACATGGATTGCCCTTCCTTCAGGGAATCCTCCACAGATATTTGAACAAGAATTGTAAGGGAGTCCTAGTTGGGATTTCTGAGATAAACCTGCAGTGTGGATAGTCTATGTAGCTGATATAAAGCAGAGCCCCAGAGAGAGACATGGGTTAAAATTATGGCACTAAGAAACATTTACCTGCATGGATGGTCACCCTACCTACATGGAATAACTTGGGTTTGATCAATATTATCTCATAAAATGTTAAAAAGCAATATTGTATGAAAATTATTTTAAGAACAATATGTGAAATACAAATTTATATGCCAATGCTATTTTGGGTTCCCTCAATTGTTTTGAAAATAAAGATGGTGATTCTTACTATTTAATTGCAAAGAGAAAAAAACACTTTAGTAATCTAATAAACAACGACAAGTGTCTACAATCAGAATAGAGATAGAAGCTAATAAGGCAGCTCCGTATTGGCATAACTTTGATGATTCGATACAAAACTGTCCTTTGAAAGATTTTCGTTTTTTCTTTATAATGGAAATAAAGTGCCTTATAAATGAAGTTTTTATTAGGTATTGAAAGAATGCAATGAAGATAAAAAAACTCAGAATGAGGTGAAATTGTTGAGGAAGAAGTATTAGTAGAACATATATCAAAATATATGAAGACATCAAATAAAATATTATTTGGAATGTCAGCCAGGTAGTAGTCTGCTTGCAGCTTAAAACAGAGAACAAAATATTCAGATGTCTCTATTTAAGTTAGGAATAAGATGAAAAATTAATATGCCTACTGCTATAAAGTGAAGAATTCATGATTTGGCTCATCAAAAAGTATTCCTGGATTTCAACATAAAAGCAAAACTATTAAGCCCACTTGAGAATCATCTATGATAGTTTTTGCTCATGAAATGGTTTTCAGAATACAGACTGAAAATAATGGTGGTTAAATCCAAGGACTCTGCAAAAATGGGATGTATTGAGTGTAAATCTTAATGAGAAAAAAATGGGATGATAATTAGTGAAAATGGGGCTGACGTCTTTATAGAACTAATTACAGAAACCAGAAAAAGGTCCCCAAAGAAAACTGGGGACCTATACCAGCTTTTTAAAAACCATTTTGACTGCTATGATATAAGATACAGAAATTATAATGGTGATGTTTAAGTTATGATGCTGATTTTAGGAAAATTCTTGAATTTCAGGATTACAAGAATTTTACAAATTTCGTCAAAATACTCTTTCTTATAGCCTCATTCACATATTCCTCTGCAATCACAGCTGAGTGGGAGGTTAATCCCCACTGCATCACTGCAGTGTGAACTCCATGAGGTTGGACTTGTTCGTTTGCTTCACCATTGTACTCCCAGCACCTACGACAGTATGGCACATAATTGCTGCTCGAGAAGTATCTGTTAAAATAATGAATGCTTTTGAGTGAGTGAGTGAATGTCATTTAGATGCAGAAGTAAATATCTGCCAAAACTTGGTATAAGGTTAACCTCTGGGAATGAAACTAAGATATACGAGAAGACCATAGCTATCTGTAAAAAATAATCCAAAAGAATGTCTATACATGTGAGAAAGGCAGGATTTGGGACTCCTGAGTATAATTAAGATATGGGAGATAGTATCAAGGAGTCATGATATAAACATGATTGCAACCAAAAAATAGAAGACTAATTTTTTATATACTGCTAGGAGAAACAAACAAACAAACAAACAAACAACTATGTAACCGAATAGGATCTGGAAAATAAGGGATCAGAGATGAAAAAATTTTAATTTGTCAGGGTTGCCTGAGTGGCTGAGTTGTTTGGGCATATTATTCTTTATTTCGGCTCAGGTCATAGTCTCAGGGTTGTGAGATCAAGCCCTGCATCAGGCTCTGCACTGGGCATGGAGCCTGACTAAGATTGTCTCTCTCCCTCTCTTTCTGCCCCTCCAACCCTCCGTACGCATGCATGTTCTTTCTAAAAAATTTTTTTTAATTTTTTAAAATTTTTCTGAATTACTATACTGTACACTTGAAACTAATATAACACTGTATGTTAACTATACTGGAATTAAATAAAATAAGGAATAATAAATAGATAACCAGGTTTTTTAAGTATATACTTGATGAAAAAATATTCACCATCTAATGGTAAATAAAAATTGAGATTACAGATGGTATTTTCCTTAAATTAAAACTATACATATCTGGAAGGAAAAATCTCAAATTATAAAAGAAATAATTTCTAAATACTAAAAAAAAATAAAGAATTTTTAATATTTCTGATTCCCTTACTAATAAGAAAGTAAGCTCCACGAAGGAAGAGATTTTTTTTCTGTTTGGATAGATGGATGGATGGATGGATGGATGGATGGATGGATGGATGGATGGATAGATGAAGGACAGACAATTCTTTCATTCATTTATTCATGCATGGAAGAATTTGTCCATGTTAATCCAGCATGATCCAGGAGAAAGAATCATTGAATCTGTTAAACAGAGGGCTTCTGGTCACCAGAATGACATCTGCTATTTTGGGACAGAGATGGTTTACCCAGCTTTACCATGGCTCAATTCAGTTAATAAACATTGATTGACTATCTACTATTGAATAGTTCTCAAATGAGATGTCAAGACTCATGGGTGTTCATTATGATACAGATCAGCTGGCTGTGGTTAAACCAAAAATAAGTGTCCTCATCAGCACAGGACTGTGTTCTCTCACACACATACATCCAGACCGCATTGGGGCTCTCTCCACAAAGTTACTCCAGGAACAGTCTGCGTGCTAGTCAGGTTAGATTAAGTTATGCTGCAGGAACACCACCCTGAAATCTCAATGGCTTAATTATTAAACATTTTTCTGGTTCTTTCCCCCTGCTCACGGAGCAGCTGCTACGGGCCTGACTGTTCTCTGGAAAGCTACTTCAGGCAGTGGTGCAAGGATCTAGATTGAATCAATGTTTTTGTCAAACACAAGGCCAAGGCAAGGCCCACGGCTGATAAAGCAAGAGCTCTTTTTCTGATTTAGACAGTTTACTACTTAAATGGACAGTGAGGAAGTAGGGCCAAAGGTGCCCCCTTCCTGAGGTCCTCGCCACAGAGCCTGAAAGGATGAACCCTCAAACTGGAGGCCAGGTGACTGCAACACAATGTTGTGGGACAACACCAACTCCCAGTGGTGGAGCCACCAACTGCAAATGCCAACCAAGTGCTTTTACAGTCTGCAGCTTCATTCCAAGGGGCTGCGGCAGGAAGCACCACCACTCAGAACCCCAGAAGCAATGGGAAACTGCCTCACAATCTAGGAAGGGAGAGAGGGAGGCTTGGGCATGGGTCTGGGAGGGCTCCACACAAGCCCCCCATCCTTTTGTATTCCAGAAGGATCCAAGACGTGCCAGCAGGACAGATTCACTGCATGCCAAGCCTCATGTGGAGCTGTTCCCTACACCTGCAACCCCACCATCTCCACCTGTACCAGAGAAGAACACCGACTGGAAAGTTGTGTGTGCTTTCAGCCCAGAAGTGAGTCTATGTCACAACTGAACATGGCTCTGCTGAACTGCCTAGGAAAGTGGGGGGCATGAGGCTATCCAGTGAGCTGTGACAAACGTCTGCTGTAGCAGGTGTGGCACTCAAGGTACAGGATCCAGGCTCTTCCCCCAGTCATCGACCATCCCCAGGGCATCGGTCTTGTCTACATGGCCAGGTTGGCTGCACTGTAGGCAGCAGGAAAAAGAATCTATTTCCCTTCCTTTTAAGGGAATGACCCTGAAGATGCACAACTATTTTGGCTCATGGCCCACCAGCCACATGGCCACACAAGGTAGCCTAGGAAGTGTAGCCTTTCTCTTCAGAGATCACATACCTGGTGAAACTGTCAGTGTGGAAGGGAGGACAGATATGGGGGCAGAGAGCAGAACCATTCACAGCTGTGTTGGGATCGTTTGTAAGGTATTTTCTGGGTACTCTGGCTCCAGTAAAAGTTAAAACACTGATGTTTATGAAGGATTTTTTTTTTCACAATTTTCAAATTGTATATCCCTCTCGTTGTCTTTCATTTTGACACGATTCTGAGTGAAGAACAAGGCACAGAGCTGCCATATTGGGATAAATGAGCAGAGCTTTGGTGGACCCATGAACTTCACCAGGGAAGTTTGCCACAGCAGGTGAAGGAGGTCGGAGAAATGCACAGAAACACTCTACAGTTAGGTGGACAGAGGGTGCACCAGCCTGGGTACAGGCTCAGAGTCATGGATTAAAAAGCCATGTGTGAGACCTGCAAGCAGATTGGCATTGGCAGCATTTAAAGCACAGAGGAATGGCATGGAAAGAGCTATGTGAAATAATCCTTTATGGCCATGCAGCCTTTTTTATACAAATAATATCCTTATCCAGCAAACCCCAGATGATAGCCAGCTTTCCAAGGACTCTGAAACTGGGTAAGAGCTCAGTGTCTTCCTTAATAGATCAAATCTAGTAGTCACTGTCAATGGATCCTGCCCATTGTAAATCTCTTTCAAGTTTGGTAGTCATGACATTATGAGTTAGATCTGAGAACCTAGTTAATGCTGGGTCCACTGATACAGTGAAGTTTCTGAAACTGCTAAGTGAAGGCACATCACCAGAACATAGGAATCCTGTTATGGGCCTGCCCAGTACAGGTAGCCAGCCAGCACCACCTTAGCATTTCTGTCAAGGGCGTGCATGTTTCATGACAACAGAAGGTTAGCCTGACAATGTGTGGTCTCGTGGCTTGAATGTGCATGTTTACACCCGAATGACTACCTGCCAACTAAAAGGTGCAGCATGATAGCAGGCATGTCCATACAGCTATGTATTTGAGACAGGAGGTGCTACTGAAGTCACCAAGAATCACAGAAACTCTTAGGGCCATTAAGCACAGAAATCCCCAAATGCCTTTTCCCTAGCACTCAAAAATAAGACCACCAGTATTTCTGATTTCACATCTCTGGTTTGAGATTCACATATAAGGGAAGGAAGGGGGGGCGAATCTCCTGCCAACATCTACAATGGAAATAAAATAATAAAACTTCGCAAAAAACCTAAATCAGAAATACATTTTAAATATAATCAAAGGTACATAGTGCCCTGCCTATCAATTTTCTTAAGTGATCTTTTCGTGTTCAGTGGAAATTACAGACGTAGCTATTCTCGATAAATGTGTAATTTGGATGGAGAAAAGCCCAGAGCTGGCATAAAATTCATCTCCATCAGTTGGTGTTTAGATGTTTCTAAAAAGAAATAGAGCAGAAACAATTTCGAAGCTCCCAGAAAGTGAGCTGTTTCAAAAAGGTAGCAAATAAAAATGAAACACCTGCAAAACCCACAGAGAAACATCTGTAGCATCAAAAGCTCCCAGACACCTGGGGTGGGGGCGGGGGACATTTTGATCCCAGTAGGATTGTGTCCACTTTAGGGAACCAAAGAGTCTTTCTTTTTTCTGTGTTAAAATATCCTTCATTGCTTAGAGCTAGGGATAGAAACTCAAGTTGAATGACCCTAGGGCAAGGACCACAAAGAGAACAAGGGTTAAGAGGGTCAAGACTTTCTTCAATTTCATTACATATGTTATTATTGTTGGTGCTCTTATAAACCCCAACATCTATTCTTTTAAGAGTGGCTTCAGTGTCTGCAGTGAAAACCCACCAAACACCTTCCCCATGCAATGTGACCTCTCAAAATAAGTGTCCTTCTCCTTTTGTCACTCTGTCCCAAGAGAATGGGATGATCTTGTCTGATCACCTAGAGTTTCTCAAACCTTGACATCTTAAAACATCAGCATCCCCATTTCCCATGAAATATCCATAGGAACTATATCTAATAATAAACCCCTCTTAGATATCTGCATGGTCCTCAACAAATACAGAACTTGTCCCCCCACCATCTAGTTCTTGTTTGTCTTTAATAGTAACAGCTTTGAAGAATGCCTCTTAGGACTTTTTCTTTCCTTCATGGCACTGACTTTTTGAAGAGTTTTACAGAGTGCCTCAAAGATAGATGTCTCTCCATTCCTTAACTTTCTGAAAGTTCAGTCTAGAGCAATGCTGTCCAAAAGAAATATAATGTGTGCCAAATATGTAATTTAAAAATTTTAGTAGCCACATTTTTAAAACTTTAAAACAGGTGAAGTTAGTTTTAATAACATAGTTTATTTAACTCACTATATCTAAAAACTTATCATTTTCACACTTAATCAGTATTTTAAAAGTTATCGATGAAACATTTTACATTCTTTCTTCATAGTAAATCTTTTAAATGTGGAACACGTTTTAAACGTAGAACATGTGTCAGTAGGGACTAGTCCCATTTCAAGTGCTCATAGGGCTAGCTAATGGCTACCATGTTGGATAGCACAGGTCTAGATGCTTGATGAGATTACAGGTAAAAATTTTGGTGGTAATTATCTGAGCGATGGTGTGTGAGCAGACCACTACTTAATGATATTATGTTTATTGTTAACATGGCCAGATCTCTCTCTGATACAGATACCTTCCTCCCTCTTTGTCCTCAGTAAGTAATCCATGAGGTCATACTTTGACATCATACAAACTTCCTTCTTGGGACAACTGCAAATTTCAATGTAGACTGGACATTAGATGACTTTACGGAATTATTTTGATTTTTCTTAGGTATGATAAGGACATTGCAACAATGTAGGATAATGTCCTTATTACTAGGAAGAGGAATGAAACATGTTGTTTGCAAATTATTTTCACACTGTATTAGCAAAATGTTATATATATTTATATATGTGCAGATATAGATAAATGAATATGTTCAAAAAGATAATGCAAAAATGTCAAATATTTACAATTTTTAAAAATCTAGGTACAAAGTATATGGGTATCTATCATGCTATATTTTCACTCTTCCTATAATTTTGAATTTTTTTTACAATAAAAAGCTGAGGGCAAAATTTTTAAACTAATAAATAATAGCACTTATTTTCTTCCAGGGACTGTACAAAAAAGTGTTAAAAGTCTTTCATACATTATCACATTTAATCCCTGAAACAACCATAGGAGTTAGGTGCTATATCATCCAACTTTTCCTGACAGAGAAAACAAGGAACAGAGAGGTTAGCGGATTTGCACAAAGTTACACAGAGTTTAATGAATAACAAGACTGAATTGAGTATGTGTGACTTGGAATCCAAGTTTTGAATCACAAAAGTATATTGCCCCCTCAGCATTCAAAAGAAAGAATCATAGTTCAGGAAAGTCCTTTTTCTAGGTCTTTCCAACCTCCATCTTTATTCTATTTTCTTAAGAGATTTTATTCATTTATTTGAGAGAAAGAGTGAGCAAGAGAGAGAGAGGGAGAGCTAGCACGGACAGGGGGAGAGGAGGCCCCAGGGATGACCTGAGCCGAAGGCAGACGCTTAACTGACTGAGCCCCTCCATCTTTATTCTAAAGACCCACAAGCAGTGGGATGTGAACCCAAAGAAACTATAATCTTGACTCAGGACCCTGCTGACGAGGTCACTCACCATGACTGCAGCAAGGGCGCTGACCTACTCCCAGGATCAGACCCACTGCATCTTCTCACTTATGCAGTAAGCCTTTGGTCAGTTTAATGTCTCCAGTAACTATGATGATTTTCTCCAACCACCCACAGGCAAAGGGCCAAAAACAATCACTTCAAATACTACTGGCAAGGTTGGATTTCCACTCACTCCTCTCTAATGGGTTACAGAATAGCGATGATGGGAACTATAAGTTACTATGTATTGAACACTCCTGTGTGCCAGACACTGTTCTGAGTGCTCTTCACAAACGACCTAATTCTTCTAACAACTCTGTGAGGTACGTTCTGGAAGGAAAATGAGGCACAGCAGTCGTAGGTACTAAGTACAGCCTGGATAACGTAATTCCAGAGCACATACTTCTCACCACTGCAGGGCAAGATGGTAGGTGGCCTCCCCAGAGTTGTTACACTGGAACAGGGAGGAGAGCAGGACTGGCCCTGAGCACCTTGGCGGCAGCCACTGCACCACACTGCCCTCTGGGAAAGGGACAGGAGGGTTGGCAGAGAGAGCATTCCCACCTGCTGAATTCCTTCTATGTGCTATATTGGGTGAAGCCTTTCAAAATTCATTACCTTATTCAAAGTACACAACCACTCTAGGGGTAATTAATAATTATCTCCATTTCGCAGATGAGAAAACAGAAGTCAGTAAATTAAGTCACTGCCCCAGAGTCTCATAGTTAAGAAGTGGTTCCTGCCATATAGTAAAAGTTAACAAATGTTTGCTAAATGAAAGCACAAATAGTTTCATGAGTTAAAAAATAAAAATACAATATAATAAAAAATCATTAAAAAAAATAAAAATAATAAAAATAAAAATACAGACTGTCATACATGCCATAAGCTAAATGTAGCTGCTTGTCAAAAGGAAGACTATGGCTTAGTGCCTGAGGGTCCCATGTCATAACAGAGGCAGCCCTGACACTGGGGCATGCTGGGAGTAAGCTAAGGGAAGCAATGGGAAAGAAAGGGAAAGAAGCTAGGGCCAAATCCTCACATCCAAGAACAAGAGTCTGGAAAAAACCTCGGGGCAGGTGGGGAGGAAACGGGCCCCAGGAGCAGTGACTGCTCATGAGATATCTGAGCCGTACTTCAAGGTGCCCAGGCTGGGGCATAGGGTCAAGTAGCATGGGAGACCCATGGTCACTGTGGAAAAGCAGGTGAGCAGAACTCCCCTGGAGCTGAGAAAAAAAGGTGCCTGCTCTGGGTGGACACAGGATCCTGGGTACAGGCTCTGCGAACAGAAGTCAGGTCAGATTCCAGCCCTGACTCGTTCCTTCAGCCAGGAACTTTTGGGCATTGTGCAAACTGTACACACAAGCCAGGAAATTAACGAGGTTAGTCAAAGAATCTGTATCAGACACCTCTTTGTCCCACCACAGAGCTCTGTGTAGATTTCCAACTCTGGGAATTTTGAACTCTTGCAGACACAGCCTAGCCTCCTACGTCACTGCTTCCCTTGATGGAGGCCTCCTCCTCACCCCCTACCTGATGCCCACGCAATGCAGAGGCAGGCCAGAGGCCAAGACAGGAACATGCCCTCCTATTAGCTCTCTCTCCTCTGCTTCATGGCTTGTGTCCTCACTCCTCCTCCCTGAGACTGGACTCCGTAAGAAAATGAGATCACACACATCCTCTGTCTCACAGTCTGCTTTCTGGGGAGCCCAGGCTAAGACAGAGTAAGTGGAAGCCACAGACCCTCTCCTCAGAAAACTTCACATATGAACTAAGGCATGAGGGCTCAGTGGCTTTGGGCACCCCTGAAGGTCAGCTTAAGAATGTGACCTTAAGGGGTGCCTGGGTGGCTTAGTCAGTTAAGCATCTGCCTTTGGCTCAGGTCATGATCTCCTTGGTCATAGGATGGAGCCCCGTACTGAGCCCCGCATCGGGCCCCGAGCTCAGCAGGGAGTCTTCTTCTCCCTCTCCCTCCGCCCTGCTCATGCATGCTCTCTAATAAATAAAATCTTTAAAAAAAAAAAAAAAGAATGTGACCTTAAGGAGAAAAGGTAGAGGTTATGGTTTCTAAATTAAAGCACATTTTCTCTTTCTTATCCTTGGACACATGCCAGGACTTCTGACTCCGGGAAAACTCAGGAGTTGGTCATGGAGACGGGAGCTCAACATAGCACTCAGCAGCCTCAAAACATTCACCAGAAGCTAAAACCAAGCAGCGGTGAAGCAGCTGTCAAAAATTACCAAACAACTGGATGAGGGTTTAAAATGGATTTTGAGGTTGGACAGCATGTTTCTCCCCCACTGCTCCAGCTCTCAACCAGTATCCCAATCTCAGCATACATAGTCTTTTTCCCAAAATACCCTGTATGTTTTAGCAAGAAGCATCAAAATTGTTCAGTAAGATAAAAAGTTCATTACAAAACCTTCCATAGTCCAGAATCCCACAGGCAGAAAGAGCCATTCACCCAGATCAGTTCCTGCAGCCCTGCATGAAGCAACCTGAATCACCACACATGCTCCCCCAACTCCTGTACAGGGAAGGAAAATGCCATGGGGTTTTGAAGGGATTTCTGTAAGTCACCTCCAACCCAGGTATCCTGAAACGAGAAACACTTGCC
The DNA here is from genome assembly GCF_017311325.1 of Ursus maritimus. NCBI lineage: Eukaryota > Metazoa > Chordata > Mammalia > Carnivora > Ursidae > Ursus > Ursus maritimus. Next base: position 66,435,128 of record NW_024426885.1, on the reverse strand, counting down.
CTTCTGGAGACTTTGAAAGGAAATTTTACAGTTCTTCCTCCTCTTCTCTAAGGAGGAAGGGGAAGCCCCCTGGCCACATGCCTACATCTGCGATGACTATGCATTTTAGGGGCTAGAGGAAACCATTAGCAATCTCTGAATGCACAGCTAATGCAACAGTCTTGGACATGCATGCTAATCATTTTGACAACCTGTCAGCTGAAAACCAACAGGGGCATCTAAATGCCACCTAGAGAATCCTGAGAGACCAGTAGGCCTTTAGGTCCGTCCTGTGCCCCTGCTCCATGCAAGGGCACGGCGGACAGAGGGGATGGCTGCTTTAAAGGCACTCCAGGTCCTCTGAATATTTCCGCCTCTCTTCAGGGCTCCTCTTGCAGAGGGAGCCACCGGTTCCTGCATTTCCAGGACCCCAACGCCAGAGCCAGCTGCAGGACATGTTGCCAGGAGCCTCATCAGACCATCAAATCTGGCAGAACTGTCTTCCGCCTGCTCTCAAATCCGACTGATGACCAAAACGAGGTGTCTAGCAAACAGCTTCCAAAAACCTCAGCCTCTGGGACTTAAAGCAGCCCTCCTGACATGTGCTGGATTAGGGATGATGCATCTGGAAATTGTGACATCCAGGAAACTAAAAACAAAGCAAAATGAAACATGCTGCTAGTGCCACATTTCCCCACTTATTGCAATGGAAGCTGTGGGCGTTAAGTGGAATGACGACACAATTCAGTGTCAAGCTTCAGTAACACCCCCTGCAGTAAACAGCGGCCTCTGCAGATTCCGGCCATGAGGCTGCACACAGGGGATGCAAAACCTCACTGGCCCCTTCACTTGTTCTTTCAAATATTTATTCTACAAAGAGGCATCCGTTGACATTTATAGAGGCGGGAGGGTGGAGCCCGGTTTCAAACTGCTCAGCTGAGAACCCAGAGTTCCCAGGGGGTCTTCATTTAACAAATATGAACTGAACACCTACTATGTGCCAGGCACTGTTCTGGTGGGTGCTAAGATATGGCAATGAACAGCACAAACAACCCAGGTTCATGTGGATCTTAACTTCTAATGGGAGCGAGGACATCAGACAAGTTTAATAAGTAAAATACGTAGTAAATTGGGAAGTAATAGTCATAATAATTAGCAGTAGTAGTAATAATAGGAAAAAGTAATAAAGCAGGGAAAGGGGATAGGATGGTCAAAGCAGGGAGGGTGGGACTTTAGACTGGGTTTCTAGGGAAGGCTTCACAGAGAGACTTTTGAGTGAAGCTCTGAAAGAAAAGGAGACCTTGGTAGCCCAGCAGAGCCAGGGAGGGAGGGGAAGGCAGGACAGGGGAGAAAGGGAAGGCAGAGCCAGGGAAGTGGGGGGCAGGGGGTGGGTAGGAGGTGGTAAGGGAGGGGAGAGAAGGCAGATCAGAGAGGGAGAACAAGGGAGGGAGGACACAGCAGGCTGTGCCAGGTGACCCAGTTTTTCAACTATGGTAGTCCTTTCATCTGTTCAAAATACTGATGTTCTGCACTGGTTTTTGTTTTGGAAAATCATTCACTGCTAAAAAGAGTAGGGGTGGGGGAAGCTTGAAAACCCACATACAGTACAAAGGCTTTGGAATAAGACAGTGCTGGGTTCGATTCTCAGGTTGGTCACTTGTGGCCTGAGTTTCCTAGAGCTCTCACTTCTCACTCTCTGTGCGACCAGCATGGGAAGACTTGGAGAAGGAGCAATTGGCCTAGGGTTTGGAACTTACCAGAGCACAGTGGATGGTTTCCCAGTTCCTACTATGGTTTAGGCTGCACTTGAGGGAAGCTTGGACATGGGACCTGCCTTTGAGGAACTCACCAGCCAGTAAGCAAGGTGAGATGATGAGTACAAAGGCAGCATCAGGCCGAGGTGAGCTGGAGTGTTTATCTCCAGAAGCCATTATTTTCAGCTACAGGGACCAGGAGAAGGCAACCCCAGAATGAGGCCTGCAAGCAAGGGCAGCTTTTTGACACAGGATATGAATCAGGGAGGACACTGCGGGTGGAGGGGACAGCACATACAAGGTGCTGGTTTAACAAGCAGCGGCGCCTGGGTGGCACAGTGGTTAAGCATCTGCCTTCGGCTGCGGGCGTGATCCCGGCGTTGTGGGACCTCCTACCCACCCCCTGCCCCCCACTTCCTCCTCCGCTATGAGCCTGCTTCTTCCTCTCCCACTCCCCCTGCTTGTGTTCCCTCTCTCGCTGGCTGTCTCTATCTCTGTCGAATAAATAAATAAAATCTTTTTTTAAAAAAACAAAAAAACAAGCAGGATGTGTTTGAGAGATGACAGAGAGACCACCTTGGTCAAGGTTCCTCCTCGACAGCTGGGAAGATCATACATGGAGTGTAGTCTGATCAGAGATAGCTTCTAGTGCTGGGATAAAGGGTCTGTTTTTAGAAGACAAAGGGTCCTTGAAGATTTTCAAGCAAGGCGGAGCTACAATCATTAAGGCAATTTAGAACAATACATGGGATGACTGGAGGCAGCAAGAGAAAGGAGGAAAGATGGGCGCTGGTGCAGCAACACAGATGCTGGTAATGAGAGCTCAAACCAAAGGAGTTAGACAAGAGTCTGGAGGACCCAGTGTGAGAAATCCACTCTGTCCTCTCAGAATGTCAACTCCAGAAACAAAGCAGGGTCGTTCAGTGTAGAAACTGGGCAATTTGAGAGAATCTTGCACAGAGGCAAATGGCGATATCAGAGGAATGGAAGGGGGTGGGGGTGGGGGTGGGGAGAAGGTCAAGAGAGAACTGCCAAGGACTGATCCTGAGGGACGCGAGCATTTCAGGGTGGGAGAGAAAAAGGAGGCAGTGGAGGTAAGAAAGCATCAGAGATATGGGAGTCCCTAGAAATAGAAGAGTCAGAGAAGCCAGTGGTGGGTCCAACAAACCAGAGGTGCCTCAAGACAAACAAGATCAAGGACCAACCAAACAGCCATGATGTTGGGTGGTTAAAATTGACCCAATTACCTTTCAGAGGGCAGTTTCAATGGGGAGGATTACAAGAGAAAAGGGTGGCAAGGTACGAACAACAAACGTAAGCTACCCCTTCAATCAGGTTGGCAGTCAAGACTGATTTGGGAGGATCACAGGAATAATATTCAAGCTTTTTAGATGAAGGTATTCTGTGTCTATAAACAGAGAGGAAACGGACAGAGATTCAAGAGACAGAAGAGATATGGTGAGAAGACTAGAAGAAAACTGGCTCATGTCATCTGTGATAAAAGCTCAAAGAGGGCTTAGAAGGAATGCCAGCACACGCTGCATGGCCAATATTGGACATTGAACGCTGTAGGCATCCACACCCATGCACACGAGAGCAATCACCTCAGTCTTTAAAAGTGGCCAGTTGGTAAAAATGAGTGTGGCCATGTCCTCCACCGTGAGGTTGGCACGTCCCTGCGCTTTTCTGTGGCTTCCCTCAGGACTCTTCCCGAGGGCTTAGTGCCAATGTGGCATCTGGCCGGGCATTCCTGTAGGATCTTCCGTGGTCCCATTTTTCTGAGTGTGTCTCTCATCCCACACACCATGTGAGCCTGGTCCCACTGCGTGTGGCATGGTCGGCGCTGAGTCACCTCCCTCAGTCCTTCTAGGTGATGAAAACCCTTTCCCGCTCATGTCAGTTGTGTCCATTAGGGAGCATCTTACGGACCTCTTTCTCCTGTCCATAAATTTATGTTCTACACTCAACCAGAACTTCGTACTAAAACCACTACAATAAACTAATCACCACTAACTCATAATGTCTCAAAGCTATTTTGCCTCATGGATGCTTCTTTCCCTGATTAAAAAAAAAGTATTCTCCTCCAAACAAGTGGACCCAGCTGAGGAAATAGCAGGATTTTGTGCAGAATCATCACGAGGATCCTATTACCCTCTCTAGCAAGAGAGAGCTTATCCCTCTGGAGTAGGGGTGGGGGTGACACACAGGATAACCAGGGGCATCTCCAGAGCGTGACAAAGTGACAACAAAGGAGGGAGATGCTAGATGCCGGGAAGGGAATAAGGGCACGATGGGCACAGTGGCCACAGGGAATAAGGGAGTGACAACAGGGCAGACTGAGACAAGGGGGTACAGAGGGGGAGGGGTCACTGGCTCCTCAGAGAGACTGATGGGTGAAGGAGAGCACAGGTGGAGACCTGGAAATAAGAGGCCTGAGTGTCAGAAGGGTCTTCACTGTGGATACTGAGGCTACAAAGGACACCAGGAGGAAACAACAGGGGAGAGTGGGGACAGAGGAGAGAGCTGGGAGCTGCAGGCATAGGCGCAACGGGCCGGCCAGAGAGCCCGGCGCAGAAGCTGCTGATGCGGATGGCAGCACAGTGTCCCGCACAACAACACGGGGATGAAAGATCCCTCGGGCCCCCTGGCCCAGGCGACAGAAGTCACACCCATGAGAGAGACAACAGTCACCCACAGGCTGAGAGGAAAGGAAGAAGTGGAAAAGTAAAAGAGAGCGAGACTTGAGCACCTCGGAAAGGAGAGGGGAATGAAGAAGAGAAAGGGAGAATGTTGAGAAGACACAACAGGGAACGAAGAATCAAACCCAGAGGACTGCTGCCTCTGCAGTGGATTTTATGAGACTCAAAGCATGAAGATGGGAGCTTCTTAGACAAGAGACAGGGCTGTAGCCTGGCACATGAGCAATCAATCAGAATAATCTCTGTGAGCTCTTTGGAATGTTCCACCTGAACCCTTCCAGGTCCATACCTGCCCTCCTTGACGTCTTGTGTTCTTAAGCCTTTCAATCCTTCCACAGCATCGGGCAGTTTCCACAAAGAAGCAGCGAGGGTGTAACAAGAAAGGAAGGGAGATCAGGTGGAAGGTCCACATTTTAAGAAGCTGAAGAGGAAGACAGGCTCTGAAGACCTACCCACTGCGGTCCATGGGTGGTGGTCAAGGTCAAGGCTGGGAAGGGGGCAAGTCTGCAGGCTGTGTCTCCTCTGGGGCCACTTGAGGTGCTACCATCCAGCACCTCCACGGTGGCTCCTGCAAAGTCCCATCCCAGGTACAGCCACCCCACCCCAACCTAGCCTTCTCCCTCCCAACTTACCCCACATCTGCCCCTCCCTTCGGGTGCCTTATCTCTGCCCAAACCAGTCTGACAAGTGAATTCAGAGCAGGCCTCCTTAAAAGCCCCTGCCCTTTCATCAGCAGGTCTCAGCTCAAATGTCACCTCCCCAGGATGGCCTCCTCTAGGCCAGCCCCTGCGCTTGTTTGCTTTGCTTTGTAACCCTGTGACCACGCCCCAGGATGATCATGCTCATTTGACTGCTGGCTCCTTGTCCATGAAAACTGCCAGAAGGCAGGCTCTATGAAGGCAAGGAGTATGGCCCTAGCACTTGGCAGAATACAGAAGAAAGTGATGCCCACTTGTCAAATGAATGTACAGCCAGGCCTTCCAGTGCAGGGGCGTTTGGTGCCACGCAGATCTGATGGGGTCCTGCTCAAGCCATCTTTCACCGTCACCCCAAAAGCCTCCTGCTCTGCCATGCAGAGAGCTAGCCTGGGCTGACTTGCTTTGCCCATGATATCTACTCTAATCAAATAAAAAGACACAGCATGGCTGCCCTTACTACCACTAAAAGAAATGTCTCCTCTTCCCCATTAATCAGCAAAATAGAGTCGAAATTATTCTTTCCTGAGGGAGATTTAGAGTTCCCCGAGCAATGATGGTGAGGACAGGGGCCAGCGTTTCTCAGGAACAGGCATACTGCAGAGGCAGCACGTCTGAACTGTGCAGCAAGGCCACAGGGTTGGCAGCCTCCTTTTCCTCGTTCCCCTTCTTCCAGGCAGGGGGCAATTTATATACAGGTGTCTCTGCACTTGCTTCAAAGCAGCGCAGGCAAGGCCTTCAGTTGCGGCCCACAGTGCCACCATGAGGACGCCCGAGGAACCGCTCCGTTGGTCTGCGTTCCATGAACATTCCCAATGCAGCTGAAAACCAGTTACTGCTAATCTCTGGCCTCGGTGAACTCCTGGCAGAAAAAAATAGTTACAACTTCATGAGGGAATTCTGAGATGAGAGACCATCCTGTCTGGGCACTTGACCAAAACGGTAAAACCAAGAACATGGTTTTAATTCCAGCTTTGTTTACAGCCTGTGTCCTTGAAAGGTCACCTGCTTGCTCCAACACACCATCGCCAGGTGTGAACAAGAAATAATGTCATCAACCGCTCTTAGAGTTAAGAGGATTCTTCAGGGAATTGGGCACAGAAACAAAACTTCATCAATACAGCACATTAAGCAAAAAGATGCCAGACCACCTGAATCCACTTTGGGTTACTGGAGCTTAGAAGCCTCTACACACATACCGTCTAGACAGAGGGAAGGAAACGGATCAAGCATGTAGCATGCAAAGTAGAACCATCTCCTCAACTCAGCTGATGCAAGAAACAGAAGCAAATCTTGGGCGTGAAAAATGAGCTATTTCTCTTAGATAGCCAAAAAAATCCATTTTCTATTGTCTGTTCCAATCATATGTGCTTGAAAAAGTAGGGTAAAAACAAGCCTTTTGCTTAGGTATGATCCTTCAAATAATTTAAGTCTGTATTTCAGAATTCCAACATAAATTCCACAAACATAGTGCGTAAGAAAAAAAGCAAATATCCCAATTGAGAAACAGGCTAATATTACATAAGAAACCTAATTACATAAACGTAATTTATACAAGAAATAAAAATATGAAATGAATATGAAAAATGTATAATCTCCAGATAACTAAAGAAATTCAAGACAAAATAACATTTCTCCATCAAGGAAACATAAAATCAAGAAAATCAATTATACTAAAGTTGACTCACTGGTGAGAAAATAAATTAGTACACTTTCTGGAAGATAATTTGGCAGTATTTATATAAATCCTTCAAACTGCATAGGATTTTTTTACAAACTATACAATTATGGGAGTTCATCTTATGGAAGTAAAGACAGAAGGAACGAGTCAGCTGCAAGCACCATGTGCAAAAAGAAGTTTGGAAAGATCCCGATGTCTAACCATGGGACAGTTATTAAATTAAACAGCTGTATCTAATTAATGAACTACTACGCAGCCATTAAAAAGTATGGCAAATGTCTTTAGGGACCCAAATATGTTACTGCAATATTACATAGGAAAAAGCTAGGTAACTAAAACAAAAATGCATTTAAGATCCAATTTGGCAACTATGTATTTACTTACATGTGTATCTAGATAGATAGACAAATGCACAGCAGAGATGGAAACGACGTACTCAACATGACAGAGGCTGTCTGTGTAGCTGACACTAGGGGTGTTTTGTTAAATTTTTTCCCTTTTATTTTTATTTTCTGAGGTTACTACAATAAAATATACTGCATAAGCAATTAAAAAAAAGGAGTATTTCTTAGACTGAAAAAAAAAAAAAATTCCAAAATAAACTTCAGAGAGCTGAAGCAGGAAGAGCAGAGCAGGCAGGATCACGGAGCACTGAAGAGGTGGACCCACCTCACACAGGCCCCCCACCCCCGCCCTGGAGCAGACACCTCAGCTAACACTGAGTTTCAAAGCTCTAACCATCCCTCACCCCCATCAGAAGGTATACTCTGGGGGAAGGCAGAGCAAGTGACATTTCAAGAACACTGCCCATGTTACTTGGAGAATATAAAAGGCAAAGATATTTAAATGGAATTTAATTATATAGCCATGTACCTAGAAAGCAGGGGAGAAGAGACACCAAACCATTGGATGATAGAGACAAGAACTACATTTGGAATGGCCACAAGAGAGATTCAGCAATTTTGTATTAAATTCACCTTATTCTGAGGTCAATTACCAGGATTCTAATTTGCAACACATACTGCTTAAAAAGATACGTTAAAAAATATTCAGTGTGAAAAATACGGCTACAAAATACAATATATATTACATAAACCTAAAAGTGTATTCCACATATCTCAACATCACAAATTAGAACACCTGAAGTCTCTCCTTCACCAGCTCTTTCAGACCAAGAGCCAAAGCCACTCCGCAGAAACGCCAGCAGCACGTCCAGAACACAGCCTCAGACCGTGTATCTTCTCTCTCCTTCGTGTTTCCCCTTGTGGTATCTCACATAATCATTGTACAGCTCCTTAAAGATGTCTCTCACCCCTGGCTGCAGGGAGACCCGCAGGAATTGGACGTCCGGCTCAATGCAGAGGTCCAGGATGAGGTAAATGCCCTCCTGCAGAAGGCCCTTCACCGCCGGATACAAGGTGACCTGTGAAAGGAGGACACGCCCTCTGTGAGAGCAAACACACAGACCAAGCCCTTGGAAGTCCTGACAAGGAGGTTCGAGTTCAGCCTCCAACTTGAGAAAAGACATCCCTTCTAAATTATCATTTTGCACAGAAATAAATATTCATATCTTAAAAGTTTGTATTTTAGGGAAATAAAAGCCAACTCGCACGACAAAAGCTTGGAACAAAACCTCAAAAATCACAGGGTTTGGTAAATATTTGGTAAATGATGCCTACCAGGGGAATTTAAAAACTGGAATCTTTAAACTTACAAATCTTATGAGAGTCACCTGCACATTGTGCCAAATTCTTCACCATAACCAAGCGCACTGGAAGCTGCACTAACATGGGATAACGACATTAGTGTTCACTATATGACTGGCCACCCCCACGCCCAGGAAGGCAGGCGGCCAGGCACGCTCCGACGCTCCACAAACGGATCATTGATAGGCCCATATGAGTAATTAGATCACATCATCTCCAAACAAATCAAATGTGATTTATGATTACACTTAATACATCTTTTTTTTCTATCAATAATAGCTCAATGGGACCTGAATTTCTAACTGCCCCAGAATGGCAGAATCAGTTCTTGAGCCTAGAGATGCCTTTCTTCCCTGAACTTCTGGGTTAACTAAAATCTGGGGCACAGCAGAAGAGCGGGCAGTCTGGCTCAACTTGGCTGTATTGGGTATCGCGCACAAACTTTCAGATCAGAGATTCAGACTACTGTCTAGACAAAAAGGCCGACAGAGCAGGCTCTACTCGCATCTGCCACAACCACTCACACTGCAGCTGAACGTGGCACTGAACCGTCTGAATACCCCAGCACCTGAAACCGAAAGGCAACTGGAAGGTTCTGGCAGACAGGCCTGGGATTCGGCAGATTCTTTATTAATGTCTTAATGGCCTAAAAGAGTTAAAGCCCTCTGCAAACACGCAGCTTCTGGGGAGGATACTCGGTACTCCCTCGGAGAAGTCTGATTCACCAAAGCAACCTCTGCGAGGTCTGGGCCTAAAGAGGCAGTTTGTTCCTGTCACTAAAATGGGGCTGTTTTTCAAAGTCACAGTCATTTTCACATGACAGCTCAAAAAATTTCTGACAATCATCTTAAGTTTTACTGTTTAGAGATTAGAACACTCAAGGACTGAAGGTGGAACTGTGATTTCAATGGAAGGCATTAGAGAAAGAAGGAAAAAAAACAAAAACAAAACAAAAGTCCTGAATCTTACCAGCTGGGTGAGGACACTGTTAAGTTGACTGCTCATTTATTCATCTAATCAGCACTCACTAAACAGATAATTCCACCTCCAAAAGCAAAGAAGGTGAAGTAACTGTCCCAATGACAGAAATGAGAGCTGAAGCCCGCCAGTCGGAGGCCAGGGCCCACGTGCTACACCATTCCCTTATACGAGGGCTCCTTAGTCAAAGGAGGGCGCCGAGCACACAGCCCTGGTGGGTCACAGGAAGGCCAGCAGCATCTGGCCTACACAACCACTGCACATCTTTGTGTTTCAGCCCACTTATTTATAAAAGAAAGGGAAGAAACTCAGTTTCTATGACACTAAAGATCACTGACCTATGAATGAAAAGATCTCTAAGTAGCATAAAGGACCTTACGCAGGATAGGCAGTACAAACTATTCACTCCAGGCTGTCAACACAGACAGATGCAAGTTTGATCTATGGATGAAAGAGACCAGTGACCATGATTTCCCCTGACACATCCCCACTGTGACACATGACTGCACAAGGTCTGTAGAAGTCACTGTGTGTCCTGCCTGACACAGTCTCACCAGGTCACTGCCAGACCTTCACCCATACCCACTCCACAGGACTACCAGGGGAATGCAAAGGAGATTCATTTAGCTGTACTCTCTATCCAGCATTTAACTGTCTTTCTGGTCTGGAAAGATTTCCAGGTCTTAGTAGAAGCCTCTAATACATATGGAGTATTTTCTTCATTACTAAGTTAAAAAACAAATGAAAGATTAAAACATGGACTCTTGCCAATGAATTCTGGGATGCTACAGCCTTAGATAATTCCCAAGGCCTTTGGATTTCAAGATTAAAAATTAAAAAATAACCAAGAAGCATAAATTAGACATGAATAATGAAGCCAGGAAACCAGAGACTTTTCATAAAATCAATCTCAGAATAATAATTAGTGACTTAAGGGTTCAAATTATCACCTCCCTTCTTGCCCCTTAGTTAAGTGATATTACTCTCATTTTATTTTTCACTGAAACACAAAATAATGCCAGCTTTTCTTTCATCAAAGGCTTACATATCAATGGCTTGAGTGCCTGTGAAATATCAAGATTCTATAAAAATGCTAAGAAATTCCAAGGAAACCAAACATGAAGCCCATCTCTCATTCAAAGGCTGACTTGAAGGGGGTCCTCACATGTTGCCCCCTCTCCTCCACACACCGTGCCTGGTGAGGACCCTGTGCACACCCGTAGGGTGGGCTGCATTCTACAGGGTTCCCCCACCCCCCCCCAGCCCCATCTCAAACCCGGCCAAGTGCCCACCCACATGACAGGCATCTCCACTGGCTGAGGAGAGCAGGGCCAGCGTGTTTGAAAATTATTTAATAGTTATAGATTCATCCTAAAACAGGGTCAGAATGAAAATGGATGCAACACCAGATTTTCTGAGGAAGCTCATTCAGCCCAATCTCCCTTGAGAAATCTCTTAACATAACAAGTTTACCGGTGTCTTTAACATTATTCTTACAAGATTTACAAAGGTGGGGGGGGGGCTATTCTACGGAGAGCAATATAAACAACACAGATGTATATATCTACCCCTGTAAAGTAGATACAAACAGAAACACACTGTACTCTAAGTCTCTGACACTCAATTTAAACCAAATAAGATATGAAGTCCTCATTTCACGGGTCACACAGGGTCTTGTGGAATTTTGGAAATAACATGCTAACATTCCAAAGTGAGACCACTGCTGATAATTACCCAGAATATTAAGTGAAAAAGTCCAATAACATAAAAGTACTTTTGTTTAATGGAGCTGAACGAATCTGCCGGTATCTCTACCACGTCATCTACTTTAAGTGTCTGGGAGCAGCTGACTCACATGATGCACTCCAAAAGGATAAACCCAGGAACTCCTGCTGTTGGGGGTCCCAAGACCCTTCTTCCTGGTCACCATTAAGCCTGGCCCTAGGAGAGCTCCTCTTCTTGAACCTGGCAAGCATTTCAGCTCACTCATTACTCAAGAAAGTGACCAAAACAGGCCCTGCAGCTTGTGCTGTAGCAAGAAGGGAGAGCTAGCAGTCATGGAGTGCCTTCTAGGTACCAGGCACCGCCAGCCCTTTGAATGTCGCCTCACTCAGTTGTCCCAGTAACCCTGCAGGGCTGCTGCGGAACTCTGCAGATGGGCAGGACAGCCTGCTACAACGCATGGTTTGGGACCATCAGGCCCAAGACATCACTTGCCACTATGGTTGAGAAGCCGTGCTACAACGGACTACAAACGAAAGCACTTGGTGAGGGGGAGTGAGCTCGGTTTACCTTCTGCACCTCCGTGACATACTGGGCCACCATAAAGGGGGAAAACACCGTGAACTCTTCGGCCCGAGCTGCAATGTGGCTGTACATCCTTTCCACCAGGCGGGCACACTCGATGACCACCGACAGATCATCTGTGCTTCCTATGGAAGTAAAGTGTTTCCAAACTGATTAGTCCAAAACCCATGCATTTTAACCCTTCTAACTTTATAGCTTTAATACAGCTGAAAATTATTCAAGTCTTCCCTTTTTTCCAGACTCAATAACGGGCTTATTTCACAGACAGAACGAGCGAGAGATAATATGTCCAAATATTTATCTGTATTACAAAGGAAAGAACACTTAAAATACTCGAGTACATGTGTTTTTTTAGGAGTCTAAAAAAATCAAAATTTTTAAGATGAAATCTATGACTGCTATTATATTTTTTAAAAAGGTAGAGATCTGTAAGAAAGGTTTAAATTGGAAAATTATCTTTAAAAAAACATGGTTTTTGACATCATATGACTTTAAAGATAGGATGGCCGAATTATGCCTTTGCCTCCTCATGTTTTCAGAAATCACATAGGCAGAGAGATATAAGACTCAGCTATCATTACTAGATACCTTCCTGTCTTCCCAGATTTACTTCCAATTTCCTAGTTCTCTCCACCTTAGGGTCCACCACTCAGGCCCTTCTTAACAAACTCCTCTCAAGGATTCTAACAGCCTAGGATGTCCCTGAGGCCCTCGTCACACACCCACTCCCCTAGGCATCACAACAGAGCCAGGTGGGGAACCCCAGCACAGACCAGAGCATCTTCCCTGGCTTTCATGCAGCACAGAAACAGACCCATTTTTATAAAATTCTAGAAACTGCAAACAAATTTACAGTGACAAAAAGCAGATCAGTGGTTGGCTGCGGCTAGGGCCAGAATGGGAATAGGCTACAAGAAGACTCTTGGGGATGATGCGAATGTTCTGTATTTTGATTGTGGAGATGGTTTCCTGCATGAATTTACCAATCTAAACTCATTCAATTGTATAAACAGATCCAGTTTGTTACACATATTTTATGACTCAATAAACTTCAGTCTTAGAATGCACAATGTCTTTTCTTGAAACCTTGAATATACAAATGTTACATATACGCAATTTCTCCACATACAATATAATTTTATGAAATTATCTAAATTCCTAACATTCACGGGACATTTCAACAGTCGAGCACTTAAATATCTACTATGTATCATTTCTTCTCTCTTTTGAGAGTGTTCAGCACACACGTGCAGTCTAGTGAACACCTGGCAGTTATTATTTCAGCCACACAGTTAATGTGTGGTTACTAAGAGCACATTAGATACCAACAAGAGAAGAGTAAACAGTTAAAACTCTACTCAGTTAAGCTATGAACACATCAGAGAACCGACTCTTGGCAGATGGGAGGTAACTAAGCTCCACCAACATGGACACAGCAGAGCCACACTTGTGAAACATGCCCCCGCACTCCCTCAGAACACATAACAAAGGACACACTTACAACTACATGTGGGACATGCCTGTGGCAGTGTATGACAAGGGTTCTGCTCTCCCACTGCTTAGCAAGGGCTGGACCAGGGCCTTCCCTACACTGCCATTTCCCATCTCTAGTCCAGGCAGACATCACTAGTAAAAACAGGGATTCTTTTTGCTGAGCTCAAACAGGACCATGACCTTAGGGGCCTCGACACAACACTACAGCTAGCCATCACCAACCCAACCAAGGCTAGCTTGGGAGATGGAACCTGTTTCCCCACCCTGTCTCTAAACATAGTCACAATTTCACACTGACACCAACATTACATCACTCTGCACCAGGCCTGGGAGAAAGCAAAAGACCTCACTGTGGCCACTGACTGATCTCAAAACCAGGCAGAATAATTTGGGAATTATAGCCCAGTGTTAACTATACCTTTTCTCTTTTCTCAATAGTTACTTGGTTTAAGTAGCATAAATCTGCAAGTCTGAACCCATCAAAGTGGTTCACCCAGGGAGGCAGGGGGGACTGAGTACTACTCATATGTTTCTAGTTAGTCCAGAACTGCTGCCACAGGGTCTTCCTGGACACCCTCCAAGTTGAGTTATAAAGCCCTCCTTGTTGATCCCAGAGCATTCCATCAGGTACCACACTATGCAAATTTGAAATAATGCAATATAGACCGCCTCAATTTATATGCAAATTTTTAAATAATAAGACTCTCCCCCAAATTAGAAATTTAGCAAGAATCAACAACCTTCAAGGCTGAAAACAAGCTGTACACATAATTTATGCTATCACCATATGGCAGTTCACTTCACTGGTAAACAAACACAACCTTGCCAAGATAAGGCTGAAATGATGATTTGCCAGACCTCGTCCCTTTTATAAATGAAATAGCTCTGTAACTGCCTGTTCTTAACTTCCCCACCAAACTAGGAACTCCTTTAGGGCAAGAATAGAATTCTAGTCACTTTATATCCCCTCTACATGAGAATAAACATTTCCTGAATCTAGATACTTTTCCCCCCCAGGAAAAGAACTATTTCAATTAGGAGATCACAAATGCGCTCATTCTTTCGAATATAGCAAAAAAAAAAAAAAAAAAAAAAAAGATTGAAATTTTTTAGAAAATTGTTTTGGGTGTTCATTTAATGATCTGAACATTTCTTACTTAAACTGGGTGGTTTTATTTTCTGTAACATATGAGGTCAGAGACATCACAAAATAAACACATTTGAAATCATGTATCTGATACTGTTACTTTGAATTACCTTTGTCTTTCTGTCTCCCTTCATGCATAACTGAAAACACCAATCTATTAAAACAGTTCAAGAAAGAAGGAATGGCTTTCAGCATTACCTGTAATAATAATAGGCAAAAGAATACAAAAACATGTAATTATTTATTTGGTTCTACTTTATTTTTTTAAACATTTTTTATTTAAATTTAATTAATTAACACAGATTTGTCTCAGAGGTACAGGACTGTGACAATCTTATATAATACCCAGCGCTCATTACATTACATGCCCTCCTTAATGTCCATCACCCATCATCCGTACCCCTCCCCCAGCAACCTTCAGTTTGTTTCTTATGATTAAGAAGTCTCTTACAGTTTGTCTTTACTTTAAAGGAGCGCATGTTTATTTCCTTAACCATACCTATCAGGATGCTCAAAACAGCATGGCAATGTCTTTTTGCCTGAACTTTCTAGGGAAATAGTTCACCCACCTTACTTGACTCCTTAACATTTGTTTTGATGGTTTGGGATAGGGCTTCTAAGTTTAGGAATCTATGGAGTGATCCCAGTTCAGAATTTGCTTATTAATCTGCTACTGTAAGCTGTTACCAGTGCATTCTGGAAATGGGTAGAAATAAATAACAGAAGCAACAATAGCAACATATTCAAGTGTAACTGGCATTAGAAAGAGGTTACAGAAAGCAAATACATTTAAAAGAAGAACCCAAACTTCTCATTTTTTAGTGATGAAAGAGGTCTGGCTGGGACTTTATATTTAAGAATGATAATGAAAAATTTAAAACATGCTTTTTTTATATGCAACCTTTTAGATCGTGATCAAAACAACACACTACCCGATAAAGCAGCCATGACCTACATAAGGCTACTTAAACTTAACTAAAATTCAGTTCCTAGTCATACAGCTCCTAGACCACATTTCAAATGGTTAAGACACATGTGGCCTGTGATTACTGTGCTGGACAATACAGACATAGAACACATCCAACAGCGCTTTGAAGATCTACTGGCCAGTCCTGCTCCTTCCCAGAATTCTTAGAATGAACAAAAATTAAATCAAGACCTGAGATTTTTTTCCTTTGGTATAATTTATCCAACCAAATTCTTGATAGTGTAACATCCCGTTCTTTACATCGAATTACCAACATCCACAGCATGCTCTGAAAGAAGTCATTTTTGCAAAAATATTCCAGAGCTTCATCAAACTTCCCAAGGCCCACTCGTAAGCCTCTGCTATCACACTGATTAAAAGCACACAAATCCAGAGCCAGACTATTGGAGTTCACACCCTGGCTTAATATGGCACCAGCTGCTGATCGTTCTGCTGGGTACGCTGGCTGAGCTGACCTCATGCTATCCCCTTTAGATCTACCGAAGCAGATTCTAGCCTGGTGCTTTTATCAACCCAACTATGCACAGGGCCAACAGTGTGATCACACACCACATGGTGGCCCCGTCCCCCACTCTAATCCACAGGCAGTGAGTGGGAGTGTGATTATTAGTCACATCATTTTTTATTGCAATACCATGTCATTATCCCTGTCAATTTTCTCCTTTCATTAAATGGTCTAATTCTGCTAAATGGTCATTTGTCAATGGTTCTGCAGGAGAGTCCCACAGCTTTCTAGTATTACTTTTCATCAACTGCATGGAATCCTGCATCTTTTACAAGATGGACAATTTCAGCTTGTAATTGATATGTATTGCATTTATATTGCACGGTCACATAAAAATCTAACAATCGGCAGAGAGATTTAAAACAAAGATGCTCACAAGATAGGCAGGGCCAAAGGCCCTAGAGTGAGGCCCGATGTCATGAGTGCTCAGTTTACCAGACAACACACTTTCTTAAAAACGGCACTGCTGTCAGGTCTCTCACTTGAGAACATTAAAACACCTAAAAATATTTGAACGTGCCTGTGTATATGTGCATGTATCTTATTTATGACTTCCCATGCGTCACATGTACAGCAGTGGTACAGTGGACAGAACACAGGCCTAAAGCTAAGATTTAGACTCAGCTGGGTGACATTAGTCAAATCACTTAGCAGCTCTAAGCCTCAGTTTCTTTATCAATAAAATGGACTACCATCCACTTTACAGACTTCCTGTAGGGGTGAAATGAGACACATAGCAAATGTTCAACAGATGGTGGCTGAACTAGACTCTTTTCTGTGGGACAATTATTCCTACTCAGTTTCATTTCAAAGGCAGCACGCTACAAAACTGGAACTAGGGAACCCTCACTCCCTACACCCATCTGAGTCATACACCCATGAAGACATCTAAGCAAGTGAGATTTAAATGTGTGGTCTGCAAAAACAATTTCTAATAAGCTTCCTTAAATAGCTAGGATATAAACACTGTCTAAGTGTCACACCCAACAAAGATGAAACTCACTCAAACAGCCTGACGTAGAGATCAAATATTTTCATGCTTGGGAAACCAGCGACCCTGGAAATTACTGCAACCAAAAAGTCTGCTTAACAAAATCACGATTTTTATTACCCTCCAACAGTAAAGCTCTACTGCTGCTGTTCTGCAGGCTGAAATTACCCTGCCTCGTGCCCTGCTCCTCCTCCTCACCTTCGGATGGCACTGCAGGATGGAGAAGAGCACACTGTGCACTTGCAGAAAGATGCTCCCATACTCAGAGGGTTTCAGGTGGTCCAAAGGGACTGTCAGCAGGATGCTGAAGGCCAGGCTGACATGGTGTGGGTTGCTGATGGTCTCCTCCCCCTGTCGCAGCAGTGCTGCTAGGACGTCCAAAATAGGCCCCACCACTGCCAGGGACACAGGCTGCTCCTGACAAGCCTCTCGGTTTTGCAGCTACAGGAAAAGAAGGAATAAGGGAAAGAAAATGAAGGCAATTCTCTAAAGAAAGAATATAAAAACTAAAGTAGACAGAGGTAAGAACTGAAGTGACAGAGGTTAAGAATGTCCAAAATGTACTGATGTGGTCAGAAGGTACTTTGAAGAGACAAGGAAACCAGTGCTCAATCTCCCAAGGCAAACTACTGTGGACTTGGCCATTTTGGTCCACACTTTTTGTTGGACTCATCAACCACAAAGAGAAATAACTTCTCATGAGAGTTGATTCACCCAATTTCTCAGAACAGGAAAACTTCACATCAGACATACATAACAATATTTTCCCAAAACGATCATTAGTTGTATCTATAATGAAAGTTCATTTGTTACATTCCTTGAAAATCAGCTCTAGGGGCGCCTGGGTGGCTCAGTAATTAGCGTCTGCCTTCGGCTCAGGTCATGATCCCAGGGTCCTGGGATCAAGCCCCACATCAGGCTCCCTGTTTGTTAGGAAGCCTGCTTCTCCCTCTCCCTCTGCCTGCTGCTCTCCCTACTTGTGCTCACTATCTATCAAATAACTAAATAAAACCTTAAAAAAAAAATCAGCTCAGTTAAGATGTTCAATTCTGTTCTAGAGAATAAAGAGAACAGGCTCCAGATGAAGGCTAGCTCAAAGTTCTACCCACCTAACCTGGGAAAGCTCACCTGTGACCCTTGTCCTCAGGCTGCAGGTGTAAATAACAGCCCTGGTGCGGCCTGCTGGGGCCTCACACAGCACTTCCGTGGCCTGGGGACTCCAACTGTGCTGACTTCATGCTATTAAATCTACTTTTAGATTTACCTACGTGGTTTCTAGCCTAGTGTCTCTATTGACACAGCCCTACTGTGCACACCACCAATGCTGATCACTCACTACGTAAGTCCCTCTCCCCCCGCCCCATTCCCTGCACTCTTCCTCCTGACACCTACTATACACACCAGGGAAAGATGAGATTCATCCACTAATGCAGATTTCCAGGAAAACAACAAAGCAACAAAACAGAATAGGAGGGAAAATTATGTCTACTCTCTAAATCCTTCTGCCCTGAGAAGATGCTAATCCAGGGCAATTCTCACAGGTGGAACAAGAGAATTACAGTTATAATGATGGTAAAATAGATATTGATCTTTCAAACCCAACCGTAAGAATACTGACTGGAGACTCTCCAGACGGCAAAAACACTGTGACAGTCCCGAAAACTACGTTTTTGTGCTAGTGAAATAAAGTCATGTGACTGCCATGTATATTCACCAGGTGCCAAAATTTAACAATTGGGTGGGATTATAACAATAATCTATCTGCAACATTACTGTCCCATTCTATAAGGCCATTTTCTCACTATATCATAGATTTTAAATGTACACAACCCCCCCACATATGAATAAATAGACTAAACTGACGACAGAATTTTGTGGGGACAAAAGAAAGCCCCAGAATTCCTTCTCATCTCACCTACTTTCAACAGGCTTCCACAGGAGCCCCATCTCATCACTGCACACCTCCTATTACTGCCTGCCTAATGTTTCCCGGGGCTCCTCGACACCACTTCACACCACCTCTTCACCACACCTGGAGCTGACACCAGTGTTTGCAGAGACACCAAAGCACATACATTACACACACACTGACAGAAAAGCATCCTGCCGGCAGCCATCTTCAGGACACAGCGCCCAGAAACATACGCTGCATTAAAACCAGAAATGGTAGAAGCCAAAATGCGGCCTTTTGTCTCTAGAGGAACGGGGTGATGAGATGAAGTGAGATGAAGGGCACAGCCCAGGGGTACTCACGGTGAGAGCCGTGACTATCTGGGGGCACACACACCAGAACAGGCTCGCTTTCTCTCCGTCAAGTGGGCAGTTCAGGAGCAACTTGGTCAATGTAACAGCTGACAAAATGGCCTGAGAGAAAAGGGACAAAAACTTAGCAGAAATAGCCAGCTTTCTCTTAAGTACATCTTGGGAAGAAACCCAGTCACTGGTCCTGAAGAGATAGAGCAGAACCCATTAGACTCTGGCATCAGGGCAGGGACAAGACCTGGTCTGGGCTCGATCCTGAGGGTGAGGCCCCTTCCATCACCAGGCAGCCAGAAAATAAATGCATAAGACGAGCAGAACTGTGGCCAAGGGGAGGCCTTTTCAGTAGCATCTCACTAAACCAACCATGCACATGTGCCAGGATAGTGAAATAAAAGAAGGCCGCAAACGGACACAGCAACCCAATTAGAGATCCCATCTTGTCAAGATAGTGTGGAAAGAGGCGACAAGCTATAACTTACCTAATGCGAGAACGGCATATGTTCATGGGTAATAGGAGGAGCCAGGGGAAAACATGGACAAAGTGAAACAGATTAGGTGCTATGATTGTAGGTGATGGTTTTAAACCATGAGAAAGGAACTATGTGGGAAGGGAACTCACTTTATTGAGTACCTATATCAATAAACGTCCAACCCTGTGCTGGCATTTTAAACACCATCAATTTCAGCCCCATGCCAGCCCTTCCTCCCCTAACACTGCATCCCCACAACCCATACAATTCTGGCCTCAGCCCTTTGCTCTCAGCTTCTTTCCCATCTTTCTCTCCCTGACTACCATACCCCTATGTATACTCCCTCCCCAACCCCCAGGCAGCCCCACCCTCTCCTGAGCTGGGGGCTCACTTTCCTGCCCACCTGTAGGACGTGTGTACCCACGTAGGTCCTGCACACTGGTGCCTCCCCTGCTGTCTACCTCTCACACCCACAAAACCTCTGCCCTGCTGTGCAAAGAACGCCCTCCTCCCCATCTCTATAGCAACATCCCCCCATCCAAATCCTCTCCAGCTCTGAATGCTCAGGCTCTAACCTCACCTCCTCCTACGGACTGGTTTAAACAGAAATCTACAGTGAGGCCTTCTCAAAGCTGGGGCCCAATCGTGCTGCAAATGCACACAATGAAAACTTCCAGAGAGAGGGGCACATGCCACAGGCAATGAGGAGGGGGCTGGTGCAGAGCAGTGGCTCTGGCCCAGTGCAGGCTTCTTGCTCACATACAGGAGATGTGAATTCTCCCTGCTGCCTCTCTGTAGCCTCAATTACCCTCTCCAGCTCTCCTCCAATCCAAATCAAAACCAAAGCGTGAGTGCTGATTATAACCACAAGTCAAGAGGCCACTCATGAGGCAGAGAAAGCTCAGAACCAGAAGAAGTGGGCTGCACCGCTGGCTCCGAGATACTTAGCTCTGTGACATTCTTCCTCCTGTGCAAGCAGGGACATCTGACCAGCCCAGTGCACAGGGCTATTTAGCAGACCAAATTCCAGCATGTAAGCTCCATAGAGAGGCTCACCAAAATATGTAATGCCACATGCAAATGCAGCGCTTTATTAGTAACTAGCAAATACACTAGGTGCAAAGGACTGCAGGGCAGCTCGCTAATTGGGAGTGATTCTCAAATGGGATCAGGGCTACGTGATCAAGTCAATTAAAATTTTAAAAAAGTATGATGGGAGATGTCTTACACATAGGATGAGCAAAGTTTAGCTTTTTTTATATGTCAATATTATAAATATACAATACTTAGTATTTCGTATAATAAGCACACATAGTTGTAATCTTTAAAAAATAAGGCCCCCTTACACTAAAGCGCCAGGCCTCTCCACAGGCTAGGGCTACCTCCATAAACCCGCCTTGGGGTTTGATCTTGTGGGTTTAATTTTAGGGGTGACATCGCATCTCAAATAAGTTTCACCATTTGAGCTACCATTTATTTGCCTGCCATACAAGACAGAAAAAGAATACCCACCTGTCGATCGGTTTTCCACATGTTACTGATGTCTAATCCTTGGAGAATATACCGCATCACCATCCTAAAGTCCTCTGTTGTCCCAACTTCTAACATCTCGGTAAACAAGGCTCCCAAATGAGGTTCAATATCCTGAATTACCTCAACCGGAACTGCAGGATCTACGTGGGGGGAAAAAAAAACAAAACTGCTAAGATATGATAGAATAGGGGCAGGTGAAATATACTAGAATAACCACATGATGAATGGGGCCCCGGCCCTTAAAGTCATGATCTGAGAGGCATGGAAATACTTGTGGAGCAAGCCAAGGAAGCGGGGCACATGCCACAGAGCAATAGTGCTCTCTTGCACACAGCTGACCTGTGCAGAGTACACACACAGCACAGGGAAGGGGAAAGTCTGAGAGACTGATGACAATGGTCAGCAGTGCTGAACGCTGGATTGTGGGACGCAGGTGATTGCTACTTTCTCCATACTTTTTTCTACTTTCCTTGTACAGGCATACCTTGGAGTCAGGACAGGTTGGGTTCCACACCACCGCAATGAAGCAAATGTTGCAATAAAATGAATCAAATGAATTTTTGGGTTACCCAGAGCGGATAAAAGTTAATGTTTACACTATACTGTATTATTGAGTGTACAACAGCATTATGTCCAAAAAACTGTGGCATGGAACCTTAATTTAAACATACTTTCTTGCTAAAAAATGCTAACCACCATCTAGCTTTCTGTGAATCTTAATCATTGATCACAGATCATCATAACAAATGTAATAATGAAAATGTTTGAGATATCGCAAGATTTCCCAAAATGTGATAGACACAGAGTAAGCAAATGCTGCTTGAAAAATGGTGCCAACACACCTACTCGAGCAAGGTTGCCCCAAGCCTTCCAACTGTAAAACACAGAGTATCTGTGACGCTCAATAAAGAAAAGCACAATAAAATGAGGTATGCCCATTTTCTTTTGTAAAATCAGTAGGGACACAGGCGTGGCGTGGTACATTGAGAGAGATGGGAATGTTGAAGACCTTAAAAGAGCTCCAAACTCCCAGGGCCTACCTGCCGCAGTTATCCAGGTGTTTCCCACTTGATGTGGGAAAGCCTTCTAATGGCCCCGGGGTTTCATATTACAGCATTTAAGGCCCTTTATTGTCTGATGCCAGCTTACCTTCCCAGCCACATTTCAGCCCATGCTGTTCCACATTGCCAGAATACCTTCCCACGTCCCAGTCTTTGCTCACTACCTAAGCACTGGGGGTGGAGGGGGCAACAGGCTTTGAGAGATAAACACCTCAGCCCGAAAGTGTCCTACAAGCTGTAAGATCCTGGACTCATGAGCTCTCTGAGCGTCTATTCCCTCATTAGTAAAATAAGAGCGCTAACTCCCGTGGTTGGCAAATAAAAGAAGGAGCACTGCAGAGTGCCTGCCGCATGGAAGGCTCAACATTAGCCCTCCCCTAGTTAGCCTCTGCCAATTACGGCTCTACCTACACACACTCTCAACCCACAGTTCCCTAGTTCTGGTGCACTTAACAGCACTTCACTGTTCTGCAATTTGTGTAATTTGTGTGAATGTCTGTTTACTTGATTAGATAGGTCAAAATCAACATTGCATTCATCTCCAGAGTAAGATGTGGTTCCACATATATATAAAACGTTTGTAAAAGTAATCATTTTTTGTGATTGAATTGAGGTAGTCTATTCTAGTGTCAGAAAGCATTCCTCACAAATGCTTACTCTTATGAACTGCAACCTACCTGAAACACCCCTGAGGACACAGAGGGCCACACCACTCTGATTATTCATAGCCACCTTAACTCTCTCCACTCAAAGCTTTGGGCCCTCCTCAGTAGGCATTTCTTCCAGACCTCGCACTCCGGTCCCTTTTCTAGACAAAGTCTAGCAGTTCAAAGGTATGAGGCCTGGACCCAACAGAAACACCTGAGCCCGTGGCCTGAGCGGCAGCAGGGCAGGTGGCCTCAGTTCCCTGACTGCACAACTGAGGCTCTGTCCCTGGGGCCAGAGGCACCCCAAGTCCACAGACAGACAGTTAGGACCTAGAGGCCACCACAAGCCAAAGGGATTGGAGGAAAAAAGAAAGACACAGTATCTTGTTTAACAAAGGGGAAGAGAGATCAGAGTTTCAGACCACCAGCTGCCATTTCTTAGATCATTCATTTAGGACACTGTACTAATGTTAATGAAAGACTAAGTTCTAGCCTCCACTAAGGTGAACACCATTCCCTAAAAGAGTCACTGACAGAATAAGACAGAACATGTGACACCAAAGCCTTTTCAGTATATCCACAATCAATGCAGGGATAGAAAAGCTACTGAAGGGAGACAACAGTGGTGTTATTCTGGCCTCAACACTTCAGTTCTGGCGCTGGCCCGGGCAGCCTGGGCAGCCGGGCAGCTTTGCTTCCTACAAGGCCCTGTTTTACACTCTGGTATCTGAGCACGCCTGCAGCCCCATCTGCGGCTCCCTCTCGCCTGTCACAGCTTCTCCACTGAGAAACAAAAGTCGGCATCGTTCTGAGAGCTAGGGACTCCCCAGCCTCGTCTCTAAGGACTGTCCTAACTAACCCCAACCTTTCAGGAACAACCAAAACAAAAAGAAAACAAACCTAAACCGACTTGAAACAGGGCTATCTTGAAAGAGAAACAAATCTGGCCCACTGGCCTTTGACCTAGGGGACAGTAGATATTGAAAGCTTCTGCACAAAGACACGGGCTAGGTTTGCAGTCCTGATTGGCTGGACCAGGAGGATGACATCAGACTAAAAGACCAAGATGATAGCTAAGCTTCTGCCCTATTTGTACCCACAGCCCGATGATGGCCAGGAACCACACTGAGACCTAGGAGTGGGAGTATGGACCTCAAGGAATTTTATGACATTCCCTACAAATTAAGTCAGTTGCATTTTTTAAGTTGGCAAGTTTTAGATCTTTCTTAAGTCACTGAAGATGGAACTGAAGATCGGATACAAAAAAGCCTACTAAGAAGGATGAAATTATGTATGTTGACAATCCAGAGCCAGAACAGATAAAGGCTAAAAAAGATAAAAGTAATAGCCTTCAAAACCATAACCTAGAACAATCTCCAAAATAAATGAAAAACTAAAGTGCCAAACAATATACCTAGAAGGTTACTATTTGTGTACAAAGCAGAACTGTGAGGGTCACTGCTTCTCTCTGCAGAGAATGCAGATACTAGAAATGAGTTTCTGGAAGCAGATTGGGGGGGGGGGGTGTTCTCCTGGCTCACAGGCCTGTACCTTCTGAAATGAACACCTGATCCAAAAGGGTGTGGGGGACAGGGGGCACTCACCTTGCCGGTGGCTTATTAGCTTTTACCAAAAGCTCTACAGCATAGAATTAGCCCAAGAGAAAATACCTTACCTGTAAGAACTTTTCTCACAGAATGAAACATGGAGGTAAAAACAGAATCCTTCTTGGGATGTAGTTCTGGCGCCCAAAAGAACAGTGTTAAAAACCGCAAGGCCGCCTGGAAACACTGACTGTCTCCTGCAAGAGCCGGCAACTCTGACAGTAGTTGAGAGTAAACATTCTGGTAGAAGGCAGTATGGGAGAGCGGCACCTTGTCTGTCATTCGGGAAATCTCTGTCCTGTGCCTGGAGTGCTGGCCCACATCCGCCTCCAAGAGCGTGCTGACCGACGCGATGAAGACGGAGGGAAGGCGCGGGCCCTGGGCCCCCTGGGCCCAGCAGAGCTGCAGCAGAGCTCCTGTGTGGAGAATGGCCTTCTGCAGAAGCTCAGACAGTGATCCCGGGGCCTCGTGTTGCTGCTTCCGCTCTCTGACAAAAGGCCCCAGGACTTGGCACAACTTGGTTAAAGACACCAGAAGGAGCTGCTGGCCCCGAGGATTCTGATTTTCCACCTGTTTGCCTGCAGCTGCTTCTGTGTACAGTTTGTGGAGGAATCCAATGATTTTCCTGAAATTGAGCACCAAGCTGAGCTTCACCTGGACAAGCATCTGCATTAGCTGTTCTAAGAACGCCCCTATCACTTGGAGGAATTCCAACCAAGAGGGGTCATCCGTATTAACAGAAAATCTACTATTGGCTTTGAACAACGAGGTCAATATGATCTCAAAAATATCACTAACATACATAATCTTGAGCACTGAGCGAGCACTTTTCCCTCTCTGCAGGTAACCAAGAAGCCGGTAGCAAGTCATCAAAAACTTGAGGGTAAGTGAGGAGGAGCAAGAGCTCCCCAGCTTGGTGATGGCCATGGACAATAATAGAAGAAAATAATGCACATGATAGGGAGTCAAGAGGCTGTCCAGTTGCAGAGTAGAAATAACTTCCAAAAGTCCCAGAATGCTCTCTAATTGTTCTCCCTCCAGCTGAATGGGGAAGTCACTCTTGACCAAGGACAGTAAGTTTTTGGCAATTTCTCCTTTTGGTTCTACAGCTTCGGGTCCAACTTTTGCAAATCTGTTTTCCCAAAGAGCCACCACCATGTGGTCCTTTTCAAAAAGCCAGGGCAGTTGTTGATTGAGAAGACTCAGGTCACTCTGGGTCCCAGAACACAGGATGCTACTACATCCTTCGGTTAGGCACATTAAGAAAGCAGAATGAAGGGACTGCATTTCTGGAAAGAGAGGGCTATGAAGGATAGCACTGGATATTTTTTCAAGTGTGATGCTTGGCTCTTCATCTGCTGAGCCTTCCTGAGCTTTGCTCACTGGTAAAGTTCTTAGCAGCACACTGGCCAGGGATCTCACATCATCTGGACAAAGATAGGATATCAAAATTGTGAGATTTGACACAATCAAGTGCCAGTGAGCTACAGGGTATGTGAGTGCACTCACTGTTCCAACCTGGCCATCCCAGGAAGCTGTTGTCCCTCGATTCAAGCTTTCTCTGCCAGAACCAAGAATGTAGGCAGCATCACACTTCAAACTGTGGAGGGCTTCTTCAGACTGGAAACTAGTGTGCATTAAAGTTCTTTTCATTTTCTGTAGGTAGAGCTGTTCTAAGCAATACCTGCCAAGAGAGTCAGACTGAGCTGTAAACTTTTCTATCTTCTTCCAATGGCATGTTTCAACACCTGGGAGCAACAAGGGGAAGTTTGAGATCTCTACAGCAACATCGCCAAGAGCCCCAGACACAGAGTGATACTGGCTACAGTTTATACTAAGCATGGCGTCAACCTGGGCCCAAGTGTAAGAGAGCAAAAGTGCAGAGTCACTGACCTTCTGTAGCCAGAGCTCAAGCTCTGGGCCCTGGGGGTCCAGGAGAAGGTCCAACAGGGGCCTCACAAGCTCTCGGAGCATCCTCTCCATTGTGCACTGCATCCGTCTGATGACAGGCAAAGGGGTGCTGCTGTCCAGGCTCCTCATATTGAACATGATGCAGTGCAGCAGTGAGCTCAGGGACAGCGACTTCAAGGCCATGTCGGCATCACCCCGCAAATAAGGTAAGACCAAAGACTGGAACTTCTCCAATACGAGGGACCATGTGTCCAAGATCTGACTCGGAGGCAACTCCAAGAGGCACTCACAGAGCACCCTTGAGGGGCCCGAGGTCAGCACAGGCTGCCTCAGCGCCTCAGCAGCTGGACAACAGATCACCCCCAAAATCTCCTCAAACAACCGCGGCACTTGTCGGAGTTTGACATACGTCTGGAAGAGAGTGTGAAGAAGCGCCTCCTGTGCTTTTTTGGTTCGAAAGTCTGTCACTTCTGCATCGATCCAAGCTGAAGCCAGCAGGTCATCTAGGTCTGGCTCCAAAATCAAATGATTCAGAGACATCAAAGCCTTGAGGCAGCGGAACCAGGCCGGCACAGATGCTTGTGAATGGTTTATCAGCAGCTCAGCCAAACGGCGGTAAAAGTGGAACTGAGTCTCTCCGTGCCGGATCCTATCAGCGGCAATGTTGTAGATACTGTTGTTGGCCACTGAGCTGAGCAGCTGTTCTACAACCAGGAGCTCTGTGGTCCAATCTGATGTGGTCAGGGCTTTTAGCTGCTCCTCCTGCAGGTGTGAAATCCTCAAGCAGCCAAACAGCCTGGGGAGTACCTGGAAGCAGAGAAGGTCGTTCCCCTCCTTGAAGTAAGAGTCTAAAAAGAGCTTATAGAGCAAGGCCACTGAGTTGGCTGTAACGGCAGCATGAAGGCACGGTTCACAGTAGCCAGAATCTACCAGCCTGGCAATCACAGTGTCCATAGGAGCTAGAAGATTCTTCATGGCCCCTATCTTCGTGTCACCTTGCTGCTGGTCCAAGAGCTCCTCTTTGTAGGACGAGAGCAACTCGGGCTGAAAAGTTCCACCTCGAAGCATGGCCTCAATCTGACTCCTTATATCCCGGCTCAGCACCTGCCGCAGCTGGCCCTGGCCAGCCTGTGTCCATGTGCCCCCTGAGAGTAAGTGCCTCAGGACCAGACAGGGCTGGAGCAAGTGCCCAGTCACCTCCCCAAAGGTACGTCTTGGGTTGACTTGCTGTTGCTGGATCGAGAGGTAGTGGCCAAGCGCCAGGTGAATGACCTCGAATAACTGGGCTACCATGGCTCCTTCTGGCCGCCTGCAGGCCAACCAGCACAGCTGGCTCAGCAACGCCACTATCAGCTCCTGTCTAGCCGTGTAGATGACAGCAAGGGCAGGCGTCGAGAGGATGCCCTGGCAGCAGCTCAGCACAGCACACATATTTCTTTGGGATTCCAAAAGAGAGAATTCAGCTATTCTCTCATTTATGATCTGAGCATTAAGAAAGAAAACTCATTACTGACTCTACACATATACAAGAAAAATACAAGAGAATCAATGAACTCACTCTTTGCCCTTATCTTGATGAGAAAGAAATCCCCAGATTATCACATCTAAATAAGCTTGACATTTGCTTAATGCACCAAGAGAAGGCAGAGTACCTGTTTTAAGTCCTTCATACATCCATCTCCTACCAACATGAATTCAGAAAAGGGATCAGCGCCTTTGTAATTCTGCTTTCCCTGTTTAAAGAGCTGGGTTTTTATAAAACTGCAAAGATTACTTTTGCTTACATCCTAAACCTGCAATTCAGCTTAGATGCTACAGATGGATGGACGGTAGCCTTGGGCTACGATCCTGTGGTCCAAAATACATTTTCATGGTCAATTACACTGTTTTTCTATTTAAAAAAACAAAGCAAAAGGTTCTCTTGAAAGAGGAAAGCAAACATTGGCAGTTGCTACATATTATATGGCAAACCCAGTCTTCTGCTTCCAAAATTCTGAAATTCAAAAGCAGAAGAAATTATGAGGCACAGGAAGATTCCAAAGTTCACTCATAGGCTAAGTGGCCTGCTCCCCACCTTACAGTATCTGAGAACCAAATTTGTCCTAAGTGCTATATTATCAGTAGCCCAATGACACGGTGTGCTCATCTCCATTCAAGTAACTGCTGGCTCCGGAAAAACTGAAATAAGAATGTCAAATACTTAAAAGCCAATGCACTGCTACAGTAACTGTCAATATTTCTGATTATGCACAGCTCATCTACCAAACTTTTTTCATGTGTGCACCCAATAAGAGTAGTTCATTTATAAATCATATGCATAGACTACAGTACTAATACCTCATGTAAATATAAAATGTACATAAAATTAAAATACGACATTTAAAAACACAAGATTTTCTTTCCATACTCCCAAAGGACAAATCAGAATAACCCACTTTTGTGGCCAGTCTATTACTTTAAAAATTAACATACAACTTAAAACACAATTTTAAGAATCACTAAAGTCTATGAACCATCACGCAGCTCAACTATTTAATTTTCTTATTATCAGCCTTTACTAATTTTCTCTTTCTGCCTACACACTCCTGTGGGTAAGGCAGAATGATGGTTAAGAGCGCAGGCTTTGCAATCAGGCAGATCTACGTTCAAATACGACCTGTGCCACTTATTAGCTGTGTGACTTTTAACAAGTTACTGAACCTCTCTGTGCCTGGGACACACTAAGTGCTCATTATTAGTGCTTTCTATTGTCATCAACTATTCTCACTATTCTCAAAACACTCAACTTTGACAATGAAGTTCATAATTCTAATTTAAGACTTCAAAATTGCTTTGACTCAAAAAACTTTGAGGAAATTCCCATCTAAATTCCTTTAGGCCAATGGAAAAGGGGGGAAGGAAGGGTAAGGAGCAAAAATAGTATTATTTGCTGGTGACGTTTTCCAATTAAAAGGTAATTAACAACCACTCTATGAAATAGTTCTAAGCTTTCCTTGAACATTAAACAACAGAAAGTGTTTCACACAGCATAGAGCATACCACATGCATTCAATAAATATCAGTCATCATTATATTTCTAGTATTATTTCCTTCTCTTTCTCTACCTTGACACTTCCTGCATCTTCAATAATTAACAGGAAACCAACAGAGATGCATGTCACACATACAGGACAACATAGGAAACAGATACAATTACCTTGACTAGGGAAATCTGAAGGTTAATTGTCTTTCCATTCTTGAGGAGATCCTGCAGTTTTTTGCTGTGTAGAATGTTATCTATATAGATCCAAAGCCTTTCGACAATGTCTTCCTTCAGTTCAAGTTTTTTCTTATAAAACGCAATCAATGACTGTCGTGCCCAATCAAGTAGAACCTGAATTTCGAAGAAATATGCTCTAAAAATAAATGAATTTTTTTACCAAGAAAAATGCTGGAGGACATTTAAAGAGACATTCCATGAATAACCAAATCCAATTGCCAGGGGAAAAGCTGTCTTTTAAAACTTACCTTTGGTAATATTACATTATAAACATCTTAGTATCTTAAAATGCTTATTATTAAAAAATCAATAAAAAGAAAGAAAAACTAATTTTGTCTTCATGTAGGGCCAATAAAAAGCTTCAAATGAAACTCTAACAGTTTTTTCTAACTTTTCTGAAGTTATACTAATTTTCAAAAGTCAGAAGCACAACAATTACTCAGAATGGCCACAAAATGAATCACGCACAAAAGCAAAATGCACAGTCAAAAGACAGAGCTTGTGCCCTGGCTTCCCATGTTACCCATAAAACCTCTCAGTCTATTTACTTCCTCAGCAGACAGACACAGTCTTCTGCGAAATAATGCACAAGCGCTTTATGAAAAGGAGGGTCAGTCATACATAGTTTTTATTAGTGTGACATATTCACTTATTCATGAACACAAAGAAAGGCTGTGAGGCCTGCTCGTGATACCAGAACTGTCAATAACAGTATGAAAGTGTCAGATGCTAAAAGGGAAAAAAGTTCTCAGCAAGAGACTGGGTGAGACCTTAATCAAACTGCCACCACCACTTCCCCTTTCATCTCACCCCGGGTAGCACTTGCCAGTTGACTATCAAGCTGCCAAGACGATTCTCAGGTGCAGCCAGGTTTAGAAACCACTGGGTGGAAGAGTGCTCTGCATACTGTACCTCATCATCATTTTAATAGATGTAATCCATCTTTGACACATTCTGCCCGGTCTTCTTTAATACTAGCATACGGGTGTGTGTTACTTCAATTTCATGAGCTCAACATCCTGGGGTTCTCTAGTGCTTTATAATTTGTCCGTTTGTTTGTTTTTGCCAGATAAGCTTGAAAAATGTTAACAAAGATAAAAGCCTTTCTTGGTTCCTAATCTATTTCTCGGATGGCTTACTACAAATACTAAAGTTTCTCTATTTCCCTCCCTATCAATTTACCAAATTCCAAAGATGTTTAACGAAGCACCAACAAGCCGTTGCTTATGGAGCATCACCTTGGATCTATCAACAAATGAAGTTACCCACAGACTCAGACTCTAATTTCTGTAACTTGATTCGCAATTTGATGCATATACTTAATTCAAAATATAAGAGATGTTTCCAAACATAAAAGAAATGCTGAGACTTTGTAACAGAAACTCTGTCAATGAAATATTTAACTCATGCATTTTCACTGACATTACTTTTAACCTCCAAACATGTTTCCTTCCCCAACCTTTTCTTTAATCTTTTTAAATTTTAACTAAATGTCGATATACAATTCATATAAGTGACCATTCTTTTCAGTTGCAAAAATGTAAATTTCACATCACACTTACTTGCTCTTTATTTGGAAGAACGCACTGGTGGGAAATCCAAGCAAAGTGAGCTAGTTTTAGTTTATCTTCCCAAGAAGTCGTCTTGCTTTTAAGCTTAAAAGAAATGCCAGAGTAAACAGCAGCCATTGCTACACTTTATCTATAATTTAAAATGGAAAAAATATATTAAGGTCAAACTCAATAGGCACCAAAAAATGAACATCACATACATTATTGTGTACATAACATATATTCCTTTTTAAAAAAATTTTCTTAGTGAATTAAAATACCCGAACAAAATGGTTGGGTATAAATCTATACACAAAATGCTGTAGCCCATGATCACGGAAATACAAATCAAAACCACAATGAGATACCACTTTGCACTGGTCAGAATGGCTAAAATGAACAACTCAGGAAACAACAGATGTTGGTGAGGATGCAGAGGAAGGGGACCCCTCTTACACTGTTGGTGGGAATGCAAACTCTAGAGAAGAGTATGGAGATTCCTCAAAAAATTAAAAATAGAGTTACCCTACAGCCCAGTAATTATACTACTAGGTATTTATCCAAAGTATACAAACATAGTGATTCAAAGGGGCTCGTGCACCTCAATGTTTATAGCAGCAATGTCCACAACAGCCAAACTATGGAAAGAGCCCAGATGTCCACTGACAGATGAATGGATAAAGAAGATGTGGTGTGTATACATACAATGGAATATTATACAGCCATCAAAAAGAATGAACTCTTGCCATTTGCAACGACGTGGATGGAACTAGAGGGTATTATGATAAGCGAAATAAGTCAATCAACAAAAGACAACTGCCATATGATTTCACTCATATGTGGAATTTAAGAAACAAAACAGACGAACACAGGGAAAGGGAAAAAAAATAAGACAAAAACAGAGGGAAGCAAACCATAAAAGACTCTTAACCATAGGAAACAAATGGAGAGTTGCTGGAGGGGAGGAAGGGGGGGGGGAATGGGGTAACTGGGTGATAGACATGAAGGAGGGCATTTGAAGTAATGAGCACTGGATGTTGAATGCAACTGACAAATCATGAAATTCTACCTCTGAAACAAATAATGCAGTATATGTTAATTAAATGGAATTTAAATTTTAAAAAATTTTAAATGCTTTAGCCCATGAATTTTCTGCGGGAAATTCAGACAAAAGAAGGCAGAAGGATTACTCAGACATATGTAGGAGTATTCGTGCTGTGAGGTGATTGTGCGGGAATACAACTGGGAAAAAGTACTCAGAGGTGACGGTGAAGGAATACAACTGGGCAAAACCCAAAGTGTTCAAATTATTTGTGAAAGGAGATTCACACATGGTTTTAGACTGAAAGGTTCTACACAAATCATCTGAAATATACCATGTATTAAGAAAAGCTCCATTAAATAGTTGAGAAAGAGAGGGGTGCCTGGGTGACTCTGTGGGTTAAAAGGCTGCCTTCGGCTCAGGTGATGAGGAATGGAGCCCGGCGTCCGGCTCCCTGCTCCCTGGGCTCCCTGCTCAGTGAGGAGCCTGCTTCTCCCTCTCCACCCTCACTCCGCTGCTCCTGAGCTCGCTCACGCTCTCTTTCGCACTCGTGTGTACGCGCTCTCTCTCAAATAAAAAAATAATCTTATAAAAAATTAGTTGGGGGGGCGCCTGGGTGGCGCAGCGGTTAAGCGTCTGCCTTCGGCTCAGGGCGTGATCCCGGCGTTATGGGAACGAGCCCCACATCAGGCTCCTCCGCTGTGAGCCTGCTTCTTCCTCTCCCACTCCCCCTGCCTGTGTTCCCTCTCTCGCTGGCTGTCTCTATCCTGTCAAATAAATAAAACCTTAAAAAAAAATTAGTTGAGAGAGAGAAATAAGCAGTATTTGGAGACAGTAATATTTCACCAAGTAAAAAAGAAATAAAGTATAAACCCAGTCCCAACAGAAATACTGTTATTTCAGCTGCAACAGTAACTTCCCACTATAACTTTATTCATTTACATATGAGCTTAGGGACATACACTGTTTCCAAAAAGACTCTATAAAATACAGTTACCCAACTGAAACTGTAAAAATAGAATACAATGATGTCATGAATAAAGGAAAGCAAGCATACCAACCAGCTATAATTCTACAAACCTGAAGTAAACATAGCTTTGAGTTTCCTAAAAATCATAATAAAAAGGGGAAACGTATCACATTGTCATTTTCATTAGATAAAATAAGTCAGTTTCTCAAAAGTGAAAATTTTTCAAAATACTGAAATAAAAATATCGTACATAAAAACAAAAAAGGACAATACCAAAAAAGATCGCAGTCCCATAATTCTAATATACTATGAAACCAAAAGAATTTGCCAAGGGCTGGATCACTTTCATTTCTTCAATCTACGGGGCCTGAAATCCTACAGACCGACCGACCTTCAGAACTTATGCTCAATAGGTAATTACATGAGGAACGAGCAAACACCTCATGAAGGACTTTAACATTCAGTAGGGCATCCTTCACTCTATTACAGAGAACAGTAACACTCAAGTGCTGTCGGTTTTCCCATTTTGTCAAAACGTTTAAGACGTATCCGTTCAACAACTTCTAAATTCACTGTCGGAAAACCACCGTACCAGCTACAAAGTACTTAAAAAGTGTTTGCAGAATTGGTTACAAAGACGCCCCAGACACCCTGCCGGAAGCTACAAACATTCTGCTCTCGGCGCCCTCCAGAGGTCTCTGTGAGGGGACGTAAAAAGCAAGGGCCCAATGCAAAACCCTGCTAGTGCCCACGCAAAGGAGGCTGAAGCGCGGCCAAACTCGGAATCCCGCGGAGCAGAATGAAACCAAGTAACAAGAATCGTAAGACAGCAAAGAGGAGAGACGTGAGAGGTCGCCGAAGGAGCGAGCGAGCCCAGTGGGCTCTCCCCGCGCTCGCTGCCCGCTGGAGGACCCGGGGTCGGACTCGGGGCGGAGGGTCCTCCTCGGTTAAGGAGCTCACCTCGAGGCCAACCCTGAATAGGGACCGCGGGCGGGGGCGTAGCGCCTGCCCCGGGGAGCTGGGGAGTATGCTCAGCTCAGGGCCGGCCCCCGGGAAGGGACTCACTTGGAGACCATCCTCAGGTAAGGAGCTCACCTCAGGCCCCGCCCCGAGTAGGACCGGCGGGCGCGACGGAAGGCAGTCCCCAGGTTAAGGAGCTCACCTAGCAGCCAGTCCCGCGTGGGGACCGCGGTCGGACGCGGAGGACTGGCTCCCGGGCTGCCCCACCACGTGGGACCGGCCCCCGCACTCCTTCCGCCCGACGCCGGCGGCGCGGTGGGGCGGGGCGGCGCGCACGCCAGGCATCGCCAGCAGAGCGCCGAGGCGCCTCGCCTATTGGTGGAGACGGTTGCGCGTTGGAGGCCCGAGCGGCCCAGCCCGCGGCCCGCTCCGTGTCAGTCAGTCATGGAGCGGCCGCCCAGAGCTGCCGCCGCGGGGGCGGCAGGGCGCGGGGCGCGGGGGCCCGGCTGACCCGGCCGTCGGAGCGAGACCCTGCGGCAGAGACGACGGAGGCGGAAGCAACCCGATCCCGAAGGCGGCGGCGGCGGGAGGAGCCGGAGCCGCCTGGGATGTTCAGTGAGTGCGGGGCGCGCGGGCGGGGAGGGCCGGAGGAGGGGGTCGCGAGCCGAGCGCGCTCGTGGCGGGCGGGGGCCGGGAGGGAGGGAGCGCGGGCGGGGGCGCGGCGGCGCGCGGCGAGGCTCAGGCGGGGCGCGCGCCCGCAGCTCCCGCCGGCGGGGCGGTGGGGGCGGGGCGGGCGGGCGGGGCCGGCTGTGCGCGGGCGCGGCGGCCGCGCCTCCGCCCTCGGCCTCGGAGTCCCAGGCGGCCGCGGGCGGCGTGGCCTGCAGTCCGCAGCTACACCTGGAGGGCTCCGCGTTCCTGCTCGGGGTGGGTCCTGCCGGGGCGGCTGCCGGGCACCCACCGGGAAGGGGTCCTGAGCGCTGGACAGCCGGGCAGAAGCACAGGTCCGAATCTCCTTTTCATTTAAGGAAAAAGGAAATGCCTTTTGGCCGAACTCAAGATTAAACTTCGCACATGGTGATTGCGGGTGGCTGGGTGTGAAATCGACCTCTGCATGTGACAGGGGAGATCTCGAGTTAGACTAGTTGTTGCTGGAGGATACCGACCTGCAAGGTTGCCTTTGGGATTAACTCATGACAGCAAGAGATTTGTGCGCCTAGGCGGTACTCGCGAAGCTCCGGGGCTTTTGAAAATGTATTAGGTAAGGCGTTGGTCCGAAGTCAGTTGATGGTTAGAAATAGTGGTGTCATTTTAGACTTAGCGGAAGTGGAGCACTTGAAAGCTTCATGCAGTTCTCCCATCAATTGTGAAAGTGGCGTTATACTGCGGATCTCGCAGCTTGTATGGTTATGGGATCAGAAGGTAAGTCTGCCAATCCCATGCGGCGTTCGTCTTAAATTACCTAAACTCTGACCTTGCAGATTGAGATCTTGGAATGGTGACTCCCGCGAACAAGCAGTTGGGTGCTGTGTCGGGAGAAACAGGGCGGAGTTTGTCTTAGGTGATACAAGTGTGGGACATACCTGAGTTGTGCGGTGGGAGGAGGACAAGGCGGCGGTTCCCCAGCCTTGCTCAAAGCCCTGCTTGAAAGTGAGAGTTGGAAGGGGAGTTTGTGCCAAATCTTTAAACTCTGGGAAACTTAATGTAGTGCATGGGGCTTGATGACTATGTAGAGCTAAGGTTGAAACCATGTAACTATCAGTGTAACTCTCTGTGAGCCTTAGTTTCCTCTTCTGTAAAACGAGGTGATGATTGATAAAAGTGGATCGTTTAAAGAGTATCACAAAAAGGAATAATGAACGTGAAAATGCCTGACATATAGAAAACACTCTAAATATTAGCTGTTGTAATTTCCTTTTTGGGAAAAAACCTTTTGGATTCCTTGTAGGCCTAAATATTTTGTGTTAAATGGGAAGCCTATACTAACATTGATTTGCTTTATAAATTATAAATTCTTGCTTTGAAAATCAGTGTTAAACTAGGAAACCAAAGGGTGGGCTTGCCTTGAGTTGGTTTTTTTTTTTTTTTTCCTTTGTCATCAAACAATAAATCAGGTTATTGTGTTTTGGAATAGTTTTGTTGCTTCTGCCTGTAAATGTGAGGTTTATGTGTGGTTCTGTCACTGTGAAGCTAGGTAAAAGCCTCACTTAACTTCTCAGCAACTAGTTTGGAGGGTTTTCTTTTTGCAAACAGATGTCCTTCGTAACACCTGTGAAGGACATCATTAGAGAAAGGGACAGGGTTTTGGTTTTGATTGATTTTCGCTGGAAGGGAGCCTTAGGGATCCTCTGTTAAACCAGCATTACTCAGTGGACGGTACTAGAAGTCATTTCCAGCCTCCCTTCATCTTCTCAGGTAATAATTGTTCTACCTGCAAATGTTCTGATCATTGTCTCAACAAGCAACTGGTAAGCCTTCACTATTGTCAAGAAGCCTCCGATTTAATGCAGAACCCTTTGGGCAGTAGGACGTTGTAAAGGGTAAGAGTTCAGACCCTGAAGCCAGATGACCTGACTTGTACACCTGTTGAGGTGTACAGGAGATAAGCTATATTGCAGCCCTTAAAATAGTGTCTAACCAGTGGCATACACTGAATAAGTATTAGGTAGTAGTAGTGGTAATGTAGGAAACAAATATTATGGTAAGCAATGAGACAGAAGTTGTTCCTGGATTCAGTGGTAGAGGAAGCTGAGCTGAGCTGTGAAAAAAAGAGTAGAATTTAACCAGGTTGGAGTGCCAGTGTAGGGGCCTCCAGTTAATGGAGAGGTCTTCACCAAAGCCCCTGAGATGAGAAAATGGGGTAGTACCTACCAGTTAAGTTAATAAAGGTGGATCAGAGTAACCTCAAAATGACACAAGGGAGATTGAATTTTGTATCCTCCACACTGGTGGAGGTAGTAGAAAGTTTTTAAGCTGAGCAGATGCCATCAGATTAGTTTTTTGGAAAGATTGTGCCAATTGTGCCTGCAGTAGTGTGGAATTGGATTAAAAGTAAGGAAGGCCCATCCCTCCACTTGTCCTGGCAGCTTTGTATCTGCCTGTGACTCGAAAAGGAAAATGACTGCTTAGCAGAGACAGGCATTTCATTCCAAATCTGGAAGCTTAGAGAGCATTTACAGAAGGCATGAAGAAATCCTTAGATCATCCCAGGCAGCCTTCCCTCTTAAAAGCTGACTTCAAGTATATACTGTATATATATGACTATAAGGCAAAGATCCCCCCAGATGTATCCCTTTGTAAAGAGAGTGTCACCACGTGTTCAAGTCTCTCCTATTACAGGGCACTCTCAGTCACTCTATTTTTTTTTAAGATTTATTTATTTATTTATTTATTTGTCAGAGAGAGAGAGAGAGAGAGGTAGACAGAGGAAGAAGCAGGCTCCCTGCTGAGCAAGGAGCCCAATGCGGGACTCGATCCCACGACCCTGGGGTTATGACCTGAGCCGAAGGGTCTGCTTAATGGGCTGAGCCACCCAGGTGTCCCTCAGTCACTCTATTTTGAACAACAGGATGCTGTTTGGGAAATACGTATTAGGCTAAAATAACTTCAGCTGATGCTAGTTTAATATAGCTATTCAATCAATCAGTATAGTCAGTGGTGACTGAAAAAATGTTCTGCCCTCCTGAATAGGTGTCGATGGCCTTGGTTGGTTGAGATTTCCAATGAGAGCATCATGTATGGATTCAAGAAGTACTCTATCATAGCTGATCTGGTAATCGTGATGGTGATGTGCTCTAGAAAATGGAATTTGATAATTCCCAGTGGCTTAAGTGACCACAGAGACACTGATAAGTGGAAGATGAAAGTGAATAGAGTAAAATTGTTTCATAAAGTAATATATTGCACTGTATAATGTATTTTTAAATATATGTAAGTTAATAAATTAAAGATTTAAGCAGACATTTGACTGTTTCCTGTATAGTCCTCAAAGGTTTTTTTTATTTAAATTAACCCCCAAAATTTCTTCTTAATTTTCTCATTGCAAGGGTATCATTGTCTTAGGTTTGAACTTAACCTTTTATTTGGATATTTCATAGAAATTGACTGCTGATCTTTTTCTCTACTGAAACAAATTCCCTTTTCTCATTTTTTAATTTTTAGAAGGTTTAAAGAACATTGTGTACTGGCAAGGTTTAGAAAACATTGTGGAGAACTTCCATTCATAATTCTCTGTTCTGCAGTCAAATAAGATACTCTTCTGATAAAATGTATTGAAATGTATCTTAGTCTCCTTACAGTGATTGGCTGTCGTAAAGGGTATCTCTGTTTTATTAGCAAAATACAGCTGACCCTTGAACAACACAGGATCCACTTAGACAAAGATTTTTTTTTTCCATACAGACAGAACAGTACTGTAAATATTTTCTTTATATTTTCTTAACATTTTCTTTTCTCTAGCTTTATTGTAAGAATACAGTATATAACTCTTAAATGAAATGTGTTAATCCACTGTTTATGTTATCAGTAAGGCTTTCAGTGAACAGTAGGCTATTAGTAATGAAGTTTTTGGAGAGTCCGAAGTTATATGCAAATTTTTGATGGGGGGCAGGGGCAGATCACTTATGTTGTTCAGGGGTCAATGGTACTCACATTCGGATGTTTGGTAATTTAGTAATGAGACAT
This sequence comes from Ursus maritimus, assembly GCF_017311325.1. Taxonomy (NCBI): domain Eukaryota; kingdom Metazoa; phylum Chordata; class Mammalia; order Carnivora; family Ursidae; genus Ursus; species Ursus maritimus. Next base: position 66,396,255 of record NW_024426885.1, on the reverse strand, counting down.
GTTATGCAAAACTTTGTCAATCAACATCTTTAGGCTAAGATGCTAGTACATTAGTTTCACAAAGTAATACCATGCTCTAGAACTGTGTTGTCCAGTGCAGTAACTGTTGGCACATGTGTTTAAATTAAAATAAAAATTCAGCACTAGCCACAGTTTAATTGCTCAATAGCTCTGTGTGGCTGGTGGCTACCATACTGAACAGTGCAGACTTAGAACATTTTTATTACTGAGGAAAGTCTTATAGGATGGTACTGCTCTAAAGTGAAAAATTAATATTCTACTTTGAGACATATACATAAATGTTTTAATGTCTTTAAACTGTTTCCAAAACCTGGCTGCATTTGATTCAGTTTCATGGAGAAAGATTAACATAGGAAAACATATTTTTCCTAATTCTCTAAGAACAAAACCTCTGTTTTTTCCATCTACCATGGTGTTTGCAAATAAAGCATGTATGAAAGTTTTCTCTCTGAAGTCATAGTAAATAACGTATATATCCATTCTTGTGCTGTACTCTTCTGTGTTAATGAGGTTTTGTGTAGGAATATTTTTTTTTCTCTGCTGTGAAATAATATTAAAGCAGGAATCAAATATTTGTGGCTCATAAAAATTCAGAAAGATCATGAGCCTAGAGTAAACTGTCAAGAATTCCAGACAGAAGCTAGGCAACCCTCACTATATTTTTTTTAAGATTTTATTTATTTATTTATCTATCTATTTATTATTTATTTAATTTATTTTATTTATTTATCTATCTTTATTATTTATTTAATTTATTTTATTTAATTAACTTATTTATCTGTTTATTATTTATTTTATTTAATTTATCTATTTATTATTTATTTTATTTGTTTATTTATTTATCTATCTATCTATTTATTTATTTATTTGACAGAGCGGACAGGCAGGGTTAGTGGGAGAGGAGAAGCAGGCTCTCTGCTTAGGGACTTGGGACTCGATCCCAGGACCCTGGGATCACGACCTGAGCCGAAGGCAGATGCTTAACTGACTGATCCATCCAGGCACCCCAACCTTCACTTTATTTTTAATGTGAGTTTCAAAGATAAGAAAAAAACTGTTCTCCAGGAATTCTCCATCTGTCTGGGCAGCTAAGGAGCAGTGATGGCAGGATTGGACAGCCTGCATTGGGGCAGGCTTGGGAAGCAATTTTAAGCTTGGGAGTAGTATAATCAGATTTGTCTTCTACGCTGGCTGCATTCTAGAGGGTGGCTTGACATAGGGCTAGAGGTGGGAGGATATTAGAATATTCCAGTTGAGAAGTGATTTATGCTGTCACATAGGAGCAGTGAAGATGGGGTAGCAGCAAAGGCTGCAAGAAAGAATTCTACGTGGACTGGAAGGAGTTGGCGGCCTCTTAGAAATGAGAGGGAAAGAAGAAAAAGTTTAAGATGATGACTGGGCCTTTTGTTTTAGTGGTAGATCATAGCACCATGAAGCTGGCTATGAATAGTAGGAGAAGGAGGAGGTTTTGAAGGAAGATAATAAATTTGAGCATGTTGAATTTCAGATCTAGGTAGAGATATCCCTCAGACTTGAGCTCAGGAAGGTGGTCTGACTAGATAGAGACCGTGTAAGTCTCGTGTAAGTAGTGTGATGATACAGGGAATGTGAAGAATGAGAAGCGGACCAAGAATGGGAGAGGGGAAGCAACCAAAGGAGAGGGAGTTTCAGGGGAGGAGGCATGTTCAGCAGCCAAGAGACCTTGTGGGATAGTGTGGAAAAGTGACTGTTTGGTTTGGCAAGAGTTGAGGAATCTCAGGTCTTAGTAAATAGCCCCCTGAGGTAGGGAGCAGGGTCAGCTGGCTGGATAAGAAGACTGGTGTTGCTTTGGAATAGCTGGGTGGGAAACTATCAGGAAAGAAATGAGTTAGTGAGAAAAGACTTCTGGAACATCATAGAGGTCCCAGGTGATGTTAGAGAAAATCAGTTTTAGTGGCATCTGTCTGCCTAGTGTGTGAGTTCTGCCTGCCCCCGCCCCCGCCAAAAAACCGAACCAAAACAAAACAAAAAAAAACCTCCAGGTGCTAGGTTGCATCCTGAGCCCCTACTTCTGAGCATTATTCTCCTGCCATTTATTTCTTGGGACGACATAAGAAAGAACACAGCTTCTAGTTCAGGTATATTCATGTCAGTCTGTGAGCAGAAATCAAATATGAAAGGCCATCGTAATGTTAAAATTATATGACATTACTAGAACTGAGAGTATACTATGGCTCATTTGTCACCTGTGATTTATATTTTTCACAAAGATAATTGAATACACTTTACCGTGATGATTAATGCAAAAGTTAGCTTTTTAAGTCCTCCTTCGAATGACCTTTTAATAGATATTACATTTAGACTTCTGCAAGTAAAGAGAAGAGAACTAATGTATTAGAGTACCTAGTATGCACTTTACATAGCATCTTATTTAACAGAAAAATACACAAGCATTTTTATTTGTTTCTAAGCATAAATTTGTAATTGGAATACATTTGCTTCAAAGTACACACACCCCTAGCCACCTATCAGTAGACTCATTTGGGGAGCTGATTTGAGAATGGTGGTGGTGAATTTGCCTGGATTTGTTCTGAATTTACCTGTGCTCAAAGCTGCCACCTTACCCAGGGGGGTATTGTCTATACAGTATTGTGTTAGCATTTAATGGAATTGTGTCGTATCTTGCCTGCTTAGCCCTTCACGTGGTGGCCCAGGGATATCTCTCCCAGCACCCTCCACCAACACACACATTTGAACATAAGTGGGCGGGTTAGGATGCAGTCTGTAACCAGTAAGAAATTCACTTGGCTGCAGTCCCATATTATCATCATCATCTTAGGAGTGTGCCTGGGTTCCATGTGTCTTTGCCTCCCCATATTTCTGTAATTAAATATCAAGAGTGTGGCTGTGGTTTTTCCTGCACAGTTGTTACTTTGAGACAGGAAGATGATCATGTCTTGACTTTATATAGCAACTTTGTTAAAGTATTAGTTAAACAGTAGGCAGCTATTGATATATGAGAAATAGATACATATTGTGTCAGAATCCTCTTTTTAATTTCCAGAAATACTACTAATATGACATGAAGAGAAAGGTATGTGATTATCTATTTTTATTTCAAAGTTAAGATATTATGTAAATTGAAAACCATGGGAAATCTGAAATTTTAACAAGGATATAATTATATCCAAACTTAATTTAAATTTAAAAGATTTTATAATTATGGGAAAAAGCAAGTAACTTGAAATTGCAGTGTTAGTGTCATGTCTGAGTCTCTCGAAAGACAGGTCTATTTTAAGGAGGTTTGTTTTCTCTCTCATGCGTCCATTTATGGATATTAGTATTACAGAAATCAGTAGGGGGAGAGGAACTGGTTTCTCCACAGAACTCTTCATTATTTATTTCATTTGAAATATGTGTGCATTGGAATCAAATCCACTTAAGTCTATTGGGTCATGTCTCTGGTATTTCAGTTGAGTGTGGTTGTAAAAGAGTTAGTTAATGCCAGCATTCCTGCTCTTAAGGTCCTTGGCCCTACATGGCTCGCCACCCACCCTCAGGGAAGGTCCCTTATCATAAATAGTGGTTTGGGTTCTGAGAAACTGCCATTTGGGGCAGCTAATTTGGACAAATTCATCAGAATCAGTATTTATAAACTAATTTCTAGCAATCCCAAATATGGCCAGTTTTTGCTGCTGTTCATTCTCACTCCTGTTTACTCTTCCATACCTTTCATATCTTTTCCCGTCTTCCTCTGATGTGCATAAACTTTGCCCTACTGTGAGGGCCATGTGTCATTGCAGGGTCTATTCTGTCTGTGTCTTTCACATGCATGGTTTCTTCCTGTTAGAGAGGTGGTCTCTTATTCCCATCTTATTTGGAGCACTGAGGGACACACATTGATACAAGCATGTATTCCCATAGCAACAAGAGATTGGCAGGAGGAAATCTGAAAAAGTGTTAGTCTCAGCTAAAAGACGAGGAATCGGGCTGCTTTGGAAGAGTTCAGAGACTGGGTGCTCTTGAAATTAGATTTAAAGCAGCTTTAGCAAGCATCGTGTGGGAAAGGCGGGGAGGCACAGGATGGGGCAGTGGGAACTGGTTGGATTTGACTAGTCCTGACTTGGGGTGACACTGGCAAAGGGCAATATTGTCACAGTCTCTGTGTGCATTTCATTGTTTTTCTCTGCATATAACATTGAATCAGAATCTCCAGGGCTGAAATTATTTATAGACACAGTTACAGGAGGTTCTTAGGTGTAGCCAGGTTAGAGAACCATAGAGAATCACTGATACAGTCAAAATGATACAGTAATGCTTATTAGTAACCACCAAAAACAATTATCTGCTTTCATTGATGGACAGATGAATGCTTGGAGCAGGGATTCCCAACGTATCAAAATCCTTGTGTTGGCAATAAAAAAAAAAACTTAATTAAAATAATCTAAGTTAGCAATATAGTGAAAGACTAATACACCAAAACTGAGTGAGGCGAATTCCACAGTAAAAAGGTGGTTCAGTTTTGGGAAATTTATTAGTAATTTTCATTGTATCACAGTCAACTGTATCACACCCAGTGCCCCTCCTTTTTAGCAAATGATTTTGTACTTTCTTTCTTAATCCAAAACTGAAATACATAGAGAATACAATTTTTCTAAATACATAATTTAAAGTAACATGATATCCTAATATTTATATTTTTATATAGATATATATGTTTTAGTGTGTATGTCTCCAACCTTCACTGTTTGCTCTGTTGTAGGACTTTTAGGGAATTGAAAAGTAGATATTCAGAGTATATTTTAAAAGGGGCTACCACAGACCAGTTTGGAAAGAAAGGATTATTTGCAGATAATTGTAGAATAATTTGTTGCTTCAGTATCTGTATAAAACATTTGGCTATTTGCCACACTTATGCCCTAAAAGAAATGGCAGGTGGATAAAAATCAGATACAAATAAAATGTTTTGAAACGTTTAAAGAAGAAAAAGGCAGATTCCTGGAATGGGGGAATTTCAAATCTTTAAAGGTAATAGAGGGAAATCACAAAGGAGAAGGTGTGTGCATGTCGTTGAAGCAGAAAACTCAGACACACCAAATAAATTACCAAAAGCAGATTTCCCACACACAAAACAGTGGGAGCCATTGATTTAGGGAAGGTTACTTTGATGGGGACAATAGCATGTGCATGGATAATGTTGCAAGCATGCCATTTTTACATGACAGAAGTGAACGTAGAAAACTCATCCAGCTGTCGTGGGTCACCCAGACTGCAGTATCCTTTACTTCTGGCAAAGCAGTGTTTGAGACCTGTGGCACCTTCAGGAGTTCCTATTATTCTTGATAATTAATTTAGCCATCAAGGAAAATAGTCCTTTTTGAGGGAAACCCTCAAATTAGCTTGAATTATCAAAAGCAATTTAGCCCTGTTTGGTGCACTTCCTACCATTTTCTTTTCCTTTCTTGTAAGAATTTGCGAGACATATTCTAATGCGTATACATGCTCTCTTACCATTTTGATGCTTTCCTGTGCCTGAGGTTACAAATAAAGACTAAAAGAGGTAAATGATGGGATTACAATGGAAACACATTGCTCAAATCTTTGACGTAGTGCTGCCTGCCTTTTCCTGACTCTTAGGAAAAACAGAGCATTCCTTTCCTCATTATTAACTGCTCACTTTCTCAACATCCATTTATCCAGTTTCGGGGTTTCTCAGATCTTTGATTTTTGTATGGCCTCCTGCCTGCTTTATTTGGCCAGTTCACTGCCAATTAACACCTCTCTCCCAGAGGAGGCCGGAGAAATCAAAGGCTCTGGAATTGACCTGGTCCTGTTTGCTCGATGTTAGCAGCTCTAATGAAAAGTTCCACCAGAAAGATTGAAATCATGGTATTAACTGAAGTTTGGGGGTGGTCTGTGGGGTTTTATTCTCCACAATAGTCCTGTTTTCCACAATTGAAGTTGACTGTATCGCTCTCGAGAAAGTAGACACGTGGGAGAGTGCTCCAGGTTAGTCACTAAGGCACTTTGCTTTGCGGCTTAAGTAGGTCACCTGACTAGCCACAGGGCCAGTCCTTGTCTGCTCCTTATTTTACCCCTGCCGTGCCCTTGCTGGGGCGGGTGGTCGCCCACATGGCTTGGTGTTCTGTGGTCCCGCCCGCAGGTCATGAAACGAGTGCGCACCGAGCAGATTCAGATGGCAGTGTCCTGCTACCTCAAACGCCGGCAGTACGTGGACTCCGACGGTCCCCTGAAGCAAGGACTGAGGCTGTCACAGACCGCTGAGGAGATGGCGGCCAACCTCACAGGTAACCCGGGGGCCACTCCGGGGGGCAGGTTGGAACAGAACTGGCGCAGGGGTCCGTGAGAAGTCCCTTCCCCTCCTCTTCTGGAGAGACTGCGGCAGCCTCCGCGGGCAGGCCACATGATGATGCCGGCCTTCAGAGATGCTATCTGTCCTTCAGAGCCACTTCTAGAAGCCTCCTGCGGTAACCCATCCTGCCTCAGGATTCTCTGCTTTTCTCTCTATCTGATGTTATGTGCAACTTTTTCCCTCTGTGAACTATTATGCTACAAGAGCCGGAGGGCCAGGGTTTCTGTCCCCCTCTTGAACATGTCCCTCCCTGTAGCCTGGAGCCTTGCCCATGGAAGTCAGATTTGCTGGGTGAACGAGTACTTTGGGATCAGTGGTGGGAAAGATTGGCATCCTAGATATGTTCCTGAGGTTTTTAAGATTTGTTTTTGGTTTCTGTTTTGAAATCAAATTCTTTTCTAGAAAAAGAAAAATGTGTCTTAAATCTATTTAGAACAGCAAATAATGATTACTTAGCTATGTTGTGAGTTCCGTTTTTATGTGATATAATTTTTTCTATTGGATCTGGGTACTGAAGACTTTGCCAAAAAAGAGATGGCCACAGTGCTTTTCGGGTGACTGTGTGCTGCTTTAATGGCTGTATGTGGAGTTCAACATTGCAGTGCTTTCTTCTACTCGGCCCTGGTTCCTCTTACCTGCTCCAACTGGACTCTTCTGTCTTTTTTATCCTTGTACTTCCTTCTGCTCTTCTCAGTACCTGTCACCACCTACTTCATCCCTTAGTGGTTTCAACCCCCACACTGCTAACAGCAGCTCTGTCTGCTGCCTCTTATTATCTTCAGAGTCATGCACCCAGACCCTTCATACTCTAAGGGTGTATTGCCATTGCCATAGGCAAGAATGATGGGACCCGAGGATGTCCTCAGGAGGTGCTTCGTGACTCCCGCTGAGACAGTAGAAGTAGCCCAGTCAGGCATCTGCCTTTTTATTCTTTAGCATCAGGTCCACCCCCATTGTTCCTTTCTTTCAGACTGGGTTACCCCTGACAGGAACAGAGCCAGATAAGGGACTTGGAATAGATTACTAAATGCCTTATTGTTTTGAGTAGGATGGCCAGTTTATAGAGCCAGAGTAATTCCTTCTCAGCTTGCCAGCACAGCCTTTAATGTCCATGAATAATCTGCTGCCCCATGTTCATTAGAACCTGGGAGCAATAATTCTGTGCAGTTGTTGATAGGAAATAGAAGCAAACCCTGTTACACAGAACATGACTCTTCTTGGTCGTCTTCATTCAGATATAATGGCTTGTTAGGAAGGTCACTATTGTTCCTGGAAAACCACCAGAAAATGTGAGTATTATAAAATTTTGTCCTAGGTCTTTCTGTCAGTTGAGTAATCTGAATGATTTTGTCCTCATTCAGCAGACCACCTATTGAACATCTGCTATAGGTCAGGTGCTCAAAAGCCCTAGAGATGGCTAAGGTTTGATCCTAGCTCCTGAGCTTAACATTATAGCCAGCAAATGAGGCGGATAAATCAGTGATGACAGGAGGGTACGACGTAGTAACTTCTATGAAGGGAGAATGTTTCAGGTTCTGTCGGAACAAAGAAGATGGTCATCTAAATTAGCTTGGCAGGTCAAGGATTGCTTCCCCAAAGGTTTCGTGGTTCCCAGCATACAGTCAGGGGTTAGTAAATAGAAGGAGTGAGCTGAGTCTCAAAAGAACCATTAGGAGCTTACCAGGGGACAAGTTGGAGCAGGGTATCCAGGTTCTCAAGTGTGAATTATGGAAAGATCACTCTGTGGTGGCATTGATTGGGGAAGGCCCAGAATAGAACCAGGGAAGCTAGTTAGAAGGCCAGAGAATGATCCAGTGAGAAGTGAGGAACACTAGCAGCCAGTCACACATCCCTCAGGAAGGGGATTACAGATTCTTCCCTGGTGAATCTGACCTGCCCAAGAGAGGAGACCTATAAAGACACTGACATTGGGAAATCGCCCACCCAGCTCATGCTGGGTGATGAACACAAGGAGTTTCCATCACCTGTCGTACCTCACCTTCAGCCATGAAAGAACGTAACGTACTCACTGTGAAGAGGAGAGGTGGAAAGAATCAGTGAGAAGCAACTTGAGTGAAGCAAACAGCTGAGAGAAGAAAGCTTCAAATATACCGCCACTGATAGCCTGGAGACAAGAAGAAGATGCTATTTTTAAAAAACAACATTGGGAGAACAGCAAGAAATGTGGTAAATTTAAGTAAATGGTAGTGAAGATGAGAAATCAGTAGAAAAGTTGAAAGTTGAGGAAGCAGATCAGTTCAGGGGATCTAACCTTGAAATAGTAGGAGTCCCAGGGGCACATTGCTGGTTCAGTGGGTAGAGCATGTGACTCTTGATCTCAGGCTTGTGAGTTTGAGCCCCACATTGGGCTTAGAGGTTTCTTTAAAAAACGAAGAGGAAAGAGAAATAGTAGGGTCCCTGAAGAAGAAAACAGAATCAACACATTTCTCAGAACCAAGGGGCATGAATTTTTACTGAAAGGGCCCACTAAGTGTCCATCATGATGGTTGAAAATAGACCCACACCGAGGCCCATTATTGTAGGATGTCAGAACATAGGGTCAAATGCTTTCAGATATGTCCCCCATGAACTTATGTACCTATCCTCTCTCATTCAACTTAATCCTGTTTTTCATTCCTCCACTGTCATTTTATTTTGGATATCAGGAAGGAGAGGAGATGAGTGTCATCGCTCAGCCATATTTAACCAGATGCCCAACCATACTTTGAAAATCTACTGAAATATCCATTGCTACTGCTGCATATACTTAATATCCTCTTGCATCCATCTTCCCACATACTGGATTAATAATTGTGTTTCCCATCCCCACCTTATGTATCTTTTCCTCCTTAGTCCAATCAGAATCCGGTTGTGCCAACATAGTGTCTGCAGCCCCTTGCCAGGCAGAGCCCCAGCAATATGAAGTACAGTTTGGACGACTACGGAATTTTCTCACTGGTAAGTGCTCAGCACTAAGAACTTCCTCTTACTAAGAAAGAATCATGCAAGTTTCCCTCAGAACCTACTATATTCCAGGGATGGTGTACTTGGTACAAATTCGAAGGTAGTTAGCACAGTCCTTGCATTCAATCTTAACGATCTATTGGAACTCCTAGGAGCGTCAAATCACAAGTTAAAGTTTGCAAGGGCTAGGGCTCTCAGTGTTTTGGTCACTGTTTTGTCCATGGCTGTAAGCAGAGTGACTAGAACTTGAGTTGAAATAGTGAAAGTTAAATTAGCCATGTAGAGAAGCATCCTGAAATGCAGAGAATTTGAAGTGTGCATTGAAATCACTATTAATAATATAGTACATCTCAAAATGACCTTTTCCCTTTATTTCCCAAAGCGCAAGACACTAGTCCTCATGAATCAGCAAGACCAAAAAAATTAGAGGTAGTTTAGTCCAGTTTGTGGGTGGTGTAATGACCCCTAAAACACAAAATCAGTAGATATGAGTTCCAATCAGTTCTTTTAACTCACTGTATGACTTTTTAAATGAATCACTTTAAAAAATGGAGTTGTTCAGCATCTCTGGTGCCCTAGTTTTTTCATCTGTGAAATAAGGCGATTCAAATGTATAACCAAGTGATTTGATCCCGTCCTAAGATAACTGATTATGATTTTAATGTTGGAAAGATTATTGCAGTGAGGGAGACCTTGTTGATTCAGGTTATTAATCAAAGTCTTTTGTTGAGTACTTTATACAAAACACCTTGAGGTGTAAGAAATAAAAAACTTTGCCCTCAAAGGGTTGAGAGTAATTAGCAGGTATTGGTAAGTGGAAATTGTAGTTAAAACACTTTAAGGATATTTCATTTTTCTTTACTTATTTGAAAAAATTCTCAGGATAATAAGTTTTAATGGTAAAGATGTATATAAGGTGCACACACACACACACACACACACACACACACACGAGATGCATGTAAGGTGATCAGTGTACAGACCACAATAACATACCTCGTTTTACATCGCTTATGGTCGTCCTGATTTTACTTGACCCTCACGATGATCTGTATTTTTTAAAGGAAAGAGTCCACATTTTCTGTATTCTAGGGAAAATGGCCAAAATGTTACAAGAAATAAAGGTTACAAAATAAAACCTTAGGGTTATCTTATCAGCCTCAGAGTTACTGGAGTGATGGAATTCATAAGTATCATCTGTTAAATTGTTACAAAAATGAAAACATCATGAAGCTTAACGGTTTAGTAAAAAGTCTGTTATGTTTAAACTGAAAAGAAAGTTCCATTAAGATCCTCATATCATGTGAATGTTAAATATCTCAGAACAATGATCAGCTGCTTTCCGTCTCCAGTAAGGATAATAAAAGAAAAATTGAATTTATAAGAAGGCTTTCATTCAGAGGTAAGCAAGAACTTGGAGATAATGCGTTATGTAATCACTGGCATTGGTTTATGAGGCTTTAAGCAAAATTTTTTTTAAATTTTAAGTCTTTAGAAAGGCATTTTACTCTGTTTTTAAAATGTAACTGTATTTCTTTCCCCATGATCACTTTCTCTCTCCAGGCTACTGGTGGGGAAGGCGGTTTAAGAAGGAATGCCTGGCTTCTCTCAGCCTTTCTCTTTCATTCACTCAGCTGATATTTATGTGAGGCACTGACTGCTTGCTGGGCTAGATGTTGCAATAGGACATATTGATGTGGAGCCTACTGCCTAATGAGGGAAACAGACAAAAGCATAAAGCCCCAGTGTATCATTATAATAGTGATGCCCTCCCTGTACTCATGCCATGAGATGGCTCTTGTCATAGACGTGACTTATTTCCATTATGAATGACACTCGTGACTGTAGTGACATATCGGTTTTTGTTTATATTTTTTAATCACTGAAGCACAGTTGTAATAAAATGGACTCATTGAAATAATTTTATTACAGAACTATGATTATTTTTCACAATGAAGAATACGTCTAATTGATCACTAATGTGACTTATCCTCATGCAAAGTTTTCTGCTTAGATTTATTTCTTTGAGGGGTGCTTGGGTGGCTCAGTGGGTTAAGCGTCTGCCTTTGGCTCAGGTCATGATCCCGGGTCCTGGGATGGAGCCCTGTGTTGGGCTTCCTACTCAGCAGGGAGTATGCTTCTCCCTTTCTCTCTGCCCCTGCCTCTGCTCATGCTCTCTCTCTAAAATAAATTTTTTTTAAAAATCTTTAAAAAGTTTATTTTGGGGGGGCTCTTGTTGTTTTTCTTGAATATTTACTAAAACTCAATGTAGAATAGCTGTTGACTCCTTGTGTGTGATGATGCTGGTTTTTTCCTAATATGTGGTACCTTTTTATTCTCCTCTCCTAATTTCCTTCCCCCCCGAACTTTAAATTTCAATAAATAGTAATCTCTTAACCCTCTCCTTTGTCTTGTTTCAAAACTGAGGAAGTTGTCTGTTATTTTACCTATAAGGCTTTAATCCTCTGGGCACAGGTTATTTGGAGGGGGTAAATATTTTTTGTGGGGTTTTTTGTTTTTGTTTTATTTTTTGTTTTCTTTTTTTTTTTTTAAGCAAGGTTTATTGAGCAATAGCCAAGTGATAGCACAAAGCTTCCGAGGAGGGAGGGAACCCAAAAGTGTTGCCCTGTTTTTGTGTTTTTACAGACTGCTTTTCCTGGAATGGTTTTCCCTACCCTCAGGTCTCTGAAGAGCAGTCAGCCAAGTGAAATGAACACATGTTTTCTGAGCACCAGGATAAAGTATAAGATACAGTCGTCAATCTAAATAGGGAGCAGTCCTAACATGAGAAAGCTAAAAGTAAAAGTTTTTAAATGAAGTTCAAATACGGTGGAAGAGTTTTCCCAGGCCAGGATGAAATCAGTGCTGACGTTTGCACGTAGAGGAACTATGGAATGAAAGGAGAAGATGGTTTGGACGGAGTAGTCAGAGAAGGCCTTACTGAGTATCAGGAGGTGGAATTTAAGTTAGCGTTTGGAAGATGGGTTGGATTTCAGTAAGCTGTGGAAGAAGAGAAGTAGGAGGATTCGGGGTATGTGCAAAGACGTGAGCAAAAGGGCAGAGATGGCGATTCTTTGGGCAGGAACAGTGAAGGAAGTGGCTTTGTTGAGAATGAGGTGTTCAGATTGGAGATAAGGCCAGCCACATTGAAGCCAGTCTGAAGAGAGACCTGACCATCAGGACTAGGAGACAAAAGTCTGAAAGCAGTTGTTGAAAGGGTCTGCAAGTGTGATGACCAGGAGGCCAGCCTAAGGTCCACACTGCAGTACTGGAGAAGTGAGCTGGAAAAGGACCACAGCTCAACAGTGCTGTGCAAGAGGAGAGCAAGGTCTGGATTTCCTAGTTAAAAGTCCCAAGATAGACTCTCCAAGGCTCAGGATTAAAGGAGGAAGAGTTGAGGATGACTCGGGCTCTGTGACAAATGGGGGCTTACGCTCTATTGAGCAGAAATAAGTCAGGTTTTTTACATCATTATGAGGGTGGCCTCCTACTGGATAGCTTGCAGTAGGAAATTGGAGGGTAGTATTTAAGAGAAAGATACAGACTTGTGATAAAGAACTCAGTATCAGTTTCATGGAGGTACAAATGCCAGTTTTATGAGATGATAAATGTCAAAGGAAGATACAAGGGAAATAAGAGCATCTCGGGCTATAGTACCCTAAGTGTATTTTTCCTCCATAAGTTATCTGTGGGGGAGAGATTCTGTGAGCTCACCTGGTGCTCTGGGCCCTTTTCTCCAGGAGGCATAGTAGGAAGAGCATAGACTTTGGAATCGAGCAGTCTGCGTGTGAACGTGGGGCCAGCTGTGACCCTTAGACATGACGATAGATGTCAAGTACCTAGGCCACAGGACGCACACACTCAGTGTTCATCCTTGACACAAAATGAGTATGTGAGGAATGAGAGAAGAGGAGCCCTAAAGGGAGGGAGGTGAAGAATCAAGCTGGGCAGTGTGGCGTTGCAGAACAAAAGACGGGTGTGAGGTCAGTGGGGTCGGACCCCACAGAGACAGGCAGGAGAACGAGGGCTAACAAGCTTGGTGTTCGTTTAACTTAGTGTCCTTTTCACGACGAATTTCCGCAAGCTCTGTGAAAAACGTCCTCTTACTTCAGCACCAGCAGAGTGTGGTACCAAGTAGGAGTCGGCTACCTAGCCAGCGGAGAGATGGACAGAAGGAAGGACGAGCGCACTTGTCAGAGGATGTGTTACTTTTGAAATTCGAAAAAATGTATTTCAAGCAAGTACACTTTCAGTAAAATATAAAGTGTATGTTATGATTTCAAGGAAACAAGATTAAAAATGAGAGTTAAGACTTATGTGAGTCTTACTTTGTTCCACATAATGAATGTTGATCAAAATTTTATTTTATACCTGACATACTGTTCTCTTCAGACGAGAGAGAACCATTAAACAATTTTGAAACTGAGCTGAAACAACAGTGAATTTCAGTAAGTTTTAAAGTAGTGCAGTCCTGTCTCTTGGTGGCTAGGTTTTGGGTTTTTTTCCTGAACTTATTAAACTAAAATGCCTCTCATTCTGAAAAATAAGCCTAAAACTAAGACTTTAAAGAGTTGCAAACAATCCTTCATCCCAGTAGAATATACTGGAAGTCTAATTGATAAGGGTTGAGTTTGTTTTTTAATTAGTATTTTGGGGGAAAAATTTTCCAGAGGTCTTCCAAAGAATTACAGCATTTAAAGAAATACCAAAATGTGAATTAGTCAGGATCCTCCATAGAAACAGAACCAGTAGAATGTATATAGAGAAAGATACATTTTAAGGAATTGGCTCATGCAGTTATGGAAGCTAGTGAGTCCAAAATCTGTAAGACAGGAAGGCAGGCTGGAGACCCAGGAAAGAGTTGCAGTGCAAACCCAGAGTCAATCTGCTGGCAGAATTCCCTCTTCTGGGGAGGTCAGTTTTTGTTCTCATAAGGTCTTCAACTGATTGGATGAGACTCACCCACATTATGGAAGGTAATCTGCTTTACTCAAAGTCTACTCACTTAACTGTTAATTTCATCTAAAAAATACCTTACAGAAACATCTAGATAATGTTTAAGTATCTGGGCACTGTGGCACAGCCGGGTTGACACAGAATTAACCACCCCAAGTCTATCCCCTGTCAGTTTGGTACCCATATCTCCCTTAAACTCCAAATAACGATGATTAACAAGGTTTTTAATCCACCTAACATGATACAGCTCTCCTGGGTACAACCAAAAATGTACTAATCCCTTCCCCAGAAGAGAAAGCAAAGTCCTTAGGCGATTTACTCTTCTCCTTGTTATCTTGTAAGTTAAATACTATGGTGTGGAGTTAACCACACTTAACTACTCTGACAAAAAGTAAGGGTAACTTATGTACATAATAAGGGAACAAGAGAGGGAAGAAAACAAAGATATTTGCTTATGTGTAGATATATACATACATATTCTTAACAAAATGAGGAGGATAACTTAAATAATTAGTCTTCATTTCTGTAACTGGTCACATACTTCATAGCTGGTGTTTAACTACTTTCTTCCACTACCCATTCTGCATTTTCTTTGTCTTCAGCAAACGCGTCAGCTGGTTCTGGTTCTTTATTGGATAGGGTGACCCACATCTCATTTCTAAAGAGTCTTGGGCCTTTACTGGTCCTACCTGGATTAGATTTTTATAGTTTTCCATTAACCTTAACCACAGGGCGGAATGATACTAAGAGATGCCTTAAGGGATCTCCTGTATTGCAGACATGCTCTGCCTTACCTCCACTGTGGACTAGCAGTCCAATGTCCCTTTCGTAGTCAGGATCAGTCACTCCAGCCAGCACCGTAACTCCCTTCTTGGCCTCTTGAAGACATGAGGAGCCCAAAGTGGCCGGGTAACAGTCTTAAGTTTATTGGAATCATGTTGTAATTTAAGTTCATTTTCTAAATATGTCTTTGAGTAGGGATGCATTTATTCTAAAATGCACATATTATGCAATTAATTTACCTGTGATAAAGTGAAATAGGGTATTAAGCAGAGATAGCATGCTGGTATCATTTATCATCAAATTAGGGAGGTGAGATTCCCTAATGTAATGTTCCTGATTTTGAGCCATGTATGGATTCTTTTTCATGAAGGAAAAAAAAATGCTAGTAGAAGTATTAAATGCTGACTTAAAGCGTTTCAATATTAATTTACTTAAATATATACAAACGTTACACAAGATATAAAACGTTTATGGTTACTGTATTTCTGTATGAAACCAAAACTCATTTACGAATACAGTACAAGCAAAACCACAAAACAGCAAAGTTCAAATTAGCAGCAAGTGAATATAATAGATAGATTTTGCCAGAACTAATCTGCTCCTCCACGTGGGCCAGAGGCTGGTCCCGATGGCTGTGACACAGACTAGTCTGCATTCAGCTTCCCGAGGTGCTTGCGCCCTGCGTGGGTCCTGCTTCCCCGCTCACCTGCGGCTGAATGGCTGCGGAACCCCTGCGCCATCCCAGCTCACTCCGCCCTCACATATGTGGGTGTCGGGTCCACCTCTGTGCTTTCCTCATTTGCCTGTGGCAGTTAAAGCCGGACACTTGAACATCCTCTGTCACGTAGTCACATGGTGTTAAAGTCTCAAATAAGTAAATGTAAAGTTTAGTCTTAATGACATGAAAATGTCTCATTTGTAAATTATCACTGCAAAAGAGTAGTTTTGCTTTTTAGCCAACGTGATCAAAACGATGACACTGGCAAATATGGGACAGTTTGGGGTGAGTGTCGTCATCTTGGCGTTAGGGTGTGCCAGCCTGCGTAGCGAGGCATGTTAACGAACTCACTAAAATAAGTACTCCGATAATACTGTTGGATGATGGAGGCCAAAAGTAATCACAAAACAAAATAGAGCACTAAAATCATATGTCAGTACTTGCTTAATGGCCAGCCAGATAATTATGAATATGCCTGTGTTTATCGTTTTTAAAAATTATCAAACTAAAAAGGTTCTCTGAAGAACTCACATTCTCCCAAGAATATATCTAAGGACCCTCAGAGGTCTGTGCTCTCCAATTTGAGGAACACTAATGTATTGAGGAAAAACAGTAAACCTCGAATACCTGGGTACAAGCTCCTGAAGTGCTGTGAGAACTTAGGCAAGTCACTGACCCTCTCTAGGCAGCCAGTTCCTGATTTGGGGCCGACTTCAGGCCCAGATTGGCTGGACTTCAGAGTCCCTGCTCTTCTTTCTTCAGTCGAAAACTGTGAGTTTCCATAATTTTATGTTGGGCTTATATTTCAGTCACCAGTCCTGACCAGAATGTGTTGTGTGATGGTGGGCTCCCCAGGAGGGCCACATTATTCTTTGAAATTATACTGATTATAAAGCCCTCACTTTTTTCCATTATAGATTCTGATTCCCAGCATAGCCACGAAGTGATGCCTCTCCTCTATCCTCTCTTTGTCTACCTCCATCTCAACCTGGTCCAGAATAGTCCGAAGAGCACAGTGGAAAGTTTTTACAGCCGCTTCCATGGAATGTTTCTGCAGAACGCTAGCCAGAAGGATGTCATTGAGCAGCTACAGACCACTCAAACCATCCAGGACATCCTGTCTAACTTCAAGCTTCGAGCATTCCTAGATAACAAGTACGTGGTCCGTCTCCAGGAAGACAGCTACAACTACCTTATCCGCTACCTCCAAAGTGACAACAACACCGCCCTGTGCAAAGTCCTCACCTTGCATATCCATCTTGACGTGCAGCCTGCCAAGAGAACAGATTACCAGCTCTATGCCAGCGGCAGCTCCTCTCGAAGCGAGGGCAACGGCTTGGAGCCCACTGACATGCCCGCCCCTATTCTGCAGAACGAGGCTGCCCTGGAGGTCTTGCAGGAGAGCATTAAGCGCGTCAAGGACGGCCCCCCCTCCCTCACTACCATCTGCTTCTATGCCTTCTATAACACAGAGCAGCTGCTGAACACCGCAGAAATCTCCCCGGACAGCAAGCTGCTCGCTGCTGGGTTTGACAACTCCTGTATAAAACTGTGGAGTTTACGATCCAAGAAGTTAAAATCAGAACCCCATCAAGTAGACGTGTCCCGCATCCACTTGGCTTGTGACATTCTGGAGGAGGAGGTATGAATATCATTTTTCTTCCCTACACCTGCCTTACTAATTTGCTTAGAATTCTTACCAAACATGACAGCTCTTATGGAGAATGGACTTCATTATTTCCTCCACCGTATAGCTAAAGCCAGACTAATACCCATGTAACCTGTAGCCGCTGAATTCCTGCTCATGCCTAACCTTGGAAGACATGAAAACTATGTTTAACAACATTAACTGAACATTATTAATGATTGGTCAGTGTTTATTACTGTCTGAATATGGACAATATTGCTAAGCCTAATTAAAGACCCTTAGCTAATACTGAGATTTACTGTGTGTGTGTGTGTGTGTGTGTGTGTGTGTGTGGTGTAAGTGTCTGTACGTTTATGCAAATATAAACAATTAGAAATAGGATTACTGGGTCAAAGGGTCTACATTTTAAACTGTGATGAATGTTGTCATTTTCCAGTCTCATCAACAGTAAGCGAGAACACTGTTTGCTCTTCCCTCACCAACACTGGGTGTTGTGGCCTCTCTGAGGCCAGTGCACGTCCTCTGGCTTTAGTGTGCTCCAGGGTGTTCCCAAACCCCAGCTTGAAAAGTGCACGGGAAGTATGGTTGTTATTTTATCCATCAGTCAGTATAATGATTTGGGATGGTTACTGAAAAGGGCAGGCCGAGTGGCCTGAGTTTTGGGTCACTGAGAATCACTGCCTTAGAAAACATGTACACAAAGAGATAAAATTGAACTTCACAGAGTTAACTTTCCCTGCGAGTGGCCCCACAAAAGCTGGGAGCTAGAATATTCTTGTCATCTCACCACTGAAATTCAAGTAGCTCTACCTCAGGTTACTTTCAATGGAAAATTCTTTGCATGGGGTTGAAAAATTAAGGAATAAAAAAAAACCAACATTCAAGTTAATTTCCACAGATGATAAGGATACCAAGAATATTGGATGCACAAAATAAGTCCTTTTTTCCTATTCTTGTTTTCTTAGTCAACTTCCAGTTAGCGTGGTCTTTGAATTTTTGTTTCTTGTGACTGAGATTATAATTAGAGGAGTTTGTTGAGTAAAAGGTCTACATTCCAATGTACACACTTTGATTTCTAGGATTTTATGGTACCCTCCAAAATTTTTTTATTGCACATGTATTTGAGTTTTAAAATTTCTTTTCCTAAGAGGCAATTCTAGCCTGTTGAGCATTCTTCACATACAACTGAAGGGTGCTGCCATAATTGATTCACAACTTTCTGTAAATACAAGGAAAATTATTCTTCCACCGACCTTATTAGCTTGATGACATTGTGTTTGGAGATTATTCTCAGCATTACAAATTAAAGGAAGATAGCAAAGATAGGTAGATACAAAGAAGGAAAGAATATTAGACCAAAAAAATGTATAAGATTCTACCCTGGCTACCACTGAAAATTAGTCTGTGACTTATTCTGTGACAATTCCGAGGCTTTGGAAGGTATGCATTTGAAGACCCAGAAGTGAAGAATAACATGAGGAATTCCAAGAAGTGAAAGAAAGTCAGTCTGGCTGGAGTTGGGGGGGCTAAGACAGGTAGCAGCCTGGCACCACAGGCTGTGCTGGGATTATGGTGACCTGTGCTGGGGGAGTGGCGGCAGGAAGGGAGCACAGGGACTGGTGAGACAAGAGCTCTCTTACTGGATTCAGTGGAGGGGCTGGAGGGAAAGGAGGAGTTGAGGATGACATCTGTATCTCAGACTGGACCACCTGGGTGGATGGTGGGAGGTGCTGTTCCTACCAAGAGAAGATACTTTGTTTAAGTATCTTCCTGATGTGTTCCCTATTATCCACACTGAAAGTACTGTAGATTCTGCTACAGTAGAAAGGTACTGCTTTCCTTGCGAACAAACTTCTGTTTCATTTTAGAACTAAAGTTGAGATCTTCTTATCATGTCACAGGGTTTCCTGTTTGGGATTTCTACATCCCCCACTCATTTTGTTATAGCAGTTTATGGAGATTTTTGTTGTTATGGGGTGGTGGTTTTTGTGGGGGGCGGGGGGACTTGTTTTGGGGTTTTTTGGGTTTTGAGGGGTTTTTTTGGTTGTTCCTGACAAGGAACATTTTGGGGAGAAGCAAGGTATAAATCAGTTCTGGTAGTTAGTTTTTAATATGTCTTCAGTGAGAACTTGACTTTTTTTTCCTTATAGAATTCACAATTAAAATAGAAATTCTTAATGCAAAGGTCACAAATTCACATGCCTGTAGAAGCCAAGTAGGTAAATATAAGTGGTAAAGCTACCTGGATCAAAGAGATGGTAGGAAGTACGAAAGCACGTGAAAACCCAATTAAAAAGCCAGTTTGCAACCTCTGCCTTAATCTTTGTGAAGTTAGTGGATAAAATGTTTTCATAGTGGGTATTTAAAATATTGACCAGACCCACCAATTCCATTTTTAGGGATATACCCAAGAAAATTGAAAACATGTGTCCGCACAAAAACTTGTACACGAATGTTCGTAACATCCCGAAAAGTGGGTACAGCCCAAATGTCAGTCAGCTGATTAATAGATAAACAAAATGTGATATATCCATGTAATAGAATATTATCCTGCCATAGAAAGGAATGAAGCTACGTAGACATGAGACATGCTGTGTTGTGGATGAACCTTGGAAACATGCTAATAAAAGAAGCCAGTCACAAAGGACCACATGCTATATGATTCCATTTCTAGGAAATATCCGGAATAGGTATATCCATAGAAACAGAAAGTAGATTGATGACAGCCGGGGGCTGGGGACAGGGAAATAGGCAGTGACTGCTAATGGGTAAAAGGGTTCCTTTTTGAGGTGATAAAAATGTTCTGTAGTAGATAATGGTGATAGTTGCACAACTCTGTGAATATACTAAAAGTCATTGAATTATACTTTTAAAAGAGTGAATTTTATAGTGTGGGAATTATATCTTAGTTTTAAAAAGTCAAAAACAGTAATCAAAAGCTCCTATGAGGGCATAAAATTTTCTCTATTAAGCCAAATAAAACTGGACTTACAGCACTGGCCTATAGCTTCTGATTATCTGCAACTTAAAGATATTCTAGGTTAACCTTTGAAAAGCTATTCATTGGCATTGCAGTGCTCCTCTTCCCACCAGGACCAGTAGCCCCCATCCTGTCTGAGATCCTCCATCCCGTGTTCCATACTAAATGGAGTTGGAAATGAGGTCCACCTTTCACTCTTGTTGATTAGTAACTCTGTGTTTTTAATATTTGAGCAACATGGCAGAACCACAGATACCGTATCAAGGATTTGCTCTTCGTTTCAGGTATGTGTACACGATCACCCTCGTCACTGCCAGCCTCCCGCCCTCCTAGCCCAGCACTACAGCACCAGTATTCGGTTCATGTACTGGCTAGCGAGCCTTCCCCCAATCCAGCAGTCTTTAAGTTTGAAAAGTAAAGAAGTCAGTGTTGTATAATATTCAGTTCTGTGATTTGTATATAAAACGATCGTGTAGGTCTATGCTGGCCTAGAGGAATATAATGTGAGCCGTGTTTGTAACTTTGATTTTTCTAGTAGCCACATTAAAAAAGTAAAAAACAATAGTCAATTAATTTTAATAATGTATTTTATTCAATCCAGTATGACCAAAGTATTATCATTTCAACATGTAAGCAATATTAAAAGATTATTAATGAAATCTGTTACATTCTCCTTTTTTGTCCTAAGTCTTGGAAATCTGGTGTGTTTTACACTTACAGCACATGTTCAGCTCAACTAGCCAATAGCCGCCTTTTCTATTCTAGTTCGGGCCACCGTCATCTCTCCCAGAGAGAGCAGCCCCCCACTTGCTTCCAAATCTTAACCCACTCCCAAGCCCAGCCAGATTTAATTTCTTTCATTTCCATTGGCAGCTAACGTTGGGAGAAGAGCCCAAGGCTTAATTTCAGACCCCCCCAAAAGTACCCTCAAGCTAGGAAAGATGAGTGTGAGCTGAGGCACTCTGACCCTCCTAGTCCACGAGCAGACATCCATAACAAGTCTGAGATTTTTAGGGCCTCCATGGTCTAAAGCAGGGCTTAGCAAACTATGGCACAGGGGTACATAAGATAATGTTTGAAAGTCTTTTTATACTTACTTTTCCTATTATTTTTAAATTTCTTATTTTATGCATGTTTTATAACACACGTAGTATGATTCATTATTACACAAATGTACTTAACAAATTAAAAATTCCTATTTGGGATGCATGCCCATTTACTATAGGGTGTTCAGTCAATTGTAGGGAGTTTGGGGTTTTGTCCTGTGAGCATGAAAGGTAGGAAAGGGAGAATCTGGGGTTGGGCATGTGTGAATCAGCTGCTTGTTCAGAGTTTTAGCTTGACTGTGCTGAGGCCCTTGTGGGACTGGGTTGAGCCACAGAAGAAAATGTGGCTGGGTTATTTTAAGCTGTGGTCCTGGCAAAGAGCTGATAGTGATAGTCAGCAGGAATGCTCTGGTTTCCCCATCTCTTGGTCTATAGAGTCAACCAAGCGCTTTTCCACATGCTCGGGACAATCATCAAGACCCCCGGGGAGTGCCAGCTTGACTCCTGGCGCACCCTCCTCTTCCCATGTCTGAGCACGCTGTTTAGGTCCCCCTAAGGAGCTGGAAGACCCGCTTCCCTAACTTCCTGCTCCGAACAAAGACCACTTAAGCCTCAGAGATGGTAACATGCCCTTTAATCCACCACTCACTTTCAAAGGGTCTCTGTAATTCATCTGGGGTCGTTTTTTGCTCCCACAGTTTTTATATAAACTTTCTGGTGTACAGCAATGAGTCATCCTTGAAATTTTAAAGTGTTGTCGTAACCTCTTTTGAAAGGAAAATTACTAATATTCTTGGTAACACTTGGTAGAACGTTAAGCTCCCAAATGCTTATGTATTTTTAACGTTGAGTGTCTGGAATAGCCATTTTGAATATTCATGGACATCAGTGTTTATTTTCTCTCAACTTTTTCTGAAATCTGTACACATTGAAGGCGTTTGTTTTATTTTGAATTTAATAGTTTTCAAATGGAAGTTAAAAAGATGCCATTTTCCTGTACAAGAACTTAAGGCCCACAGACATATCTAAGCTAACAAAGCCGATTGGTTCAAAACTCTTCTTACTCCTCCTCCTTCTGGTGCTTAATTAAAACCCACTCTAATTTGTGAATTCTTGGATAGAGACAGCTATAGTGTTAAGGAGCTTGTCTGTGAGGGAATGAAGGGAAAATGGCTTCCGAACAGAAATACTGTCCTTGTGGGGAAGAGGGTGGGGAAGGGGCTTTCTCCCTTGGTACCATGAGCGGCTGTCTTCTTTTCTGTCCCCACACACAGGAATTTAGTTCCAAGAGTCCCATGAGTCACTCGGCTTTGTTTAAAGCCATTCTGAACCCATGACTGGCTTGAGAAAATATTTGAGACCCTCCAGAAAGTCAGAGTTTTAAAACGTCATCTTTATTTCTTTTTGGACACTAGCAGTTTAAGTGTGGTCACAAAGTGTGAGTGTCATTCATTGATAACTGCACCTTTCTGGTTTACTATTTGTTCTGATATGTCCAGGCTTTATTTTGGCTAACCTCCTACAATGGTTTTATGTTAATTTTGAAGTGAAACCATGTCTGCCTTCATCCTTGACCCCACTCATGGGAGTAAGAAACGTGCCAGGAATTTTCTTAGTGGAGTAGAAACAGGGAGTAATGTGGCTTATAAAGCAGCTAAAACTGACGGATGAAGACAGGCCCACAGAATAAAAGAAACTGAGAACTTAATGTAAATTCAGAATTAAATCTTTCCAAATGATGTCTAGCAGGATTAAGAGTGGAAGTTACCATGGGCGATCTTTTAAGCAGCCTTTGGAATCTGTTGTGCTCAGCCTAACACTAAGGTCCACAGTTATTACTACGTAATAATAGCTTTGCATTTGTGTACTTTTAATTTGACACAGTCTTAGCTGCAAGATGAATTTGAGGAAGACAATTTGTAAGTTGCAGGAGACTTCTTACTCAGTTGTGCAATTATGAGTTGTTTTCCCGGGGTCACCCTTAAGGGCAAGACTGCTGTCATTTACTGGGCAGATGCCATTTCCCAAGTAGTGGCTTTTTTTTTTTTTCCTGGACTATTCGGCAGACCACTAAACATTTTTCCCTTGTGTGTCTCTCTGCCACCCGCCCCTCCCCCCTACTGTCCCCAGGATGATGAGGATGACAATGCGGGCACAGAGATGAAGATACTACGGGGACACTGTGGACCAGTGTACAGCACAAGGTTCCTCGCAGACAGCTCAGGGTTGCTCTCTTGTTCTGAAGATATGTCCATTAGGTACTGGGACCTCGGGAGTTTCACCAACACTGTGTTGTACCAAGGACATGCCTACCCTGTGTGGGATCTGGACATTAGCCCATACAGCCTGTACTTTGCCAGCGGGTCCCATGACCGCACCGCGAGGCTGTGGTCATTTGATCGGACGTACCCGCTGAGAATATATGCCGGACACCTGGCAGATGTGGACTGTGTCAAATTCCACCCTAATTCAAACTACTTAGCCACAGGCTCGACCGACAAGACTGTCCGGCTGTGGAGTGCTCAACAGGGCAACTCGGTGAGGCTCTTCACGGGCCACCGTGGCCCTGTGCTCTCTCTTGCCTTTTCTCCCAACGGTAAGTACTTGGCCTCAGCTGGCGAGGACCAGCGGCTGAAGCTATGGGACTTGGCCTCTGGGACTCTTTATAAAGAACTGAGAGGTCACACGGACAACATCACCAGCCTCACCTTCAGTCCGGACAGCAGTCTGATCGCGTCTGCGTCCATGGACAACTCGGTGCGCGTCTGGGACATCAGGAACACTTACTGCAGCGCGCCTGCCGACGGCTCGTCTGGTGAACTCGTGGGCGTGTACACCGGGCAGATGAGCAATGTACTGAGTGTGCAGTTCATGGCCTGCAACCTTCTTCTAGTGACTGGAATCACACAAGAGAATCAGGAACATTAATTTTTTTTAAATCTTTGTTGTAACGGACTGGGGCAGTAGTGGAAAGCCTCCAGGTTGCAAGTCTTAGGACAAATTGATATTGAATCACTGACTGACTGTGAAAGACTCCCTGCTTCTCCCCCTTCTCCCGTGCAGACATCCTGAGCTCATCACCCTTTCACTCGGTCCCCCCAATGTCGAAGGACTGGAAGGGGACAGTGCTCTGATTGGACATGAGATGGAGAATGAGGAGGCTCTGGAGGTCAGCTTGCAAGTTCTTACAGAGATCCCACCCGTGTCCTCGTGCGAGCACCTTCGTGTCTCTGTCTCATTTTCCCGCGTGGCACCCCGAGATGCTGCTTACCTCGCTGCCGGGTGCTGCGTTTGGTCCGAGGATGGTTGCGGGGCACTGTCACGAGGAGCGGTGCCACAGGGTCACCGCTGCTCGGTCGGCGGCTGCGGTGCGAGGGATCTTGACTGGTGTAGGAATGCGGGGGTGGGAACTAGGAATGGGGGCGGGGATCATCCTGGCAAAAAGTCTTTCCTTTTCCGTAATTACAGAGAACCAGGATTTTTTATTATTATAATTATAATTATTATTATTATTGAGAAGAGGAAACCTAGCACTGGCAGAGGGGCCTTCTCTGCTCTCATCTTTCAGGTTTTACTCCTGGCACTGGCTGTGATACTTGGAATCTTGAGGTTCAGGGAATTCAGAGAATTTGGTAGCACAGTGTTTTGGGAGAAAGGGAAAATTTCTGGGTGACGGTTGGATCACTCCGGCTGACATGTGTCTAGAAGTGGGTGGGTGGGTTGGTTTGAGAAAGTCCTGGGCTCTTGCAGTGATGGTGGGAGAGGAAGAGTCTCCTCATGGCTGCACTTCTGTGAACAGTTCTCTCCCCTGCAAGGACACATTGTGGTAAAGAAATGACAAGAATTTGAAGCGATAAGTCAAAAGATAGAATTGCAAGATGTGAAATTTCCAAATGCCCATTTATTCGGAGGTGTGGCTCTCTCAGCGTCTTTTCTCCTGCCATCATTTGCTCCCACCTCCTGCATTGCAATAGCGGTTTAACGAACACTTTGTGAAACAAATCGTAAGTACACATGTACGCATCTAAAACTGTGCTTTGAGGATGAAGCAAGTTCGATTTCGTGGAAAAAGGATTAAATATTTCTGTTTTCTGAAAAGAGTTATTTTGTATTTTGTTTTCTATTAAAATGTATTTAGTTTCAAAAAAAAAAAAGTGTTGTCATCTCATTTAAACTGTGAGGGCAGGCGGGTGTGTGGCCTGTCCTGGGGTGATGTGCAGCCCACCTCTCTTTGGGATGATAGCCACTCATGTCAGCCAGACTGGCCCCAGCGCAGGTACACTCCCACCTGTTCCTGTGTTCTGTTCAGCTTACTTTGAATCATGCTTCCTCTTGGTAACATTTAATACTGTTTATACATCCAAGATCGCCGGTTGCTAACAGGAGACAACATGTATTTTACCATCTAGAGTAATTTGGGAAGATCCCACTTCCAGTTTTCTTTAATGACCCCATTATTAAATTTCTAAGGGGCATACGAACTGTGCTATTTAACTAACTTAAACTATTTCTCGAACAATTCCAGATAAAGGACTCGTTCAAAAATTTAAATGATGCCAGAATTTTTTTAATGTACTGTGAAACACAATTTTCTGGCAAGAACACCAAGAATTATCAGGAAACTAAAGACTCTAGAATTCCATGCCAAAAGAATTTTTTTTACTTGAGCCTAAGATGCTAATAGGAAATGTTTCTTCTTCATAAAAACCTATATATTTGTAACAATGTAAGAAGGATCCGTTAGCGCCTCCACCACTTCCACGTAGTGTGTGGTGAAGAAGCCCAGATAGGATTCAAATGTGTTCTGATCTGTAATAAGTGAACTCTTAAGTTAAATTGTATGGTATGTTGCTAGAAACAATGAAGTCCCTAAATTGGGCCAAATCATTCTCAGAAGTGAAAATAGCAGTGATTAGGGATGATTGGAAAGTCTTTGTGTTTGTTTTTGAATGCAAAATGTTTTTGATTAAACACAAAAATGCATTAGGTTGCTCAGTCTTCAAATTACCGATCATGTATATACTTTGTAACTGGAATTCAGGCTCTTAATGATCTGCATGTTTGGCCTCTTTTTTTTTAACTAATTTTAATTTGGGAGAATTTAACTTTATAGAATGCCCCTCACAACTTCCCCCAGAATCTTAGAAATATCCTAAGGGGTATGTACGTATGTTTATGGCCACAAGGGTGCATAAGAACATAGTTAGACTCTTGAGGGTGTGCTCTCTTGCGTTTTATTTTCTCTTCAGAGCAATTTTGTTAGGCAGACAGGACTGATGATATTACCATTTTGTAGATGAAACCTAAAGCCCCGAGAAGCTCTATTATCTATACCCAACATGGAATGGTCACATATCTTGGATGTGTTACATAGAGGATCTATATTCAGTATCCTCAAGTTCTAGCTGGAGGATATAGCCCTGATGATAGAAAAACCTTAAAAAAAAAAAAACTCCAAAAAGGAAATATGAATATTTAACAAACATATATATAGTGCTTACTATCTACCAGAAATCATTCCATGAGCTTTATGAAAATTAACTTTTTTTATTTAATCTCCATAACAACCCTGTGAGATAAACACCATTTTTATCCGCATTTTACAAATGAGGATTCTGAGGCCTTGTTGGTTTAAGTCACTTTGCCAGAGGGTCACACAGCTAGTAACTGAAAAAGCCAAGATTTGCACCTGGGAAGTCTGGCTCCAGGGTTCATGCTCTTCCCCAGGCTCTTGTCTCCCTTCATTCCCGTAGTACCAGGTAAAGAGTGACCTGAGGTTACTAGTAACTAAATGTTCCTGGCAATAGTTATAAGACTCATGCTTTGCCAAATAAGTCAGCAGCAGAATCTAGCAGAATCAGGAACTGGCAGTCAGAACAAACTTAATATATTGCTAAAAGAAATTTGAAAATATTCAGTTATTTTGAGCCACAACGATAAATCTCTGCAATGTGTATAAGGTGCAGAAGAAAAACAAAAAAAAAAAACAGCTGAAATTTCTTAGGCTGATAGACTCAGAAAAATCTGACTATAATTTCAATTTAGCAGTACACTGGCCAAAAGAAAGAGAAAGTTGAGATAAAGGAAAGTAAGAAATAGAGATGAAACGGGAAACAATTTGAAGTTTTTATATCCAAGATCCAGCTTCTAAGGATAGCTGTGATTACTAGTTTTTCATTTGTTTTATTCATATATTAAAAATGTCTTGGTTGTATAAAAACATTCATTGAATATGTAGGCTTCTAATTTTGCTATTGCCCAGATTGGTATTTAAATGTATGCATTAAAAGATTAGTCTGCACTTCAACTTGTCTTTTAGTTGCATGTTTGAGAAAAGCGTCCATTATATCTATGCCGAGCTCACAACAAGGATTCAGATTATTGGCCCCTACATAGCAACCAAATGAGTCTGAAACTGCTTTATGGTAACCAGAAAATCTTTATTATAGAATTTGAGGAATGCAAATGTTCCTTGCCAGTTTGACCCATTGAAGGACAACTTATATACTGTCCCATGATTCTGAAATTCTTAAAAGAAATATTTTTATATTAAATATGTGAGTATCTATTATGATCAGGCATTATGTTAATGGGCAGAAATGCAACAGTAAGAGAAACTGTTACAGGCCCTGGCTTGAGTTTATAAAGAGGCAGACAGACATTGATCAACTAATACCATAAATAAATATATGATTTCAAACAGTTGGGAGTGCTGTCCTGGGTGCAATGAAAGAATATGCCCAGGGATCTAATTTAGATTAAGCATTCAAGGAAGGCCTCCTGGTAGAAGTAATAATGAAACTGGGACCTGAAGGGTAAGCAGGAGTTAGCCAGGCAGAGTTCAGGGAACTATGGTCCAGACCCCCAACTGGAAAAAACCTGGTACACTCAAAGAAGTCCACCGGGGCTGAGGCAATGTGAGTAAGGAACAGAAGAACAGCACAACATGAGTTTGGATAATTGGCAGGGCTTTGGGCACTGTCAGGAGTTTGGCTTTTATCCCAGGTGGGGTGGAAGCCATTGAAGGGTGTACAACAGGGAAGTGATCAAGTCCAAGTTCCACCTTAATATCACTGGCAGCAAGAGGACATAGACACATTTGCAGTGGACTTGCACTTCAGCATCAGGATAACAAGGCAACATGAACTGAACTCGTCTGTGCCAAGCACTACAGGGCACAGCTAATTGATGGAAGCCAGCTACCATATAGGGTACTACCATGGAGTGGCCCCTCAGGAAATGAACTGAAAGCAGCCTCTAACCAACAGCCTGTGAGAACCTGAACCCTGCCAACCACTACACGAGTGAGCTTGGATGAAGATCCTGCCCCAGCTGAGCCTTCAGATAAGACTGTAGCCTCCTGATCAACCTTGAGACAGAGGTACCCAGCTAAGTCTACCTGGATTCCTAAAAGAAACCGTAAGTTACCAAATGTCATTTTGAACCTGAGGTTTGGGGTAACTTCTTGTGTCAAATAGATAACTAGCATATCAGTCCTACTCCACAGTCCATTCTTTTGACTGCTGTGGTATAGAAAATGAAATAATTACTCATTTAAAAAAAAAATCACTGGCAGCTGTAAGGAATATGGATCGAGGGTATGAGCGTGAACAGGGAGGCCAGTTAAGATCATTGCAGTTGTCCAGGAGAGAGAGAAGGATGGTGTGGACTAGAGTGGCCACAGTGGAAATGGAGAAAAGTGGACAAATCCAATGAGTATTTTAGAGGTGGGTTGTCTAGACTTTATTGGGTTGTATTGGGAGAAAAGACAGGAATTGTGGATGGACCCACATGTTTCTGGCATGAACAGTTTGGTGGATAGGGTTGCCATTTATTGTGATGAAAATCCTGGAGGAAAAGGAGGTTTGGGGGCAAAGATCAAGAATTCAGTTTTGGGCCTCTGAAGTTTGAGGTGCATATAAGAGAACCAAGTGACAATACCAGACAGGCATTTAGATGGACACACCTGGAGCTCAGAGCAGAGGTCTGCCTTGGCATGCTAGTTTGGGACTTAGATTGGTTAGAGTGCTTTCTGCCACTAAGGACAGAAATCTCACTCTAAGTGGTTTAAAAATAAGGAATTTTATTGGTTCACATAACAGGAAGTGTAGCGGTCAAGTGGGTTTCACGCGCAACTCGCTAAAGGCCCCTCCTGTGTTCTGTAACTCTGTTGCGTTCTCTTCTGCAGTTGACTTGATCACAGCCTGACTTTTCCTGTTGGGAGAGGGCTACCAACAGCAATGAAGGCCAGACTCCCCCTCATTCATGTCTAGTGGGGATGTGAGCTTACTTTTCATTCCTTGCTGTTTAGAGCAAGGAAAAAATATCTAGAAGCTCCAGCAAACCTCTCCAATTTGCGTTAGGCCTGCCAATCATTGAACCTGTCCCTAACAAAGGCAAGAGTCATTAGCATGTAGTTGGAATTCGAAGCCTTCCAAATAGATGTGATTACCAAGGATAAGAGCATAGGGTAAAAAGAGATGAGGGCTCACAACTAAGCCTTGATGTTCTCTAGCATGTACAGGTCAGAAAGGAGGAGCAGCCAACAAAGGAAGAAAAACAGGAGAGGGAACTGCCCCAGGAGCTGAGAGAGGAAAGTACTCTAAAATAGGAGTGGTAGGGGGAAGGCTTTGGCAAGCTAAGTTGGTGGAGCATGCGACTCTTGATCTCAGGGTTGTAAGCTGGGGTCCCATGTTGGGAGTAGAGATTACTTAAAAATGAAATCTTTAAAAAAAAAAAAAAAAAAAAAAGGAGTCATCAGCTCTCTTGATGCTACCGAGCATTCACATAAGAATTGGAGAATATCCGTTAGACTTAGTGGGCAGATGGCTGCAATCTGAGCCCTAGTAGTTATGATTGAGTAACAGAAATGGAAAGGACATTGAAATGGATTGAAAAGTGGAAAGGTAGTAACACAAATACAGACACTTCATTTGTGACAGGTGACAAGCATACCGCAATGGAGGAACAGGCTGTTTCCATAGGGCAAGACAACTGGCAATCCACAGGGGAACCGGTTCCAAATGCATTAAAGAACAGCCTCACGACCTTGGGATAGGAAGAAATTTCTAAAGAAACAAAAAGCCCTAACCAAAAAGGGACACGATTGATTAAATTCAAAACATTCATTCATCAGAAGAACTAATGGACAGGCCATGAATGTGGGGAGATATTTGTAACACATGGGCAACAGAGACAAGTGTCGAGAGCAACACCGTGCGGTGGAATCAGTTGCACAATGGAATGTTCTCTAGTTCTGTCCTGTCCTATAGAATGTTGTGTGAGGACAGGAATGTTCTGTAGTCTCTCTCCTGTCCTATAGAAAGTGCTGTGATGTGGGGGACATTCTGTAGTTCTCTGCTGTCCCATAAAGTAGCTCCTTGCCACAGATAGCTATCAAGCATTTGAAATATGGATAGTGTAACTGAGGAACTGAATTTTTCTTAATTTATATTTAAATGACCACATGAGATTAGTGACTAGCGTATCAGACTGCAGAATTCTAAAATATAAGAAGAACTACGAATCAGTGAGGAAAAAAGCATATAGTCAATGGGAGGTAAAGGCGGAAGTCTCAAAGGGAA
The DNA here is from genome assembly GCF_017311325.1 of Ursus maritimus. Taxonomy (NCBI): domain Eukaryota; kingdom Metazoa; phylum Chordata; class Mammalia; order Carnivora; family Ursidae; genus Ursus; species Ursus maritimus. The sequence goes on along the minus strand of NW_024426885.1, from coordinate 66,365,203 downwards.
GCACTTCTTCAGAAAAGAAGTCCAAATGGTCAATAAATCAGAAATCACTCAATCTTGTATTACTCAGGGAAATGCAAATTTAAAACAATTGAGACAGTGTTAAACACCCTTCAGACTAACAACATTGTGAAAGCCTGACAACGCCAAGTGTTGGTACATCAGACCCTCCACTGGTGAGAATGTAAATTTGTAACCTATCTGAGAAGAGTGTGGTATTATGTAGCTAAATTGAAGAAAGTTGAACTCTGTTATTCCCAGCAATCCACATCCACCAGGATACATATATGAAAATGTCCGTGGCAACATTGTGTATCATTTCCCAAAGCTGGAAACAAACTAAACACTCATGAATAGAAAGGAAAAATACATTACTGAATAGTCATACAAAACTTGACCCTAAGAAAACAGAGCTACAAGCAACAACATGGATGTATCTTATAGTGTTGACTGAAGAGAGGGAAAGACAAATTATTCCTACAGAATGATTCCATTTACATAGAGCTCAGATCAGACAAAACTAGCTATAGGTTTTAATATGTGTACAACAGTGACAGAACTGTAGAGGGGGAAGGGTCCTGATCAGGAGGGGACACTAGAATTCTATTTCTTGACTTAGGTGGTGGTCACCCCAGTGTGCACTCGAGAACTGTTCATTATGTGGTACAAAGAAGTTTATTTCATTTTATTTAAAACGTTTCTGAAAGAATAAAACGTTGGTGAGAAAGTGGAGAGCAAAGCGTGGGACGCGGGCAGCACTCGAGACATTTAAAGAGGGGGCAGAGATTGAGACACGTGAAAGCAAAAAAGAATCATTTAATTTGCCTGCTGTTTGGTTCGGTTTGATCTGTAATGGAAGTTCCTAAAGGAGGCACTTTCAAATGTTTAGACCTCAACCCACAAGAAAAATGTGTTTTATATTGTGACCTAGAATGCATGTATACTGGATTTTATTAAACTAGGATTCCATTGACTAGAAGAGGTGCGTTCTTCTATGTACCATTTATTTTTGCTGTCATCAAATGTTGAGCAATGCTTTCTTGTCACTTAGAATTTTCATGTTTATTTAGAACCTTAAATTTATGTTTATTTTAAAACTTTAAGACTTAATAGTTTTTCCCCCATGAGTGAAATACATTGGTATTGTGGTCCAAAAACTTCTTTACCTTCAGTTCAACTTCTTGAGTCAGTCATCAGTATCTAAGTTCTCCCCTTCGTGTCCTTAAATAAATGTCGGATGAAGCATCTTCAAAGAGGGCGCCACTGGGGCACCTGTGTGGCTCAGTCGTTTGAGCGTCCAACTCTTGATTTCAGTTCAGGTCATCATCTCAGGGTCATGGGTTTGAGCCCTGCATCAGGCTCCGTGCTCAGCATGGAGTCTGCTTGAGATTCTCTCTCCCTCTGCCGCTGCCTCTCTCGCTCATGCACACTCTCTCACTCTCTCTCTCTCCAAAATAAATTCATTAATTAGAAGTGTTATTTAAAAAAAAAAAAAAAAAGGCACCACTGTTGTCTGTAGGATTTTCTTCCAGGATATTCTTCAAGGTTTGATGTTGACAACTTCTTTATCTTAGGTGTCAACAGAAGGCTTTCGGAAAACAACCAAACTTCTTATTCCTTCCTGAACTGTCCTTAAATAGTTTGCTGATGGACATAACGAGCAGTCGCAGTGATATCTTCCTGGCACCTGGACTAACTAACAACCCACTTCACGTGTCACAAGTACCGCCTAGCTGAGTGCAGCTGTAAAGTGCCATCCAATTGTAAGTCTCATCCTCTCTTGATTCCAGAAATGTTCAAAAAAATGTTTTAAATTAAATCGAAGACTCAACAGGGTGTGGTGCATAAATGTCTACATGTAATGTACTGTGATATATAATTTTAATATTAAGAATTTTTTAAATTAAGAATTTTTAACCTACTGATCAATTTCATGGCCCACTAATGAGGCCATCACATGGAAATGGGACAGTACTGCTCTGGGACCTTCTGAATGCTGGGGAGGGGCATCCAGGTTGGGGAGAGGGAAGGACGAGGCGTGTTGCTCATGGAGACAAGTAGGTACAAGGGCTGGGGTCAGTAGTCCTGTGTGCGGGTCCTTCCCCAGTGCTCACAGGTGGGAAGGAAGAAAGGAAAAGGAGAAGGAGGGAGGTTGTAAATAAAATAATGAGCTTATGAACCAATATGATTTATTTTAGTTCACTCAGATTTATACTTTTGCGTTAGGTTTTGTTCACCACACTCAGCTTTGACAGAGGTATGATAACCAGAGTAAGCTGCTTAGCCTCTCTGAACTTGAGATTATTTTTTGAAACCATGAAGAAGGGGAAAAACAACAACAACAAACCCAGAGAATTCAGTTAATGCTGGCTATTTCGTCTGGGTACAATCCCAGTAGTTCCGACTGCTTCAGCCTGGACTTGATTGTCCCGTAGCCTGACGCTGTTGCTCTCAATCTGGCTTTCTGGAATTACAGTAGGATGTACAGTTCACTCCCTCCAGCAGGGTGGACACTGAATTCAGATGCTATGAAATGCGCGTACCTGTCGAAAAGCAATATGGGGGAGTTTGGGCGGGGCAGGGGAGGGAAGAAGGGTATTTTAGTTGGCTTGCTTAGTTCGAGCTGGTGCAGGAGAGGTGGCCCAGGGTTTATTTGCAGAATGTGGAACGCTGTGGCCTAAAGAGATGAGGCGTGCTGTTGATTCCCAGCTGCGATGAGGTGTGCCGTGGCCTCGGGTAAGCATCTTGGCTTCTCTGAGCCTGTTTCCATCTGCAAATGTGGAAAAAAAGAATTGAAGTAGCATTTAAGACATAAATTTTCATAGTCAAATGGCGCTATAATATGTACTTAGCAATATTAACCAAAAAATCTAATTTGGTAAAATATCTCTTACCAAAAATATGTAAAAGCCAACACATTTGCCTAGAGAAATCCAAGATAAGATCAAAAGGTATCATGGGCTTGATGAAAACTGACCATGTTGATAGCTGCACAACTCTGCATATGCTAAAACCATTGGGTTGTGCACTTTAAATGAGTGAGTTGTAGGGTAGGTGAGTTAAATTTCAATAAAGCTGTTACCAAAAAAAGAAAAAATTCGAAAGATAAGCTACTGCCTCCAAATGATGTAACTCACCTATAACTGGGACTCAAACGCTCACTGAATGAGTGAGTAAATGAATGCATCGCACATGGTAGCTACGCAGTCATGGGAGAAAACAGTAGGCCTCCTTTCGCCCTTGAGAAGACTGCAGCTCAACTACCCGCAGGACTTTTAAGGCTGACTTCTTCACTGGAGCAACATCACAGAGATCAACTCCATGCATCAAGTTTTGTATTTTGAATTGTTCTAGTTTCTTTTGCTATTTTTTTTTGAAAAAATAGGGTTTATGCTTCCTAAAAGTGTCTCTAAAATTTGTTTTCAAATGTATTTCTTGGCTGAGCCAATATTACTGGATTGATCAATGTTTCTAGGTTTGCCTCTGTTTATAAAACAAAGCTCTCACTGATCTACCTCTGAAACTAATAATGCACTATATGTTAATTAATTTAATTTAAATAAAATTAAATTAAAAAAAACAAAGCTCAAACCTGAATTAACCCACAAGCTGTCTGATGGCTCATTGAATTTATGTCGGTAAAATCCTTTGGCTTCTCAGAATAAAAGCATACGTAAGTATGACAAGGGACAAGGTACTGCAATTATTACTTAAGCTCAGAAAAATTAAATAAAGTGATTTGCAGTGATATCAAGCCATAATTCAGTGCCCGGAAATGCCCTATACTGTGCTGTACACTTAATCTACCTCTTAATCATCGTCTTTCGTAAGGGCTAGTTATATAAAACAGAGAAATCAACAAACCACCTCTTAATGGACAAAAAAACACTGCAGCTGGGAATCAACATAAATTTCTCTTTAATTATAAACTTAATCCCCCTAAAGAATAAGATCCCTAGGTTCCAATGCTACTGAGAATCTGTTATCCCCCAAGTTTTGCACAGTCTTTGGCAAGCCCCTTCCTGTCTTATCTTCCTCTGTCTTAGCCAGTTCCCATGTTATTTTCAAGCCTCATGCCTTTTCTCGACTTGCTAAGAGTTCCCAAAATATGACCGTGGCTTCAAATCCAACTTGAGACTGTGTGACGGGTCGGATCCCACCAACCGAGCATGGCACAGGGCCAGACTCCAGCATGCGGCTCCCAGCCTGGGCTCTGAAGGCCGCTCTTCTCAGCGATCTGTGAGTCCTGAACAGTGCGGACAGAGCTGCTCGGGCTTCCTTCCAGCGGCAGTCAGAGCACACAGAGGGCCTGCTCACTGCAGCTGGGGAGTCCTGCAATGGCCTTCTATTTGTGTGCTGTGCCCATCCATGCTGTGGTCCAAAAGCGCGCCATGATGAGGACACCTGAGAGTCTCCCATCAACTGCAGCCCAGCCTCCTGCCCGCATCTCTCCTCCCTCTCTCCTGAGCTCGGAGCCATATTTACATGTACTGGAGGCAGGCCAGAAGTTAATTTCCCTGCTCCTTTTCTCTATTTCTGGAACTTTCTCTCAGGCCTTTATGTTCTGATCACACAGTTCTTACAGCCAGTGGTTCGTATGTTTCTTTTAAAAGTCCCATTGATTTTCCCTCACTCCCCCATCCTCTCACCTTCTTTGTGAATGATGAAGGTAAAATGTGAATCCCTTGAGGAGGAGGTAGCTTCTCCCTCTCTCTGCCAGGTGTTTTGCTTCTGTGGGGCCTCCCAGTGTCAGGAAGGGATTAGCACTTAGGTGATAACCAGCATTAAGCCAAATCAAAGATATGATAAAATATTAAGAGACTCTTTTGGGTGATGTTCTTCTTCTGGTGTCTGGGACATCTGGAGATGGGGAGAGGAAGAGGAGAGTAGACAGAAGCATGGGGTCATTATAAAGGATAATAATAAAAGCTGTCACTTACAGAACATATGCTGTGTGCCAGGCATGGTGCTGCATGCCAGAGAGTCCGTGAGAAATCACGTAGAGATGGTACTCAAGTGCTCCTTCTGGTTTTCAGTTACCCAGGAGGCCTTGCTCACGGTGGGTGCTCAGACATCTCTGATTTGAAGTGTTTGCGTGTAGGCTGAATACCAGGATTGCTGCTTTGATCTGCCTGCTTCTTGTAAGTGTGCACAACCATTCAAGTAGTTCCTATGAGCAGTAATGCCATGGGTCTCCCCATTAGCAAAAAACAATACCCGAAGTACTTCTAGCAGGTCCTTCGGGGTGATACACTATGGCGCCCTGTCCCCTGATGTGATATTCTGCAAGTTCAAAGAGCATACTGTTAAGTGTGGCCCAGGAAGTTTAAGATCATAGAAAATATTTCATTACACTTAGCACTACTTCAACGATGCCCTCCAAACNNNTGTAGGGAAGGCCCACTTCTAGAAGCTGTCAGTTCTGTTGGATGTAGGGTGAATATTTCACACTTCCAGATTTGTTCAACTGGTACCTCCATTTTTCAGGGAACAGAAAGGCCAGCCATGTTACTCAGACATATGAAATGTTTGCCTGTACGTTGAATACTAACAACATGTGCTAAGCCTGCCTGGTAAGTTGTTTTATTTTGTTTTGTTTTGTTCTTGGTAAATGTGCCCAATAGCTCAGGAAATTCCCATGAACATTAATGCCTTAGATCTAGTCTCTTAAGGAAAAATAAATTCCTTCTCTTCTAAGTTCAATTTATTAAAACAAGGCTCAAAATCCAGTTCTGTGGCAAATTTTCAACACTTTGTCTGAAACTTAACTCTATTTTTGTCATGTTATATACATTATCTGATCTAATGATGTGGTCTCAAACAAAGCCAGAAAATTGGCATGGCAAAATATCTTCCGTAATCATTCTTTTACCCTTTAAGACCACATATTTTTATATTGGAGATATATGTCATATTCTTCTCCCACTTTATGTGCCTGACCCAGCACATGGGAAGATGGCCGACCTTCCTAGGTATATACAACATACGGTGCTGACATCATGCTGATCCACTGGATAAGCAGGAGATGGCTAGCGTGCTGGAGACTTGATAAGACACAGTTTTAGGGGCGCCTGGGTGGCTCAGTCAGTGAAGCGTCTGCCTTTGGCTCAGGTCATGATCCCAAGGTCCTGGGATCAAGCCCCGCGGGACTCCCTGCTCAGTGGGGGGATCTGCTTCTTCCTCTGCCCCTCCCCCCTGCTCATGTGCTCTCTCACTCTCTCACTGCTGCTCTCTCATAAATAAATAAATAAATACATAAATAAATAAATAAATAAAATCTTTAAAAAAAAAAAAAGAAAGAAAGAAAGACACAGTACTTCAGATGCTAAGAGATAAACCACACAAAGATTCTGAGCTCCAGCCCCTATACCATGTGGCACAAAAGGCTTCCCCCTTTGAATGGGGCCTGGAGCAGGAAGGAACTCTTCAACAGACCCAGGCTGCAGGCAAAGCAGCCCTGCTTTGGGTCATATGGCCCAACAGGCCCGAAGCTAGCAGACGTATCAGTGGCGGAGAAGATGTAGTGAGGAGCTGACGGCAAGCTCCAGATGGCGAGTCACAGTGCAGGCTCAGGCTCTCGAACGAGGCTGTCCTATGTGCTCCTGATGTGCTGCAGGCTCTGGAAGAGATCAAAAGTTTGCCCGTGACACCAAGCGGCCGTGCACGTAGAGCCGCCTATCAAGACCTGCGTTCGGTCAGACTCATTGGCTCATAGGATCAGGTGAGCCCAGAGACAATTGTCATAGGAGGGAAATGGCACATGCAAATCAAGCCCAAGCAGGACAAGACGGTATAAGTAAACCACGAACTAGAGTAGCCAGACCCCTTGCCACTCACCAGGAACCCTCCCTCAGCTTACATGACTAGCCAAGGGGGGTGAGGTAGGAGAAAACGCCCAAACTTGATTTATGATGAATGCCTCAGTAAGTTCAAGCCACAAGTGGCAGCCACGTTGTAGCCACACTCTTCTCCAATAGAAAGAATACAAGGGTCCAGCAACCAAAGGGCAGAAGTGAGAGTTGGCCTGCTTATCATCATCTCCTTGCCCACTGGGGGACTTTGAGCTTCCCATCCCTCCTCTGTGCTCTTTGGGGGCAAGGAACACAATTCAACCCACACACCCCAGTAGCCCACTTGCACTCATGTCTGCTTCCCAGGGGCCCCAATTGACAGGAAAGGTAAAAAAAAGAAAAGGTGGGGGGCATGTCAATTCAGTTTACACGGATGATTATTTAGTCATCTAGAGAAATGTATTATGTCTGACTCTGTTGTTTATTATTTCATTAAAGCCCAGAATCTGTGGGGGCACCTGGGTGGCTCAGTCAGTTAAGCCTCTGACTCTTGGTTCTAGCTCAGGTCTTGATCTCAGGGTCATGAGATTGAGCCCGGCTTCAGGCTCTGCGCTGGGTGTGCACCATGCTGAAGATTCTCTCTCTCTCCCCCGTTCCTCCTGCTCACGCTCTCTCTCTTAGGGAAAAAAAAAAAAAAAAGTGCTATAAAGCCCAGAATCTAGATTTCTGTCAGATAGAAAAAATAACCCCAGAGGTGACAAGGAAGGAGATTTGGTACCAAATTAGAACTGTTACCTAGGTAAAGTAGAAAATCTTTGTGCCTACCCGACTTTTCTTCCAGGAGCAAGGGGAGATTACCTCTGCACAATGAACTTTGTGGGAGACTAAAGTAAAATTGAAACAGACCTATAAATACAGAGAACAAACTACGGTTGCCAGAGGGGATGGGGTGGGCAAAAATGAGCGAAGGGGAGACGGAGATACAGGCTTCCAGTTATGCAATGTATAAGTTATGGGGATGAGAGAGCACAAGGAATATTGTCCATAACATTGTAGCAGCACTGTGTGGTGACAGATGGTAGTTACATCTGTGAGCATAGCGTAACATACAGACCCATCAGACAATCACTATGCTGTCCACAAAAATAATGTGACATTGTGTGTCAACTATACTTCAATTAAATAAATAAATAGAGAAAAGAATACATACATACATACATACATAAATAAAATTGAATTTTTCAGCATGTTACAAACACTGCTTGTTTGAAATACCAGTTATATGCACGTTAACATATTAATAGAAGATGTCCAGTAGGAAAGAAACCTGTTTAGTTTTGGTTTAACCTGCTCATTAAGAAAAATGGTCCAGAGTTGCCTGGGTGGCTCAGTCAGTTAAATATTTGACTTAGGCTGAGGTCATGATATCAGGGTCCTGGGATCCAGCCCTGCATCAGGTTCTCCACCCAAGGAGAGCCTGCTTGGCCCTGTCCCTCTGCCCCTCTCCCTGCTTGTGCTCTCTTTGTCTCTAAACAAACAAACAAACAAACAAACAAACGAATGAATGAAATCTTAAAAAAAGAAAAAGAATAATGATCCAAATTTGGAAATAGGCAAAAAGGATTCCTGGGAATTGTCTCAGCGTCCAGGTCAAAGTTTCTAGTAAGCTTGCTAGAAAAACCTTTGTTTGACTTCCCACTTCCTACTGATCAGGATATTTCGGAACTCTAAAGGAGTTTAACTAGAACACAGTTGGTAGCATAACAAATGGTATTTATCTTATTAAAGATAACCCCCCAAAGTATCATTTATTGCCCTGTGGGAAATTAACCATGTTTGTATCTAATACAGTAATCTTATCTGACATTTTAAAGAAATCTTTTCCTGCTTAACATATGGACTCCAGTTCTTCAAATGTTTCTTGAACTAGTGTTATCATCCTGCTATTCCCTCATTAATGATGTAGTTAATAGATCTTTGACACATTTTGATTTTATATTTGTGGGAGGTAGTCATGCTTTGTAACTTATTGAAAATTATACTTTAAAAGCTCTTTCCAAACTTACTTAGCTGCAGAAACACCATTAGCTTTTTTTCTGATCTTGTTTAAGCCCACTGACATTTCTTGAAACTATATAACAAGGAGTCTGCTTTGGAAACCTGCTGCCAAAGCAGTCTTTCAGACAGGAGAAATAAGGAGTGCACGGTGTGTAAATAGGCAAGATGATCCTTATTGATTAAGCCAAAGGAAATTTCAAGCAGCCCAAAAAAAGTCTAAACAGTGAGACAGTTAATGAATTCACAAACTCCTCCCATCCCCTAATCATCCCTGACATTAAAAGGAAGTACTGCTGTTTAGGAAAATGAAACTAACATATACATCCTGATTTCAAATATTTAATTCAGTATTTGAACCTTGGTATAGATACACCAGTTAGGTACATGTAGGTATATGAGGGTATCTTTTTTAAAGATTTATTTATTTATTTTAGAGAGCGAGAATAGCAGGGGGAGAGGCAGAGGAAGGGGGAGAGAATCTCCAACAGACTCCCTGCTGAGCAGGTAGCCCAATGTGGTGCTCAGTCTCATGACCCTGAGATCATGACCCCAGCTGAAATCGAGAGTCTGTTGCCTAACCAACTGAGCCACGCAGGCACCCTGAGCATTTTCTCTCTTTTTAATCAAAAGAGGGTTTTTACCAAAGGCTACTATGAAAAAGACCAATAATCACAAAGATAAATATTAGAATTACAAGTAGCCACGCAACTCAGAGAGAATCATACAATGTTTGGCTACTTAACCAATTCTTTGCAAAATCGGAATCATACTGACAATGCTACTAATGTCATCTCCTTTTTTTCACTTAACAATATGTCATGAATATTTTCTCTTGTCATTAAACATTCTTCTGCATGATTTTTCATGGTCTATTGTAGGGAGTGCAATAATTCACTTTATGAGTCTTTGACCATGGGCCATTTAATTTGCTGTCCATTCCTAACATTTTCTTTAGGATAGGTTCCTAGAAGTGAAACACTAAAAAGAAGTGTATCTTTCTAATTTTTTTAACATGTTGCCAAATAGTCCTCCAAAGACCACCAATAGGTGTATGAACGTGCTATTCGTTACATTCTCCACATTTTATTTGTGTTTCTATTTTAGTTGCTTATTGCTATTTTTAAATATATTGGTCCATTTAATATATTTGTTAATATGGTTAATTTAATAGGGAGGCTGGTATCTCATCCCTTAATTACGAATAAGGTCAATACTGTTTCATTTTTTCGCCTTAATTTTCTACTTGTGTGTTTATTTTTCCGTATGAACTTTAGTTTAGGTCTCTAAAAAAGATTTTTGGTAATTTTATTGAGATTGCATTAAATTTAGAAATTAACCTACAGAGAACTGGTGTGTTTATGATACTAAGCTATTCCATCCAAGAGCACTGGATAAATTTCCATTTGTTTAAAATCCATTTTTGTACCTTTCAGAAGTGTTTTAAAGTACCCTTATATAAACTTTGAACATATATTTTATGTTTATTCCTAAATGTATTTCTATATTATATAATTATAGTATATCTGAAGTCTTTTAAATTTTATATGTTGATATTACATTTTGCTACTATAATAGAACTGTGTTGTTTCATTCATCTTTATCATTGATTCTCTGAGCTTTCTGGGGATACTATCATATCGTATGCAATACAGACCTTTTTACTTCTTTTACCAATTCTCCTGTTTCTGGTTGATTCCTCTTTATTGTTTGCGTTGGCAAAAACCTCTGGTACTATGTGAAATAGTAACACAGATACTGGGCATCCTTTCCAGTTCCTGACATTAACAGAAATGCAGCTAATACTTCCTCTTTAAGTAAAATGTTAGTTTGTAACTAAGATATAGGGGAGGAGTTAAGATGGTGGAGGAGTAGGGAGGGGAACCCTAAGTTTGTCTGGTCCCTCGAGTTCAGCTAGATAGTTATCAAATCATTCTGAACACCTGAGAAATCAAGGGAGAAAAGAAATGCTGCAATTCTACAAGTAGAGAAGCGACCACTTTTTGGAAGTTTCTTTTAACAAACAGACCAAAACACACCCAGGACCTAGTTTTTTGTTTTGTTTTGTTTTGTTTTTTGTTAGTTTGTTGTTTTTTCCTCTTGTTGTTGTTGTTGTTGTTGTTCATCTTTCTTTCTTCTTTTCTTTTCTGGACAAAATGACGAGACAGAGAAATTCACCCCAAAAGAAAGAACAGGAGGTGGAACTCACTGCCATGATTTAATCAATATGAATATAAGTAAGATGTCTGAACTAGAATTTAAAACAATAATTATAAAGATACTATCTGGGCTTGAAAAAAAGCATAGAAGACACTAGAGAATCCCTTACTGTAGAAACAAAAGAACTAAAATTTAGTCAGGCTGAAATTAAAAATGCTGTTACCAAGATGCAGTCCCAAGTAGAGGCTATAAAAATGAGGATGAATGAAGCAGAAGAATCAGTGATATAGAAGATAAAATGATAGAAAATAAGGAAGCTGAAAAGAAGAGAGAAAAAAAAAACTATTAGATCACAAAGGGAGACCTGTAGAACTAAGCAATTCTGTAAAGCAAAATAATATCCATATAATAGGGGTCCCAGAAGATGAGGAGTGGAAGAAAGGGGCAGATGGTTTATTTGAACAAAGTATAGCTGAGAACATCCCTAATCTGGGGAAGGAAACAAGCATTCAAGTCCAGGAGGCACAGAGAACAATATACAGGAACGGAGACTTTGCAGGTAATACAATGGCACTACATTCATATCTTTCAATAATCACTCTGAACGTAAATGGACTAGATGCTCCAATCAAAAGACATAGGGTATCAGAATGGATAAAAAAAACCAAGACCCATTGAGGGGCGCCTGGGTGGCTCAGTCAGTTAAGCGTCTGCCTTCAGCTCGGGTCATGGTCCCAGGGTCCTAGGATTGAGCCCCGAGTCTGGGATTGAGGCCTGAGCAGGGAGTCTGCTTCTCCCTCTCCCTCTCCCTCTGCCCTTCTTCCCTGCTTGTGCTCTCTTTCTCACTTGCTCTCTCTCAAGTAAATAAATAAAATCTTAAAACAACAACAATAACAAGACCCATCGATATGCTTCTTACAAGAGACACATTTTAGATCCAAAAACACTTCCAGATTGAAAGTGAGGGGGTGAAGAACCATTTATCATGCTAATGGACATCAAAAGAAAGCTGGAGTAGCCATCCTTATATCAGACAAACTAGATTTCAAACCAAAGACCGTGATAAGAGATGAAGAGGGACAATGTATCATAATAAGAAGGTCTATCTAACAAGAAGACTTAACAATTATAAATATTTATGCCCCTAAGTTGGGAGCAGCCAAATATATAAAATAATAACAAAATTAAAAAAACTCATTGATAATAATGCAATCATAGTAGGGGACTTTAACACCCCACTTACTGCAATGGACAGATCATCTAAGCAGAAGATCAACAAGGAAACAAGGGTTTTGAATGACACAGTGGACCAAATGGACTTCACAGATAGAGTCAGAGTATTTCATCCTAAAGCAACGGAATTCACATTCTTCCTTAGTGCAACATGTAACGTTCTCCAGAATAGATCACATACTGGGTCACAAATCCGGTCTCAACCGGTACAAAAAGGCTAAGATCATACCACGCATATTTTCAGACCACAACCCTATAAAACTTGAAATCAACCACAAGAAAGAATTTGGAAGGACTACAAATACATGGAGGTTAAATAACATCCTACTGAAGAATGAATGGGTTAACCAGAAAATTAAAGAAAAAATTTTTTAAATACATGGAAGCAAATGAAAATGAAAACACAACAGTTCAAAACCTTTAGGACGCAGCAAAGATTGTCCTAAGAGGGAAGTATATAGCAATGTAGACTTTATTCTAGAAACAAGAAAAGTCTCAAATACCAACCTAACCTTACACCTAAAGGACCCGGAAAAAGAACAGCAAATAAAGCCTATATCTGGCAGGAAAAGAGAGATAATAAAAATCAGAGCAGAAATCAATGATATAGAAATAAAAAAAAAAAAGGTAGAACAGATCAATGAAACTAGGAGCTCATTTTTTGAAAGAATTAATAAGATTGATAAACCCCTAGCCAGACTTATCAAAAAGAAAACAGGAAGGACCCAAATAAATAAAATCACGAATGAAAGAGGAGCGATCACAACTAACACGGAAGAAATACAAACAATCATAAGAGAATATCATGAGCAATTATATGCCAACAAATTAGGCAATCTGGAAGAAATGGATGCATTCCTAGAAACATATAAACTACCAAACTGATACAGGAAGAAAGAGAACACCTGAAGAGACCCATAATCAGCAAAGAAATTGAATCAGTAATCAAAAACCTCCCAGTGAGGGGCACCTGGGTGTCTGCCTTCAGCTCAGGTCGTGATCTCAGGGTCCTGGGATTGAGCCCTGTGTCGGGCTCCCTGCTCAGCAGGGTGTCTGCTTCTCCCTCTCCCTCTACTTCTACCCTCCTCCCGCCCGGGACCGCTTGTGCTCTCTCTGTCTCTCTCAAATAAATAAATTTTTAAAAAATCTCCCAACGAACAAGAGTCCAGGGCCATATGGCTTCCCAGGGGAATTCTACCAAACATTTAAAGAAGAATTAATAACTATTCTCCTGAAACTTTTACCAAAAATAGAAATGGAAGGACAACTTCCAAACTCTATGAGGCCAGCATTACCTTCATCCCAACACGAAAGAACCCCACTAAAAAGGAGAATTACAGACCAATACCCCTGATGAACATAGATGCACAAATTCTCACCAAGACACTAGCTAATAGGATCCAACAGAACATTAAAAGGATTACTCGCCACGACCGAGTGGGATTTATTCCAGGGTTGCAAGGGTGGTTCAACATCCGCAAATCAATCAATGTGATACACGACATTAATAAAAGAAAGGACAAGACCCTGCTGAGCAGGGAGCCCGATGTGGGGCTCGATCCCAGGACCCCAGGATCACAACCTGAGCCCAAGGCAGACGCTTCACTGACTAAGCCACCCAGGCATCCCAGATACATAGTGTTTTAATTAATTAACTGATTAGGTTCTGTATTTTTTCTTTATAAGTTCCCTTTTATTCAAGTGTTATTTAATAAAAGGAGGTTTTTAAAAACTTTTTGATGAAAGCTTCTTTCTATCATCTGATTTTATTAATTCTGAATTTTATTGCATTGTAATCATAGAGTGTGGTTTGTGATGATTCTGTTTTATGGAACTTATGGTTTTTTGCGACATCATATAGGATCATATTTTGTGAGTACTACACAGGCACTTGAGAAAGACTGTTATTAGGATGTGAAGTTCAGTATATATCCATACCATCTACCCTATTGATTCTGTTGGTTAGATTTTCTATATCCTTATTTAATTTTAGTCCATCCTTTCTTCTGCTAAGATCGGTATGTGCAGGTGTGCTAACGTTAGCGTGCTTCTGCTTCTCCTTGCATTTCCAGTTCTTTTTGCCTTCTAAGAGTGGCTACTGTTATATCATCATTGCTAATTCTGACTTTTATTTTAAAATATGTGCCTTTGGAGGTGTCTGGGTGGCTCAGTCAGTTAAGAATCCGACTCTTGATTTCAGCTCAGGTCATGATCTCAGGGTTGTGAAATCAAGCCCCATGTTGGGCTCCCTCCTGGACATGGAGCCTGCTGAAGATTCTTCCTCTCCCTCTCCCTCTCCCTCTCCCCCTCAGCTCCCTCTCTCTCTCTCTAAAAAATATATATGTGTGTGTATAAAAAAATATATATAAATATGTATGTAAATAAAATATATATATATACACAGATATATATATATATATACATATACATATATGCTTCTTCATGTTTAGTGCTTTTTTGGCTTGAATTCTACTTTATCTGCCATCAAGATCACAGAACTTGCTTTTGTTTCCATCTTTCCATCCCTTTGTTTTCTGCCATTCTTTTATATACAGAATACAGTTGATCTTGTTTTATTAGACACACTGGAAACCTTTCTATTTCATAGATTAACTAAATCCATTCACATTTACTCATTTATTTTGTGTTAAAATTGCTTCGTGTATTATTAGTTGACGTGTTTCTCTACATGATGGGTTTCTTTGCTCTATTATTTTTAAATATTCTTTTGATATTTAGGAAACTTTGTATTCTTATTCTAGAGCTTACTTTTGGAATTCTGTTAGCTCCCTTTTACTTTCCTGATTTGTCCATTTGTATTCATATCCACTGATTCCCATCTGTTGTCTAGACAGTGAGTTCATTTTGCTTTTTCTTTCTCCTCTCCTTCTCCTCCGATTTTGTTGCTTAAATTTTTACTTAGAATATATCACATTTATATATTACTATTTTAACCTCATTCCCAACTTTGTTTTGGTCTTAGATTTATTTATTAATTTTTATTTTAAATTTTTAAAATTTTTTCAGGTAGGCTCCATGCCCATCATGGGGCTTGAACTCACAGCCAAGAGGTCAAGAGTCACATGCTCTATAGGCTGAGCCAGCCAGACACCCACTTGGTCTTAGATTTAAATGAATTATTATTACATGTTCACCATCAGCCCTTTGCTAAAGATTTCTCAATCATCCTGGGACACCTGGGTGCCTCAGTCAGTTGAGCGTCTGCCTTCAGCTCAGGTCATGATCCCAGGGTCCTGGGATCGGGTCCCACATTGGGCTCCTTACTCAGCGGGGAGTCTGATTCTCCCTCTGCCTGCTACTCCCCCTGCTTGTGTGCTCACTCTCTCTCCCTCTGGCAAATAAATAAATAAAATCCTTTTTTAAAAAAAGATTTCTCAATCATCTTTTAGTTGAAGGTCATCCTCTCATAGACTCCTCAAGAAAGGCTCATATAAGTTCCATATTTCCCAAGCTTTTCCATGTTCAAAACAATTTTTCTATAGTTTTCATACCTAAAGTACAATGTAGTGAGTTGAATAGTGTCCCACAAGAAGAAATGCTCAAGTCCTAACCCCAGGGACCTGTGAATATCAACTTAATTGTAAAGGGGGTCTTTGCAGATATAATTAACAATCTTGGGATGATACTATTCTGGATTTAGGATAGGTCCTAAATCCAATGACTGGTGCCCTAATAGAGGAAAGAAGGTGGAACTTTAAACACAGAGGCACATAAGGGAATGCCATGTGAAGGGAAAGATAGAGATTGGAGTTACCCAGCCTC
Organism: Ursus maritimus; assembly: GCF_017311325.1. NCBI lineage: Eukaryota > Metazoa > Chordata > Mammalia > Carnivora > Ursidae > Ursus > Ursus maritimus. Next base: position 66,349,184 of record NW_024426885.1, on the reverse strand, counting down.
AAGGCGAGGAATGCCAGAATGGCCAGCAACCACCAGCAGCTAGAAGACAGGCACAGAACAGATTATCCTGCAGAGCCACCAGAAGAAACCAATGCTACCAACACCTTGATTTCAGATTTCTGGCCTCCAGAACTCTGAACGAATAAATGTCCATTTTTTTAAGCCACCAAGTTTCTGGTAATCCATTATGATAGCCCTAGGAAACCAACACAGACAGCTTAGCTGGTTATAAAATCTTTAGTTCATGCTTTCTTTACTCAAGTTTCTTTTCTTTTCAAAAAATGCTCCTCCATAGTTGCCTTACTTTGCATGTTAACTTTGAAAAGTATGAAAGCTAATTCTCTTGCCCTTGCAAGTCGGTGGATCTTTTTGCCTGGAGTCTTGGAGAATTTATCTTTAAAGTTTAACCATTTTGCTATCATATGTCTCAGAATTGACCTTTGTGTGTCAATTTTCTCAAGTAGGTGTGGGCTCTTTAAATAGTAGATTCAGATTATTTTTTATTTTTGAAACGTTTTCTTAGATTGTAGGGGTTGTTTGTTTGTTTGTTTGTTTGTTTGTTTTTAAGTAGACTCCAAGCCCAGCATGGAGCCCAACATGGGGCTTGAACTCATGACCATGAGATTAAGACCTGAGCTGATATCAAGAGTCAGATAATTAACTGACTGAGCTACCCAGGTGCCCCAGATTATAGATTTAATATTAGTTCTGGTCTATTGTTTTGATTTGCTTCTCCATTATAAGAATTTTGAACCTTCTTTACCATCTTCCATTTGAGCCATTTATTCTCTTTTGTTTTGATTATTTTCCTGCCTCTTTTCAATGCTGCTTTTTAAATTTTTTATTTGAAACTATTTTCCCTTGGGCACTTAGCCATTTAGTCTTCAATTCGGAGATGATGTTTTGTTTTTGTCCATTTCTTTCTTGAATTCAACCAACCAATTTCTTCTCTTCCGAATTTTGCCTATTTTGTTCTTAGTTTAATTTCTGATTCAAGGTTTAAATTCTGATTCCCAAATACTTGACTGAAAATGTTCAATTTAATTTTGTGTATGATATCACAATTTTCTTCTGCTTTCTGGCATTTGGGGGGGGAAGAGTTTTTATCAGCTGAAATGCTTTTATCTTCCTTTTCTTTTCTTATAGTTTTGTGTTGACGAAAAGTCTAAGCATTCTATGAGCAGAGTTGGCGGTTGGGGGTTAGGTTACAAAATGACTAATTTGAGAGTGCTCTCATTTGTCAGGGTAGTAAAAGGCGATTTATTTAATGGATGCCTCTCTGAAGGGAGGAGGATGGGATTGTGATCATTGATTTTGGTTCTTATTTCCAAACAAGATTCTAAATGTTCCCTCTTTCTTCTTTTGCTCTGTACCACCAGCTCTCCAAAGAGTAACCCTCCCTTCTTTCCACTTTCCCTTTCCTTTTTTGAGGTAGTTACCTTAAGTCTTACTCATTTTGTCCTTTCCTTGGGGCTAGTGTTTTGATCCACTAGAACTCTTCCCTCTCCCCCATATTTTCATCTTTAAGTTTTCCTTCTCTTTCATGATTTTAGGTCAATTTTAGACCCCCTCTCCCCTCTTCTTTTGTTTTCACAGTTTTTCTGGAGTCGTCCTGTCCCAGTTCTGTTCGAAGCCTTGTGACAGAGCTGGACACATAACTCTGGTAAAAATTGGTGTTTATTAAAAAAAAATTGGTGTTTATTTTTCTATGTACTGGCAATATGAGCTTTGTAATAACGTTACAGGTATGAGATTTATGTGGCATTATTTGTTCTTTTTGCTAGTCCATATAGTTTTGGGGAGCAGGTATGAGAAGCTCTATATTTAGATGGCTACAATTAACTGGAGTTTTTCTTGGCTTCTTTATTTTCTTATAACCTAGATTCACTTCAGCAATTAAAAAAATTTTTTTCAAGGGTTTAGTTTGAATTATGTTAAATCTATACATTAATGTGGGAAAACTGACTTGGCTGTTAGGCGTGTGCTTTGGAAACTGCCAGAATTCAAATCCTGCTCTGCCATCTACTATTTGTGTGACTTGGGACAAATTACTTCACCTCTGGGCCACAACTTCTTCATTCGTTTAAAAACAAAACAAAAAAATCCCTCAAAATGTTGTATGATTATGTGTATAAATTGCTTAACACAGAACCTGGTACATATCATGTATTAATATTTGGTCTACACATCCAGGAAAATATCTCTTCATTTATTTGAGTCTTCTTATTTCTACCTCAGTACAGCTTTATTATTATCTTCACATTTGTCTTGTACATTCCTTTCGATTTGATTCCTAGGTGTTTTACTTTTTTTTTTTTTTTTTAAGTAGGCTCCACACCAAGGGTGCCAGCCAATGTGGGGCTTGAACTCATGACCCTGAGATCAAGACCTAGGTGGAGATCAAGAATCAGATGCTTAACCAACTGAGCTACCCAGGCGCCCCTAGGTGTTTTACGTTTTTATTGCAATTATTAGTGCCAATTTTTGGGCGGTGTATTCTCTACCTTCATTCACAGAAAAACTTATTTTTGTCAATTTTGAGTTCGTAGAATTCTCTTCTTGCTTCATTATTTTTTCACTTAACTCTTTTTGGGTTTTTTTAGGTAAATAAGAATATAATTTGCATGTAATGATAATTTCATCTTTCTCTTGTTGACAACTACACCTCATTCATTTTTGTCTCTCCCATTGGCTAGGACCTCCAGCACAACGTTTCACAGCAGCAGTGATGACTGGTGTCTTTGTCTTATTTCTCTAGTGATTCACTAGTGAGTATGACGTTGGCTGGTGGCTTGGTCTAGATGCCCTTTCTCAGGACACTGTGCAATGTGACAGTTTTATTCTTATCATGTTAGTTTAGCAATAATGTGTTTTTTTAAGTCTTGTAATATTCTGTTGGATATGATTTGCTGTTGTTTTATTAAGGACTTGTATGTTGATATTTTTCTGTGTTTCACTTTTGGTGGCTACCTTTGTTAGATTTAAATATTAGTGCTCGTGAATTTCATAAAATAGATGAAGAAATCTATCCTTTTAATGCGTTGAGCCTTCAGCTCAGGTCATAATCCCAGGGTCCTGGGATGGAGCCCTGCATCGGGCTCTCTGCTGAGCAGGGAGTCTGCTTCTCCCTCTGCCCCTCCCCCTCTGCTCGTGCTCTGTCTCTTGCTTTCTCTCTCTCTCAAATAAAAAAAAAGTTTTTTTTGAAAGAGGCCCTCAACACAAGGGTTTGTAAAATAAGGGGAAAATTAGAAATAAATAAATAAATATGTGATAAAACTTATCAAGTATATTTTTTTCAAGTAGTCTTTTGGTATCTTTAAATTTTTCCTCCTTTTTTCTACACAGGAGACAATCTTTTATTGTTTTCTTAATTTTTAATCAATAATTTTCATCATTCTAATAGGTGTGTCACTTCTAGGAATTTAAATTATATACATGCTCCTTCATGTGTGGTATGATAAATACGTACAAAAATATTCACTGCAGTATTGTTTATAATAGCAAAAGACCAGAAACTACGGTCTAGTATTGGGACATTAGTTAAATAAATTGGGGTACATCCAGGCAATGGAAGACCATGCAACTTTTTTTTTTTTTAAGATTTTATTTATTTATTTGACAGAGATAGAGACAGCCAGCGAGAGAGGGAACACAAGCAGGGGGAGTGGGAGAGGAAGAAGCAGGCCCCCAGCAGAGGAGCCTGATGTGGGGCTCGATCCCACAATGCCAGGATCACGCCCTGAGCCGAAGGCAGACGCTTAACAACTGCGCCACCCAGGCGCCCCGACCATGCAACCTTTAGAAAGGATTATGTGCCAGTTGGGAATCAAACCCTAAGATGTACCATGAAAAACACAAGGTGCAGGGCTGCATGTATAGTATGCTGTATTTGTGTAAAAAATTAAAATAAAAAAAATATATGTACTTACGCACACATACGCTCATATATTAACAGAATATCTTTGCAATGATACACAAGGAACAGTGGTTTTCTCTAGAGAGAAGTGCATGACTAGGGTATTAGTGTATGTGTCCTTTTGTAACTTTTGGACCTTTCACCTTCTATTCAAAATATGCTAAAATTTTTCTCTATGTCTGGGTCCAACCCCAGACTCTTAGTGTAAGAGAAAATACTGTACCTAAATATGATACAAATCATAGAATCAGCTCACTGTCTCGTCATTTATGTTATTTTTGTGGAATAGTCCTGAGCTACATGTCATGAGATCATGCAAACTTCTTTGTAGCCTGAAATCTGGACAGCTGTGGAACATACTCCTGGTAAGATAAAGTTAAGCATTGTGGAAGGTGAGACCTGCAAACTGACTGTTCAGAGGAGCCTGAATAACTCAGTTGCTTATTTGGCTAAACATGAGTTAAATGGACAAATACTGAGCATCTATGGGAGTATTATATAAGATACTGATGTTAGGTCTTTGTAGTACTTTCTTTCCTAGAGCTGCCTTAATAAAGTACCACAAACTGTGTGGCTTAAAATAAAAGAAATTTATTGTCTCGTGGTCCTGGAGGCTGAAATCAGGGCGTTGACGGAGCCATGCTCCCTCTGAAACCTACAGGGAAATCCTTCCTTGCCTCTGGGCAGCTTGTGGGGATTAGCAGGCAATCTTTGACTTGCAGCCACATAACTCCCATCTTTGCTTTGGTCATCCTATGGCATTTTCCCCATGTGTCTCTGTCTTCCCATGGCCATCTTCTCATCAAGATACCCTACTCCTACTCCAATCTGGCTTCCTCTTACCTTCATTAACTATAACTGCAATCACTCTATTTCCAAATAAGGTCACATTCTGAGATACTAGGAGTTAGGATTTCAACATATCTTTTTTGGAAAGACACAATTCAACCCATAACAACCTTTCTCTAGAATCTTTGGGGAGAAGGTGAGAGAGAATGTAAACGCCAAAGACGCTGAAACCTACTTACATTGCATTCAGCCGGCCTGAGTCCTATTGATGAGACTAAGTTACAGCCCCAGCATTCACTGGGAGCACACAGTGCAGATAAGTTACCAAAAACTTCAATCTGGACTTTGGAGGAATTTACAAATTCGGCCCCATGTGGATTCCACCCCCTTCGTGGTTCATGCTTCACTGAACTGCATGCTTCACCTTCAGCCATTGCCCTGCCACTCCTGTCCTTGACCAGAGGAACTGCAAGCTTGAGTTAAGAGAAAAAGAAATGTACAAAGAAAGGTCAAATGACAACCCCACCCCCACCCTCATCCAATCACAAGCTTCACACCAGGAAGATTTGTGTTTGCTTCTTGTGCTGCTGTGTTTCATGGGCCCCCTCCTGCTGTCCACATGAGCACCCTTGTCGCCCTTTGAGAGGTACAGGAACCCACAGGTGGAACTGTTCTTGAAGTAATCCCAACAGCTCTCAAGTTACTGTCAAAAGACATCCTTTTTGAATTCAACACCTGTTAGCCACTAAACCTATTAAGAGTCTATTCACTGAGGGCCAGACTTTACTGCTTGGTTCAATCACACCTCCACCAAGAGCCCTTCCTGTCTGTCAGTGGGCAGGATTTGGACTTTTGTTTGTTGTCTCAGAATTAATACACAGCCTTTTCTTGCTTTTCTGTGGGATTTTGTACTATTAATCCATTCACATCTAAGTGTTTGAGTCTTACTTTCCCAAACACAGCTTAGACTATTTCTTGCCTTTTTTAGTGGCCAAAGAACTTCTAAAGAGGCAAAGAGAAGTTATCCTTATTTTTAAATGGTAAGAGGTCGTAGTAATGCAAACAATAACATATATATAACATATATGCATATGCAAAACATATATATTTATTGCTTTGCATTACAACAAACTTCTCATATGAATATATATTGAATATATATATACACACACACATATATTTAGAGTTCTTCTTTTTTTTTTTTTTGGTGTGATGACTATGGAAGTCCTAGTGATCCTTCTGCCAATATTTATTTATTCCCTACTCCATTCCCTCATTGTATATATTTTTTAAGAGCCATGGACATTTTCTTTAGAGTCTATGGAAATAATTCTTGCCTTGCATATTATATGATGGCTGGGAAGGATTTTTATTTTTAGCATGACATTTTTGTCAAAGTTGTTTTCCTACCACCTGTCTGATTTTTAGAAATGTGAACAACCAACAATTTTTTTTTTGTTTTTTGTTTTTAAAGATTTTATTTATTTGACAGAGAGAGCGAGAGAGCACAGGCAGGCAGAATAGGGGGAACAGTAGAGGGAGAGGGGGAAGCAGGCTCCCCACCGAGCAGGGAACCCCATGCGGGGCTCCATCCCAGGACCCTGAGATCATGACCCGAGGTGAAGGCAGCCGCTTAACCATCTGAGCCACCCAGGTGCCCTGTTTTGTTTTGTTTTTTAATCAACTACACTTGGAGTTATTTTTCTGTAGACTCCAGGCCCCAGAGAGTGCTTGCTGAATAAGTCTAGTGGACATCACTCTGGGGAAGGCAGAAAGCAAAGGATGGTCCTGCCTTCCCCCGCCCTTGGAACAGCAACTGTTCTCTGGAAAATGGGAAAAAGAAAGTAAGAGGAAGGTTAGATTTGATTTAAAATTGTCACTTTCCAACTGGGAGAATTTCATTTTTTGACATTGCTTCAGCTGGGGCTTAAATGGGAATGTATAATGTGGGGTATGAGGTATTATCTCCTCACTTTTTAGAAGCCACCTAATAAAATCTTTTCAAGAAGGAACATGCCTGCCCATAAATCTGTGGAGTCGGTTTCAATCTATACCCTGCATTCTAGAATTTAGACACCAATGAGAAGCTAACCTAAGTCATTATTAATTTGGGCGGAGGGGACTCCATGCTCCCCTTGGTCTAAGAGATTGAAATTTAGAGGACGTCATGCTTCCTGCTCACTTTCAGATCGTTGGGGCATTTAAAGCATTATTTAATTCCACACTATCTTTCTGTTATCTGTATTGCCTCTCGAAAGTCCTGCACTCCTTTCCTACCAGGGCCCCAAGTAGGGTGAGGTAAGTAAGTGAGTCACTCTCCTGGGGGTGAAGCTTAATGGGGGCCTAAAAAGTCTCAGTAATCAAGATAAATAATATTTTAATGAAAAAATTTTTTAAAAAATTGGTAAACTAGGCCAGCTGCTAACTGCCTACTTCTGTAAATAAGGCTTTCAGGGGTGGGATTAAGATGGAAAGAGAGAGAGAGTATCATGCAAATGCAAAAGTGAATTTGAAGTTTTGATATATTGCTTATCATATGGATTTTTTATTTTTTGAAATTAATTTTGACTTTAAAAATATTGCATTAAAATATTTATCTTGTTTATTGAAGTGTGGGGGTTTTTTTCGAATCCATAAATTTTGCAATTGAGGCACGTGTCTCTCACTAGCCTTACCCTAGTATCGGCCCTGTAAAATTACGAGTCAACAAAAATCTATCCACCTTGTTCAACCACGACTCTTAAACGTGAGAGAATCAGGCTGCTCGCCTCCCCAATCCCCAGCGTAGAGATGCCCGCACCATGAAGTCTCCTTGCGTCCGGGTGGGTTTTAGGATCCTCTCCTCTGGCTTCCCTTGCACGTGTACTAAAATACTACATTGCATTTGGATTGGTCTTCTCGCTCTAAGTAGCCGGGGTGCCTTGGCCGTGTCTCCTTTTGCACTTCGGCTCAAGTTATGAAATGATCTCTTCCTCTCCTCAAAGTTATCCAATTTCACTGCTCGCCAACCACCTCCTCCACAACGCCTTCCACAACTGCGCTGACCCGCATTGATGTCCTCTCCCACAGTGTTCTGCGTCTCAGTCCGGTGCTCGGCTCTGGGACGCAGGGTGACAGCACCAGCCCTAGCCTGGGTCGCCGGGGCCGCGGACCCGCCCCAAGCCCAGACCAGCTCGCTGTCCGGCCGCCGCATCCTTTCACCGGTCATCGTGTGATCTCGTCTGTGCGCTCCGCCGAGAGCTCTAGCGTGAGAAAGGGCTCGCGCCGCTTCCAGGTTTTTACGGGAGGAGACTGAAAAGCGCGAAAAAGCTCCCTGTAGGATAGTGCGCAGGCGCAGAGGCGCCCGGGGCTTTCTTCAGCCCTGTCCTTGGCGGCTCCGGCTGAGCGCCGGGCGCTCTGCAGCCCGGTGGGGGGCGCTGCGGGGAAGGCGCCCCAGGCGGGAGGGGGCTCCCTAGAGGGGGTGGTGCAGGGCCCGGGTCGCCGCCCTGGAGGGCGGAGGGCCGCGGCTAGGACCGGTATGGGGCGGGCGCGGCCCGAGGCGTGCGTAGGGGCCGCGGGCCCGATGAGACGGGTGACGGCGGGTGACAGCGGGCGGGGCGGCGGGCGGCGCCGCGTTCACGCCCTCTGCTCGGCCCGGCCGGGAGGGTCCTCGGACTCGGTGCGCACCCGGCCGGGCGGGCGGAAGCGGCGCCATGCACGGCCCCCCTACTTGGCCGCTGCGGCTGTTCGTGTGCCGGAGCCCGGCCGCCAGCACGTGGCCCCTGGGCGCCGGCGTCCCAGGGCCCCGGCCGCAGTGGACGGGCCTGTGGCCGGCGCGGCCTTGGGGCGCGGGGCCGGGGCTCCTCGGGGATGCGGGAGCCGCGCGAGGCCCGCGCCGCTGCGCTAGCGCCTGCCCCGGCGGGGGTCCCCGCGGCCCCGGAGGTGGAGCAGGCCTTGCGCGGCTCCTGGGGTTGTGGGCGCGGCCCCCCGGCGCCAGCAGGTGCGGGGTGCTTGGCGGGCCCGACGCTCCCCGGCTCTCGCGCGCTGGGCTTCGGGCAAGTCCGGCAGTCGCAGCCCGGGTCGGGGGCGAGGCTTGGCAGCGCGGGCCGGCGTTGCCTGCGGCCGCGGCGACTCCCGGAGACAACTCGCGGCTGCGCCCCGCGGTGGCCAGGCGCTCGGAGGCCCAGAAGCTCTTGAGGCTGGTGTATCCGGAGCGCGGGAGGCTGGCAGGTAGGGCTTTCTCCGTCTTCTCCCCCTCTGCCGGTCAGCACACCTTACAAAGCGCGTAGTCCGGGTACACAGTGGGGGCGGCAGAGAGACCCCGGGCCAGTTGTAGCACTGTGAGGAGGGACGGGCTGGCTTTTTACGTGGATCATCTTTACCAAGAAGTGCTGAACGGAGCGCTCACCTCTCGGTAGCATTGTCAAGCCTTTCGGGTTGGCAGAGAATCTGTTCTGAGTTGTCTTTTATGTTTGTTTTCTTAGCTTGACATACATTATACAAGTGGAGCAGTATCTCATTGGAATCTTTGGGTCCGTTCTGCTTTGGCATTGCCAGCATTCTCGGAATGAGCTGAATCTCCGCCCCCCTTACATTTTAAAATTTATTCTAGCCAAAAATATACCTGTTTTGTATTATGCAGTTATACTACTTCTTAAAAACATTATTATGCTAAGCGAAATTAGAGAAAGACAAATACCATATGATCTCACTCACATGCGGAATTTAAGAAACAAAACAGATGAACATAGGGGAAGGAAGGGAAAAATAAAATAAGACAAAGACAGAAAGGGAGGCAAACCATAAGAGACTCTTAACTATAGGGAACAAACCAAGGGTTGCTGGAGGGGAGGGGGAGGGGGAGGGGTAACTGGGTGATGGGCATTAAGGAGGGCACTTGTAATGAGCACTGGGTGTTATATGCAAGCAATGAATCACTAAATTCTACCCCCGAAGCTAATAATACACTATATGTTAACTAAATTGAATTTAAATAAAAAATAAATAAAAACATTATTTGCTTTAGGCAAGTTATTAAACAGTCAACAATTTTTTGCTGTGTGAAGCAAAATAATGGAAACCTTTCAGGTTTGTTTCAGGTACTTTTTGCCTCTCTGAGTAGTAAGCTGGAAGTTACTAGCTCTTCAAGAAAATCAAACACTGGCATGATCAGCGATCTGTGAACTCCAGAAACTATGAGAAACTGTAGATCATAACCCAACTAAATCATAATTGAGTAATTTTTAAAAGAAATCAAAATGAATGTTTTTAGAAGGATTTTATATACTTCCTCATTCTCAACCATAATTGGGGAAATGTTTACATGCAAGGGCCTTTTAAGATCTAAAAGTTTTTGAGATTCCCCTAAACCTTCATTTCTTTTTTTTTTTTTTAAAGATTTTATTTATTTATTCGACAGAGATAGAGACAGCCAGCCAGAGAGGGAACACAAGCAGGGGGAGTGGGAGAGGAAGAAGCAGGCTCCCAGCGGAGAAGCCTGATGTGGGGCTCGATCCCAGAACGCCGGGATCACGCCCTGAGCCGAAGGCAGACGCTCAACGAATGTGCCACCCAGGCGCCCCTTCATTTCTTTAATAAATATTTATTGAGCCCGCTCAGTGTATGGTAGGCCATGGTGTTACATTGGTGCTCAGAAAGAAACATGGTCCTGTTCCTGCTAGGGCTTCCAGCTTAGTGGGGAGGAAACAAATAATCATATGACTAGAGATAAAACTGCAACCATGATGAGGGTGTGGAAAGAGGGCCTATGAGGTTGTCCAATGCAGCCCTTGAAACAGGTGAGAATCCCACATGCTTTGCTGCAAATCCATTGCTTTAGAAAGGATTTTCCTAGAGTCATTTGTGCTGTAGGTGCTGTGGAGGAAGGCAGGTAGCGTTAGGAATGTTTTACCTCTCACTGACTGTTGAAGCTTAGAGAAATTCTTGGTATCATGGAGGTATAAAAATTTATTTCATTGCTCAGTTGGTCGTATGTAGATTTTGATGGAAATAAAGATCTTGTACTCTATTAAAAGAAAATTTTGAGACTAGACGATCTCACTGGCCTGTGAACTGCTTGAGACAGGCGCTCTGTCTGATTCTGTCTAGTTCTTAGCACGTGTGCAGCAGGGAGCAGGGGCTCAGAGTGCCCGAGATGATGGAATAAATAATGGTCCCACCAGGCCCAGATTGAGGTCCAAATTTAGAGACCCTGAGCACTACGTCTGCCGTTCCCATATGCAACTCAAAGTGAGTGCAAGGAAACCCAGTTTTGTTTTATTTCTGAAATATTAGGTGCCAGGAAGGTGTTTCAGGCGTCAGGCTTTGCTGGTGCCCACATGTGCTCAGCACTATGGATAGCCCAGCCTGCCTCTCTTAAAATCATCATCCCTGTACCTTCTTTCCGTTCCCATAAAGCAGGAACTCTACCTCCTTTTATTTTAAGAAGAGCCGTTTTGATCTTCTACCTCATTGGATAATTGTGAACATATAATCTGGGAAAATAAGTCCGAGGTTGATACACTAATTTTTTTTAAACAGATAATAAATACATATTGTATCTTATGAGGAAATCTGATGAAAAACTCTTACTAGGACATATGGTTTCCTTAAAAGTCATTATATATGATATATTGAAGCCAGTCTGGATGTTAGCATTTGTGGGATTAAAAGGAAGTGGGATGTCATCATTAATTTGTAACTTATCATCATAACAGCAGCCTCAGATATTGGCACATCTCTTTGAAATGCTGCGGATAAAGAGCTGTGTGCGTGTGTGTGTGTGTGTGTGTGTGTGTGTGTGTTAATCAAGAAACCAAAAAAAAAAAAAAAACAAACTGAGCTGAAGAAAAGGAATTCCAGTGTTAATTTGCCAATTTTTAGGAAAACAAATGCAAAAATCCTTTTTCAGCGATTCAGCTCTACATTTGATTAACAGTATTTTCATCTGTCTTCAGCAATTTGCTGAGTATGCCACCTGAAGTCTGTGACCAGAAACTTTGATCTGAAGTAATTTACATCAGAAACTTCAAAATCAGGGTCTGCCATTCGAAGTGTTTCCAGATGTGTGCGGAGAAGAGTTTTAGCATTACTCCCCTTCTCCCCCCAAAGGCACTGCGGCGCTCTCACCTGCCCCGTGCCCCGCCTCCACGTGTCTCACTTGGATAGCAATTCGCAGCCATGTTCCTATAGCCGTGGCCTACAAAGTGGCTCTCCGGTCTCTCTCTGATACTTCATCTTATCACCTTGGCGAGAGGAGTCTTAAAAGATACAGGAGCTCACTGAGGAGCCCCTGTGGGTGGACTGCTGGGATAAGAATTTATCCCAGCTGCGCCTGCAGATAGAGGGAGACTGTGGAGGGCTCCAGCCATCCCACTGAGTTAGGGGCAGGGAACACTGCATAAATTGATAGCAGGAGTGAGCTGTGGGTTGTTGTGGCATTGTGAGGTTATAATGACAGTGCCAGCCTGGAGGAGCACACAGGCAGCTTGCCNNNNCTACACTTTCCAGGCGGGTTCCTGGTTACACTGTGCAAGCAAGGTACCCCTCCACCCACACTGTTCCGTTGAGGCCTCTGCGGAGAACTGGGGAGGGTGCCTCTCATTTAAAATACTGATAAGGGCTTGTGTGGTTTGAGATTAGGACCGTTCTTAGAACCTGATGCCCACCAGGGGCTTTTGCTGAATTTATAGTTACATTCTATGAAGTGACCAAAAAGAATAGAGTGATAAAACCAGTGAATGCAGTAAGCAAAGACAGGGTGAGCCGTACTTAGAATGGCTGTTTCCTGAAGCCCGAGTCAGGACAGAGGCTCTACCAAGGACAGTACTGCTGGCACAGTGAGGCTGAGCCTCTGAAATTGAGATTGCTCCGAGAAGCCGAGGATGTTTGTTTGCTTGGCAAATACCATATTTCAGAGAAAACATTAACATTCTGTGGCTGTGCTATGAAACGTGTTAGAATTGATTTAAGCAGACAATGCATACCATATTTTAAAAGAACTTGGTATTAAAAAAAAAGGGTTCGTTACTATTTTTATGTTGATTCCAGGTTGATTAATATTTTGGGTATATTGGATCAGATACATTGTTAAAATTAATCTTACCCGCTCCCCTTACTCTTTTAATGTAGCAGAAGATTTGAAAGTACATAGGTGGCTGCCATCATATGTCTTCTGAATAGTGAGTGCTGGAGTCAAAGGCAGGCCTCCCACTATTGCAAATATGGCCCAGATGCCTCAGTCTTCAGCACGTGCTGACAGTCTGGAAGATCTTTGTTCTGCAGTTTCCTAAACTCTGTTTCCTGCTAGTCTAGCAGCCCGTGATGTCTTCACTTCCTTCCCTATCCAGCTTAGATGCCAGGTTTCTTCACCTCACCCTCTAACCTGCAATATCCTCTCCTCATTTGTGTCCCATAATACCCACCTTGCCTCCATGGAGATGTCTCCTAGACACTGGAAAACTCAACCATGTCCAAAATCCAAAGTTGCCTTTTCTGCTCTGTCACTTCTCTCGTAGAGTGGACTGCTGTGTGAACCCCTTTGCCAAAGCTAGAGACATTCTTGGCTCCTTGTGGCGATAACAGTAATGAAGATAATAGCTAATTATTGTTTGCTAGATATTGGGCCCTGTATCAGATGCCTTACATGTATGTACTTAAGTTACTTCTTGTAATATTGCTATGAAGGAGGTATAACTTTTATTGCCATTTTATAGATGAAGAAACTGAGGCACAGAGAGACTGAGTGATTCACTGGAGGTCAAACAGCTAGGTGGCAGAGCGAGCGGTCCAGTTTAGAACCTATCCTCCCAACATGCTCCCCAATCCAGCAATCCTCAGGTCCTGTAGAGCCTAGTTCTTAAAAATACCTCCAGTCCTTGTCACCCTCCTCGTATTGTCTGCCTTTACCCTAGTTCCTCTTGCCTGGAGCAGTGGCATAGCGCGTCCTAACAAGTCTCTGTCTGTAGTCATGCTGACCTCCAGCCCTCCCCTTTCACTCTGCAGCCAGAGCGGATCATTTAAAATGCAAAGCTGCCCTTCAACAGATGACTGGATTAAGAAGATGTGGTCCATATATACTCAGCCATAAAAAAAAAGAAAACGATTACCCAACATTTGCTGCAACATGGACGGCACTGGAGGAGATAATGCTAAGTGAAATAAGTCAAGCAGAGAAAGACAACTATCATATGGTTTCTCTCATCTATGGAACATAAGAACTAGGAAGATCGGTAGGGGAAGAAAGGGATAAAGAAAGGGGGGGTAATCAGAAGGGGGAATGAAGCATGAGAGACTGGACTCTGAGAAACAAACTGAGGGCCTCAGAGGGGAGGGGGGTGGGGGAATGGGATAGACCAGTGATGAGTAGTAAGGAGGGCACGTATTGCATGGTGCCCTGGGTGTTACACGCAACTAATGAATCATCGAGCCTTACATCGGAAACCGGGGATGTACTGTATGGTGACTAACATAATATAATAAAAAAACATTTAAAAAAATGCAAAGCTGGAGACACCTGGGTGGCTCAGTTGGTAAAGCGTCTGCCTTCAGCTCAGGTCATGATCCCAGGGCCTGGGATTGAATCCCAACATCGGGCTCCTTGCTCAGTGGGAGCTTGTTTCTCCTTCTGCCTGCCACTCCCCCTGCTTGTGCACACAGGCTCGCTCGCTCTCTCTGACAAATAAATAAAATCTTTAAGAAAATAAATGAATGAATGTTAAGTTGACTGTAGCACTACCCAACCTAAAGCCCTCTTAGCCTGCCATTCTGCAAATTCCCTATTCCATGTTACAATCTAGAACCCACTACCTCTCCACTTTCTCAGTACTTCTTCCTTTGCGCCACAAGGTCCCTGTTCCAACTCTGTCCCGCAGCTCTTGTGCTTCCTGGCCTGCCCCAACTCCCAGGCTCATGTCCTTTTCAATGCTTGGAATGTAGTAAGATGAAGGCTTTGTCTTAGTGCGGTTCTGCATTATACGAACTGGGTGACATTGGGCAAGCTCCCTCGTCTCTCTGTGCATGAGTTTCCTTTGAAATCATGTGGATATGAGGGTTTTGGGAGGATTCAAGGAGATAATGCCTATCAAATGCTTCAGACAGTGGTGGGGACTCATTTTTGTGTTTCATCTTTAGTCCTGGAGTGACACTGGGGTTAGCTGTACCTGCCAAATGGTCAGATGCCTCGTTAAAAGATGGGTACCAAGGGGCACCTGGGTGGCACAGCGGTTAAGCGTCTGCCTTCGGCTCAGGGCGTGATCCCGGCGTTCCGGGATCGAGCCCCACATCAGGCTCTTCCGCTAGGAGCCTGCTTCTTCCTCTCCCACTCCCCCTGCTTGTGTTCCCTCTCTCGCTGGCTGTCTCTATCTCTGTCGAATAAATAAATAAAATCTTTAAAAAAAAAAAAAGATGGGTACCATGTCTAGCAGGTGATGGGAGTGCTGTACAGATTCTTCTGCCCATCCCAAACCTCTGTTTTTTCTTGAGCCACTCTGCATTGTAGGCTTTCTTTTCCCCTTCTTTGAAGAATATTTCTTTCACTTTTTGGATGCCATGATTCAGTAGAATGAGGATAACAGAAAGATACCTGAAGATATCTGTCAAGAGATACATAACAGTTGCTGGGATCCCATCAGACAAGGATAGGAACAAGCAAGAGGCTTAACCACAAAGAAAAGTTGGAGAAGGATTTCAGAAGGATTGTACTATAGTCAGCATGTCAGGTGTAGGGAAGAATCTGAAATGACAAGGTACAAGTCTACACTATTCATTAATGTCTAAGACAGTGGTATGTAGTGAAACCTCTGTTAACAAGAATCCATCTAAACAAAAGCTGAAAAAAATCTTTTATTTTACTTTTGTCTACATTCAGTTTGTAGGAAGAGGACAGAAATGGCAATAAAACAAACAGATAATCTTTTTTTTTTTTTAATTAAAAGCAAAAGGGGATATCCTGGAATGAGTTTGGATTCAACTAAATTCCTTTTTCTTTGTAATCATTATCATTACTGTGTAAGAACTAGTGTTCAGAATCAAAATCATGGGGCATTTCATTCACAAACTACAGATTCTGATTTGGAATAAATTAGAACACTGGAGGAGGGAGGGAGAAATGGGCCTTCTAGCACTTCACATACGTTATACTCTTGGAAGCATTTCCCCGAGTGAAAGAACAGACTGGGGAGACGAGCTACTAATGAAAGATGAAGCAGAAAGGCTTCTTGGTTAATCCCTTGTTCCCCAGGACACCTCCTTTTGAAGCATGCCAGTTCACCACAGTTGTGTCGTGCGGAATCCCAAGCCAGACGTTCTGAGTGCCTGTGGGCTTTCAGTCCCTCTGGGCCCTGTCATCAGGAACGTGGCATCTTGAAACAAGACCCCAGGTCTTACATCAAAATGAAATGGCCCTTGGCCCGGTTCACATTATTCAGTTAAATTGTGATTATGGGATTTTAAGCCAGACACGGGGACTTTCTGGCTCTGTGCAAAGAGTCATTTCCATCTGGATTGCCTGGTACCAGATCTTACAGTCCTATTTAGGCAACTGAGGAACTTTGGTCTGATACACTTTTGTGCCTTCTTGGTCAAAGTTCGGTTTATTTGTTCGTTCATTCAACAAATGTTTATTGAACTTCTATGTGTCTGTGGGGGTGGGGATATAGCAGTGAACAAAGCAGACAAAAATCTTTTATGTCCTGGGACACCTGGCTGACTCAGTCAGAAGAACATACGACTCTTGATCTTGGGGTTGTGAGTTCAAGCCCCACGTTGGGTGTAGAGATTACTTAAAAATAAATTAAAAAAAAAATCTTTTATGTCCTAATGGAGAGAGAGACAATAAACAAGTGAAACATTTAGAATGCCGGAAGGTGAGGGGTGCTAGGAGAAAAATGAAGACGGAATGAGCAGCCAGTGTTGGGTATCTGTATTTTAGATAAGGTTGTCAGAGTAGGTCTTCTCAAGAAGAGGAGGTCAGAAGGCCTCGAGGAAGGAAGAGAGTGTTGTGTGCAATGTTCCCTACTTAAAAGGCTCCCCTTTCTCCTAGAGCTCTGCCAACTAAAACTGTTGGTACTGACTTTACTCTGTATTCTTTTTAAACATAAAAACTTTTAAAATTGAAGTATAATTGATGTACAGTGTTATATTAGTTTCAGGTATATAATGTTTTGAATCACCAATTATGTTACTCAGCGCTCACCACGATAAGTTACCATCTGTCACCAAACATCATTTACTACTGTATTATTGACTGTATTCCCTAAGCTGTACTTTGGTCTCTGTGACTTACTTATTTTATAACTGGAAGATTGTACCTCTTATTCTCCTTTATCTATTTCTCAGTACTCCCTCCCACTTTCCCTCTGGCAACTACCAGTTTGTTCTCTGTATTTAAGAGTCTAAAAATTTTTTTAATTCATTTGTTTTGCTTTTTATATTCCACATATAAGTGAAATCACGTGGTATTTGTCTTTGTTTGTCTGACTTATCTCACTTAGCGTAATATCCTCTAGGTCCATCCATCTTATAGCAAATGGCAAGCTCACATTCTTTTTTATGGCTAATAGTTCACTGTGTGGTGTGTGTGTGTGTGTGTGTGTGTGTGTGTGTGTGTACCACATTATCCAGTCATCTATGAGTGGACACTTGGGTTGCTTCCATACCTCAGTATTGTAAATAATACAGTCTGCACTCTTTTTATTAAGGTTACATAAAAATAATACCCTTAATTTCAGTGTTAGCATTAGGCAAAACACAAAGAGAAGCAACTGCTGTTTGCAGGGTGCGAGAGCTCCCGTCTCCCAGGGCTCAGTGCACGTTGTATTCATCTAGGAGCCTCACCATTGAATCTGTAGTGGTGGCACTAGCTGGGTTCCTAATGGAACCAAACTCAAAAGGTATGCCGCGGCATGTACCCTGCTCCCAAACACCCCATTCTTTTTCCTTTTTTTTAAGATTTTATTTATTTTAAGGAGAGAGAGAGTGGGGGAAAAGCAGAGGGAGAGAGGAACAAGTAGACTCCCTGCTGAGTGCAGAGACTGATGGGAGTCTCAATCTCACAACCTTGAGATCAAGACCTGAGCCGAAATCAAGAGTCAAACGCTTCACTGACTGAGCCTGCCAGGCGCCCCAACCCGTCTTAAGAAGAAACTACTGTTACCTGTTTCTTTTTAGTCTCCCAGAGATGTTCGGTGTGCATATGAACTTAAGAGCCAACAAGCAAATGTTAACATTTGTGTCTTAGGCTGTTTTCACTAACAATGTATCTTGGTGGTGTTGATACCTGGAGAGTTGCCTCAATCTTCTGAATGACTGTGTAATACTCATGAAATGAATGCTTCTTAATTGATTAACTTGTTCCCCACTGGCGATTGTTTGCATACTTTGAGCCTTTTGCTGGTAAAAGTAATGCTGTAATGAGCATCCTCCCATGTACATGTTTTGCGTACACATATGGGAATATATGTATAAGTTAAAATCTTAGAGAATTGCTGGATCAAAGGGAACGTACATTCACATTTTAACCAAAATGATCACATCACTCTCCATTGCAGTTGTGCCACCTTGCACACCCACAAACAGTGCAAATGCCTCTTTTCCTACAGCTTCACCAACACAGTGTGTTATCGAACTCTTTGATCCTTGCCAATCCAATAGATGAAAACTGGTATATCTTTGTAGTGGAAATTCGCATTCCTCTTGTTATGAATGTCACTTACTTGCCTGGGGGATGTGTTGTTCTTGATTGGATTTTCTCAATATTTTCCTTTCTGATAAGACTCTATCCCCCCTGTTTTTTAGATGTGTGAACAATTGTGTTATTACCTGTTTTCATATCACGCTGGTATTCTGGTGCTTTATTCCGCAGAGCAGTAAGATTAAGAAGGAACATATCACATGTGTAATGGATGCCAGTAACAGTATACTATTTCAAAACTTGAAATAGCCTTTGGAAGTAGTATCCATAATCCAGAGTTTTACCTGCATTGTTTGATCTTTAAGCGAAGACACAGTTAGATGCCAGGGAATGACAGTGTATAGCATGAATGTAGGAAAAATGTCATCTGAGCTGAACACCCAGATCAAGAGGCCAGGAGGGAGGTCAGAATGGATCTTCAGATTTTCATAGTTATTTTTTGGCTATTCCCGGCAAGGAGGACATGATCAGAACTGGGTAAAGCAAAAGTCGTTTTGTCTGGGTACTTGGGCATGATTAGTCCCTCCCTACAGTCACCCTATTCGTTCTGTCCCTAGAACCTCCTGGGTTCTTGCCTTTAGTCAGGGGTCCAGGAGCAAAAGGAAGGAAACTCCCAGCACCTGAGAACAGCGCGTGCTCTGAACAGCAGCTCTGGGAAAGAAGCGTGGTGACGTCGGCCCCCTGCCCCTTGCTGAAGCGCCCCGAGACCTGAGAGCTGCTTGTGTTTTTCTAGCCGCAGTTGGTTTTCTGGCCGTGTCCAGTGTCATCACCATGTCGGCTCCCTTTTTCCTGGGAAAGATCATTGACGTCATTTACACAAACCCGACCGTGGACTACAGCTGTAACCTGACCCGCCTCTGCCTGGTGCTCAGCGGCCTGTTCCTGTGCGGCGCAGCTGCCAACGCCGTCCGCGTCTACCTCATGCAGACTTCAGGTACGAAGGCCCTCCTCTCGAGAGCGAGTGAGCTGTTCCAGACAACGCCTAGTGGGGTCACGTAGGGTCATCTGGGCTCGAGTTTCCCGTGCTCCAGGCCGTCTGTTCCTCTTTCCTGCCATCACATTCAGCAGGGACAGAGCCCCATGTATGGTCAGATGTTAGAGCTACGAATTGTTTCAGATCAAGCACTCCCTTCTCAACTCTCCTTGTACATGAACCGAAGTGAGGGAGGTAGCCTGTCTTATGGGAGGTCTGCAAACATGGCCCGTGGTCAGATGGATGGCTGGAGTTCTGAGCCTCCTCCAGGGAGCTGTGGAAACCTTATCTCTCCATGTGTGTGTTTCCCCTTCAGTAGGCACTGGGGTGATGATTTTTTACAGTGCTTCATTGACGAGGCCTGGTGGTTCCCAGGTGGGCGACTGCCACAATAACCATAGAGCCTGGGATGCCCGACTCTAAGTCGCTTCTCACTATTTAGCTAATAAAATACTCTGCAGATAATTAACCACTGCTTGCCATTTGAAAGTTCAATACAGAAAAGGATTGCCAAGGAGGAAGAAAATTAGCTTTTGAGAAATTAATGTAGTAAAGCTTATCTGTAAATAATGCTTTTTAAACGTCTCTCGGCGATACTGTATTTTATCGCCGTACCCCCCCCGCCGCACATCCACAGTCTGTGTACGGTTACTAAGAGAAAATCCGTGCTTGTTACGGTGCATGCCTGCCCATATGCCAGGGCTCAGGCGAGTCTGTTCCCACCAGGTGGCTGCAGGCACCAGACATGCCTCAGACGCTGGGTGCTCAGAAGTCGATGACCTCGGGCCAAGCTGCTCCCTGTTAGGTGGCTGCACCCAAGCTGATGCCATCCCTGTTTGCTTTTGCAGGTCAGCGCATTGTGAACAGGTTGAGAACTTCGTTATTCTCCTCTGTTCTGAAGCAAGAGGTCGCTTTCTTCGACAAGACGCGCACAGGAGAATTGATTAACCGCCTCTCCTCAGATGCCGCACTCCTAGGGCGTTCGGTGACCGAAAACCTCTCGGATGGGCTGAGGGCCGGGGCCCAGGCTTCTGTTGGCATTGGCATGATGGTATGTTGGCCCGGCTTGTGTTGGTACCTTCTAGTCAGGGCTTTGGCCTATGCCAGGCCTCTCGGTCATGAGATGAGCTCAAGTTGAGCTGTTCTCATCACCCTGTAAGCCACTTAGCCAAGAGTGCTGTCACAGAGGCTGCAGGGACGTGGAGATGTCTTCCTCCTGTGTGGCCCCCGGCAAACTTCATTTCTCCAGAATGACTTATCTGGAGAGGGGACCATTACATTTAGAAGAGATTACATTATTGCCTGGCTTTTCTAAGAATGTGTGAAAGAATGTTGCAGAAAAGAGCAACAGGTGGAAGGAGTCCTTGGGGTGCCAAGCAGTGGGTCAGAGGAGAGATTGTAAATTACAGTCTCTCCCTGCCCCCCTGCCCCCAAAAAAGGCAGTCTTAATCTTGACAAGACCGAGGGTTCATTTCCTTTCCTCTTCTTGTAAGGAGGAGGATAAATTCCATCCTTCTGTACACAGAGATAGATCTATACTCCACTGAAGTGAGCGCTCTCTACCCCCACAGCCTCTCTCCTGCCTTAACCGGGTGGCTTGAGCACTGTCTTCTCTCTCTGTCTCGCTTCTCCAAACCATATTCCTCTTCAGACCTGTGCTGCTGGCCAGTAGAAATGTTATGCAAGCCACATAGGTAATTTTAAATTTTCTAATAGCCACATTTTAAAAGGCAAAAAGAAAGATGAGATGAGATTAATTTTAATAATATGTTTTACTTAACCCAATATAAACAAAGTATAAGTTCAACGTGTAATTTATATAAAAATTATTAATATGATATTTAATATTATTTTTTCACATTAAGATTTCAAAATCCAATGTGTCTTTTATACTTATGGAACATCTGAATCTGGATGCCAAATTTTTGTTGGAGATATTTCACCTGCATTTAAATTTATAAAATTTATCAATGAAAAGGTAGATTGACGTACCAGGTTTTCCAGACATACCTAAAACTTTACCAATAACTGAATAGAAATAGAATATTCGGGGCGCCTGGGTGGCTCAGTCGTCAAGCGCCTGCCTTCGGCTCAGGGCATGATCCCAGAGTCCTGGGATCGAGCCCCATGTCGGGCTCCTCTGCTGGAAGCCTGCTCCTTCCTCTCCCACTCCCCCTATTGTGTTCCCTCTCTCGCTAGCTGTCTCTCTCTCTCTGTCAAATAAATAAAATCTTTATAAAAAAAAAAAGAAATAGAATATTCATTTTTAAGTTTAAATTTCAACTAAAACTAAACAAATTTAAGAATTCAGTTTCTCAGTCACACTAGCAACATCTGAAGTGCTCAATAGGCATGTGATGCTATCATTTTAAGCAGTGCAGTTCCGGATCCCTAGAATGAGGACTGTAATTAATCCCGTCTCCCAAGTGGAATAGCTTGGGCTTATGTCCTCTTTGCTTCCATGTAGCACTCGATCCAGACCAGAAGGACGTGTTGCAGACTGAGCTGGTAAGTTCAGATTATGGAATGGAAAGCTGCTTTGAAATCCCTGTTTTCCCAGCCAAGAGAGAAGCCGAGCTCTGGAAGAAGACACATTCTGCACTAAAGCACCATTTCTAAATATCGATAATGCTGGGACTCAGGAAGAGTTGGGAGTCTCTTTTTGTAACAGTTTCAGACAGTTCAGAAGAAGTCTGATGGCTAATCAGAAGGGGTCTTAGTCTGCTCAGGCCGCCATAACAAAGTACCACAGAGTGGGGCCTAACCAACAGAGATTTATAGTTCTAGAGGTTGAAGTCCAAGGTCAGGGTACTAGCAAAGTTGGTCCATTGTGAGTGAAGCCTCTTCTCTTGGCTTATAGGTGGCTGCCATCTTGACATGTGCTCACATGGCCTTTCCTCAGTGCTTGTGTAGAGAGTGTAGCTTCTTTGGTGTCTCTTCTTTTAAGGACACTGATCCTACCAAGGCCCCACCCTTATGACCTCCTTTCACCTTAATTACTTCCTTAGAGGCCCCATCTCCAAATACAGCCACACTGGGGTTAAGGCTTCAGCATATTAATTTTGGGGGGACATAGACATTCAGCCCATACAGGGCCTCATGAGGTTGCATTACCTGGTCTTTAGCCCTGGAGGAACAAAGTATTCTTCGTTTCTCACAAGCTCCCTGGACTTGATTTATGATGAGCTTGCTCACATGTGTCTATCCCATACTGCAGGTTTAATAATTTACATCATGGGATCTTCCTTCCTACATTAAATGTGTGTTCCTGCTATTCCAACGTTCCTTTTTGGTGACAGGGCCCCCTCAGAAAGTTACTACTGAGCCTGGAACCAGAGCAAGAGGGGTGGATGGTTCTGAGACAGTCTACCCAGGGGTTCTGATGCATGTTCCTGCCCCACCGCAGAGGACACCCCATGCAGCTGGTTTGCTTGAGCTCCCTTGTAGTCAGGCCCCAGGACCGTCAGGCCTGCTCTGATTGTATCACTGGCCCTGCATGTGTCCTGCTGGCAGCCATCATCCCCGGGCCCTGCTGGACTGTGTGACTTTTCTGCTCAGGGGGGATCGTTCCATGAATTGAACGTGCCAAGCTCACTCCTACTGCAGGGCCTTTGTGCACTTGCTTTTCCAAGACCCTATTACACCTGAAATTGTCCTCTCTGTCCCTCTTTCACCCATTTGCTATCTAGCTCTCCCCTTGGATAAAACTCCACATGGGTCAATTATCTTGCAGGTGCCTGGAATAGCGTGTGCTATGTGTAGGCATTCGGTAACGAGCTGTAGAAGGAGTAAATGAATGAATGATTGGTTGATCCATCTATTACTGTACATTTCAGTCTGCAACTTTTCCTCAGCTTTTTAAGAAAGCCTTATGCTGATTATACAAATGAGATTTGGCAGATTTTAACAATTTGATGAAGAGATGCTAGTACCATTTAAAATCCAATCAATCACCAAATTGCAGGGTTGACAGGAAAACCCACTGTTATTTCTATGGAAGTTGATTACTTTCTCTTTGAGCAACTCCAGTTGTTAGAAACTCCTTATGTTGAATCCACATCCATCCTGNNAAACATCATTCCTCTGAGCTGTGGAAACCGCTCTCTTCTTCTACTTGTTAGTTATACCCTCCTGCTGAGTCCTCTTTCATCTGTCATTTGATGTGGGTTTTTATGGTGTCTTTGCCCTTTTGGTCATTTCAGTGAGACATGTTGCTCTGGTTGTTCAGTGCCTTGGAGGGGATCCAGGCTCAAATACAGAATTCCTGGTGTGGTCTGGTCAGCGTGGAGCAGCGTGGCCTCCTTCCTTTACTCCTGTCCTGCCTTCCCCTTCTCTGTGGCTGAACAGTGTGGTCTACTGTACACAGCATTGCCTCAGCAATGGTACAGCATTGGAGGGTAAAATATTCCCATCCTTTTTCAGCAGCTTTGTCCTATTACCCCTGTGTGGCATGCTGAATTTTCATGGAGTTTTATGAAGATTGAAGATGTCCTAAAAGTTCCACCAAAACAGGATGTATGACTTTGAGACAGCACCTTCAAACCTGCCTGTTAATTGAAACATACACACACACACACACACACACACACACACCCTCTACAGTAGGTAATGAGAATGTCTTGCTACTCTGTGTAACAAACACCTTTTGGCTTTTGTTTTTGACAGTTTTTTGTCTCACCTAATCTGGCCACTTTTGTTTTGAGTGTGGTGCCTGCAGTATCCATCCTTGCTGTGATTTATGGACGTTATCTACGGAAACTAACCAAAGTTACCCAGGATTCCCTGGCACAGGCCACTCAGGTAAAGGCTGCTCCTCTGTGTGGTCTCCACTAGAATGAACTCAGAGCCAAGGCATAGGGGGCACACCCTAAGAGATGTACTCAGGCTTTTCAAAAAAATTGCTTCTCCTTAAGTTAGCCCTCAAGATCTAGAAACCTAAAGTAGTCTGCCTCCTAGACTAGATCACTGCCCGCACCTTGGAGTAGATCCCACTGGACTGAACTCTGTATGAACTCCTCAGTTCTCTATCACCACTATTTCCTATAGGATGGAAAAGCTAATTATATCTTGAAAATAGTTTCTGCATGACACTCTGTCCTTTATTAATTAATAAGTGAAGCTTTTCAATGCTATCCTATATTGTGTTTTTTCAAAATTAAAAATAACTTACATTTTCAGTTACAAAAAAACCATGCGTGTTTGTAATTGAAAACTTCAAAATATAAAGAGAGAAAATAACACATATAACCCTGTCTCTCAGAATGGATGTTATTAACATTTTAGAGTCTGTCTATCCTTTTTATCTATCTTTTTTCTCTGCATAAAAATATATTTCAGTATTTATTAGCCTTCCTGTTTGTCTTTCTATCTATATATATGGTGTGTGTATGTAGAGATAAATATTTGTGTCCAAAAATAGGATTGTTCATGTACTCTGCTTTGTAACCTATTTTTTACTTAGTCACGTATCATGAGCAGCTTTCTATTGGTAGTGTCTTAAAAATGAGAGCCCCGTTTTAACTTGCCTGTAGAAATCTTGAAATGTGACTGTCTTCTCCCTGAAATGTATCTGTTGTTCTCTCAGCTAGCTGAGGAACGTATTGGAAATATAAGAACTGTTCGAGCTTTTGGGAAAGAAATGACTGAAATAGAGAAATACACCAGCCAAGTAGACCACGTGATGCAGTTAGCAAGGAAAGAGGCATTTGCTCAGGCTGGCTTCTTTGGAGCAGTAAGTAGATCATTTTGAAAAGAGTGCAAAGAGTAGATGTTATGACTGAAAGACATTTTTATTCTGTGATTTTGCCATGAAGAAAAAATAATTCTCTTCCACTTGAAGACTAGGTGTGAGCATTCATAAACTATTTCTGTGAAAGAAGAGGAAAACTGCATGTAACAAAAGGCAGTGGGTGATGAGACCAAAACAGGGTGGGATCAGGCAGCTTTGCGGTGTGGTCCAGACCACCTGCATCCACTTCACCTGGGAACTGGCTGCACCTGCAGGTCCTCAGCTCCACTCGAGACCTACGCAGCAGAAGCTCCGGGGCGGGGGCCAGCAATCTGTTCTAACAGGCCACCGGGTCAGTCTGATGCAGGCAGTTTGAGACCCACTGAGGATTAACCAAAATAACTTCAGTGTATCTCAAGAAAGACGTATGAAAAAATCGATCACAATGATCAAAACTCAAATATGACACTAAACTAGAAAATCACCATGAGGGGAAATGTACAGCATGTTCAAATTGAAAAGAACTTCAGGTGATTCGATAATGGTCATAATTTAGAGGCAGAGGAAGCAGAGGCCCAGATAAGGCAGCACTGACCAGAGACCACGCACCTAACAACACTCAAGGCGGATCAGAGAGAAAGGACGCCAACTGCTTATCCAGCTTTGCTGGGAGTGTCACATTCGCATATATAAACACACATATCATCTATGTATTTGTCTCCTCCTTACGGAGGGAGTTCTTAACACTGTTTCTTCCTTTGCAAACTGAACTGAGTAAAATAGGAATCAGATGGGTGTCTTAGCTCCTGGGCTTTATGGTGATGAGATTATTTCCTACAATACTGCAATATTTCAAAAGTATGTTTTAATTTGAAATTCAGATTAAAACTTATTATTTGGAAAAATCTTGTTGTGATAGTTAAATGCAAAAAGGAAATTATAGGCCACGTTAATCCTTGTAGTATTTAGGTCTCAGGTTCCCACCTAACGTCTCTGTTTTCTTCCTTTGACAGACAGGGCTCTCCGGGAACCTGATCGTGCTTTCTGTCTTGTACAAAGGAGGGCTGCTGATGGGCAGTGCCCACATGACCGTGGGTGAACTCTCATCCTTCCTAATGTATGCTTTCTGGGTTGGATTAAGCATTGGAGGTATATAATTTAAATGGACTTGGGAGTTACAAAGTAAAAATCAGGTATTGTTTTGAAGTAAAAATTTAACTTTCCCATTACACCACCTCTCATCAATTAACTTCCAACTGAAAAAAACATTGCCTAGAATGTTTGTTCAACTTGACTTTGAAAGAAGAAATAAAGATATGAATGTGATCTTCCCGCATTGGTGGGCAGTTCCTTGGCTGGAAAGTTGAGGATTTTCACAGGCCTCTTGTGGCTCACTGAGCTCAGGGTCATACTGGAGCCGTATTTTCCAACTTGCATGTTAACTCCGCTTGTTTGCTTTGGCCCTAGAAGGTGGGGAGGAGGAAGGACAGTGCTGAACAGGGATGTCCACAAAACCCACAGTCCTGTGGTAGTGTTAGTTTCCCGACTGACACATCACTGGGGACTAAAATTCCTTTTGTGTGAAGTCAATCACTTTCAAAACTGATGAACAGTAAAAAGTATAAATTAGAAAGTACATGAAACAGAGTTGCTTGCTTTTGTCAGAAATCTCAGAGTTCAGCTTTTGTTGTTCATTCCTAGCTGAAGGGAAGCAAGGCCCATGGAGGCAAATCTGTGTGAAGTCTGCAAGGTTTTCTTTTCTTTACCTCTCCAGCATGCCCAGCCAACAAGGGGCAAGTGATTTCCTGCTTTTTGTTTCCTTTCTTTGAAGACTGAGATGGAAAGGTTAGATAAATAGCTTGAGGTCTGGTCAACGGAAGTCTGGTATCCCACAGTGTCACCTCAACCTGAGATTTTTATTGTCAGGGTTTAAAGGTAGAGGCTTTTCCTTAGACATCTGCAGGCAAGTGAGGATATTTTCTGGACTGAGATTTCCAAATCTGAAAATAGCATTTTAGTTCTGCTGGTTGCTCTTGAAGAAAACCCTGATTAAGACGGTTCGGGGGCCGAGTGACGTGGGAAGCAGGAGGCTCAGTTCAGGACCGGTGATGTGGTTTGCTCTTCTCTCTGCCCCAGGGTTGAGCTTGCCGGGCTGCAGGGTCTCACACCTGGGCGGCCACGTTCCTTCAGGTCTTCTGGCCTGCCTCAGAGTGGACTTATCCACCCCCACGTCCCCTCCCTGTGGCCTTTCTGTTCACGTTCCGTGCTTGACCACATTCAGCTTTCCTCCCCGGCCTCCCCTAATCTTAATTTTCTGCCACAAGTTGACTTGATCTTTCTCAGTCTCTCTGCTCCTCCCACCCGATTTCCTCCAAGCTACTTGGCCTGATAGAAGCCACATCTGTTTTGGTGTGTTCACTGTCTTACTTTTTGTCCTGGCAAGTTCACAACTGTGTCCTGCATAGAAGTAGGTTGGAAACACAGTTCCTGTCTACTGGGAGTCAGTTACCTCCCCAGGTAGAGAAGCTGCTGCTGAGGCTTTGTCTGTGCTCGAGGTCTGGGGGTCGCTTGGCTTTCAGAGCCGCAGGCTGTCCCACATCTCCGGTCACAGGTACGATACCTGCCTTCTGGTGATGGAAGAAGGAGAAAGGTGTGGCGGGGTCTGTTACCACACAGTCTCCCCCCATTTACAACCCACACAGGTACGTAAGGCTACAGGAACTTAATTCAAGAAGTTGAGTTAGATCTTAGATGTTTTTGTGAAGTTCACTGTTCAGAATAATTGTGTAATGAATCTGCAAGCAAGAAATTCTATTTTATTTATTAAATAAGAATTTTTAGATGTTGTTTTCTGCTTAGAACCGCATACTGAAAATCAAAAACAAATTCTACTTGCGTTCTTTGCTGAGAGAGGGTCAGAAGTGCTGTTTGAAGAAAAGGATGCTTGCTTGTTTAGCATCAGAGAATGCTCTTACGTCTTCTTACTGAGCCCCGATATCTTGTTTCTGATTTATTTTCGTTGAGGTGAAATTCACGTAACATAAAATTAACCATTTTAAAGTTTACGATTCAGTGGTATTTTGTACATTCACAGCTTTGTGCAGCCACCACCTCACCTTAGTTCCAGAATATTTCCGTCACCTCAGAAGAAAATCCGTACTCATGAAGCAGTCTGTTTCCGTGTCCTCCCTCCCTCAGCCCCTTGCAGCCACAGTTTGCTTTGTGTGTGCATGTGTTTATTTTAGTTCATATAAATGGAATCACATAACATGCTTGTATGTCTGGCTTCTTTCACGTAGCATAATGTTTTCAGAGCTCACCCACATTGTAGAATGGGTTGGTGGTTCATTACTTCTTATGACCCTAATACAACGTATGGAGTGAGAGTGGAGAGACCACATACTGTTTGTCCAGGGCCATTTTGTTTTGTTTGTTTTCCAGAGTCTAAACTCTACTATGTTGAACTACCTCCGACTCCTTCCTTCCTTTCTTTTTTTTTATTGATAGAATTTTTTTTAGAGGAATTTTAGGTTCACAACAAGGTTGAGGAGAAAGTACAGAGAGTTCCCACATCTCCCCTGCTTCTACACGAGCACAGCCTCCCTCACGATCAACATCCCCCATCAAGGTGGTACATTGATGAACCAGCGCTGACACGTCATTATTGCCCGAAGTCCATAGTGTATATTATGTTCGTTGGTGTTGTATATTTTATGGGTTTGGACATGTACCAATCATTACAGTATCACACAGAATACTTGCACTGCCCTAAACATCCTCTGTGCTCTGCCTCTTCCTCCCGTCCCCTTACCCTTCACAGCCACTGATCTTTTTACTGTCTCCATAGTTTTGCCTTTTCCAGAATGTCATATAGTTCAGATTGGCATCTTTCCTTTAGTAAATGGCATTAAGGGTTCTTCCATGTCTTTCAGGGCTTGATAGCTCATTTCTTTTTAACGCTAATACTTCGTTCTCTGATGTACCGCAGTTTCTTTGTCCAGCCACATACTGAAGGCCACCTTGGTTACATCCAGGCTTTGGCAATTATAACCAAAGATGCTATAAACATCCACGTGCAGATTTTCATGTGGACATAAGTTTTCACCTTCTCTGGGTAAATACAAAGGAATGAGATTGCCGGATCATATGGCAAGAGTCTGTCGAGTGTAAGAAACTGCCAAACTGCCTTCCGTTTTGCATTCCCGCCAGCGGTGAGCGAGGTTCCTGACGCTCCGCACCCTCACCAGCTCTTGGTGTTGTCAGAATTTCGGGTTTTCATCATTCTGTCAGGTGTGCAGTGGTGTCTCACTGTTGTTTTATTTGCATTTCCCTGATGACATATGAGGGGGAGCCTCTTTACATATGCTTATTTGTTATCTGTATTTCTTCTTTAGTGAGGTCTTTGGGTTCAGGTCTTTTGCCATTTTTTAATTAGGTTGTGTTCTTATTGTTGAGTTTTAAGAGTTCTTATATTGTGGATATCTGTCCTTTATCAGATACGTTTTTTACACATATTTTCTCCCACTCTGTGGCTTGTTTTCTCATTCTCTTTGGAGAGCTCAAGTTTTCAATTTTCATGAAGTTTAATTTATCAGTTCTTTCTTGCATTGATCATGTGTTTGGTGTTGTATCTACAAAGTCATCACCAAACCCACGGTCGTTTAGGATTTCTCCTGTGTTATCTTCTAAGAGTTTTATAGTTTCGTTTTTTACATTTAAGTCTATGATCCATTTTGAGTAATTTTTGTGAAGGATCAAAGATTAGTTGACTATATTTATCTGGATCTGTTTCTGCCCAGTGCATTTTCAGTTGAACCCGAAGAGTTTAATCCACTGTATTTTGCACAAAGTTCCACAAACATATGCACAAAAATGCCTTAGAGTATTTGAATAGCATCTTTGTAGCATCCTTACTGAGGGAAAGTGTTACAAGTGTATGTTCCTGTAGTTGACGTGGCCTAGTGTACTTGGAGTTTGTTTGCCTTAAGTCACTAATTAATTCATAGTTCAAAGGTGACTTTAAAAAGAGATTGCTGGAATATTTAACATTTCCAAATTCCTTTTCAGTTTTTAGCCAAGTAAAAGTTCTATTTGTTGAGTGACTGAAAGAGGGGGTTTGATTTTGTGGATATGAATTTAAAATGAATATTGAGATGTTTTATATTCCTTTCAAGTGTTATATTTTATTAATATTGCTATGTGTTTTGACTGGGTAGATTTTCTCTGTAACATTGTGATTTTAATTCAGTGGTTGATTACTATGGCTACATGCATTTGTAAATTCCCAAACATTTCATCTGTATTAGAAATCAATGAAATTGGAGGAGGAGAAGCTGAGGGCAAACAAGGGTATGAGACAGGGAATTTTGAATATGGTAATTGCCTCAAATCCTTTTTTGAAAGTTAACAGATTTTATATTAAAAGCAAGTTATTGTTACTATTCTCAGAGGGCGGGGAGCAGCAGATAGTCATTTCCTGGCATCGGTGATGGATATGTTTGCTTCTTGTCCTCAGGTCTGAGCTCTTTCTACTCCGAGCTGATGAAAGGGCTGGGTGCCGGGGGACGCCTCTGGGAGCTCCTTGAGAGAGAGCCTGAGCTGCCTTTTAATGGTGGGTCTCCCATGGGTTTTTTCTTTGCTGGGATTAAACAAATGTGGCTTTGGACATTTAGACCAACTCTCTGCTCTACCTGCAAAGGACGAGCGTGACAAGGATATCATCCTGCCACACAGCAGAGAAGAGTGATGAGACGGGCAGGCAGTGAGAGAGGAAGGATGGTGCCGGGCACTGCTGCTGGGCAGAGGGTGGCCCTGGAAGCGTGGGGGCTGACGTCCCTGCAGGTGATTCATTACCACCAATAGCAGGAAGGAAGCGAGTGCCACCCGGGGGTGCAGATAGGAAGGGCCCTGGCCAGTTCACCAGATTTGTCTTCCAAAGTGATTCTGATGTTTGGGCAGTGGGGAGGGTTGGGGGAAAGGAAGACAGATCACACAAAAGCCTCTAAATTTCTTGGCTTTGGGTAGTGGGCTAGAGGATTCTGGTGTTAATTGGCTAGAGCCATCTCCTTTATCAGCTCCTTTCCTGGAAGCTAGTACTGGGGGAGCTGTGTGGCCTGGAGCAGTAGCTACTCCTCACTCACTGACTCCCAGGACATTGTTGCTTAGCCCCAGATCATGAGTGAAAGCCCAGTATTCTCCAGTGTGGCAGGCTGGAGGAAATAAACCCAGCTGAAAGAGATTGAGCAGCTTCTCCCAAGTCATTAGCAAGGTAATAATACCAGGCTCCGAAGCTGTTGTACAAGGCCCACCCATTTACCATCATTCTCTCAAAATACTTATTTAGAGTAGGTAAGATAAACCCTGGACCTAGGAACTACAGAGACAGTGGCACAGAGGAAGGGCAATGGGGTTTGAAACCAGACTGCTCCACAGGTGAAAACTGGCTCCACTACCTGTTAGCATGGGCAGGTGGCTGTCTCTGAGATTCAGTGTCCTGTCATCTCTGCCTCTCAAGGCTGTGAGAACCAGACAAGCGCATATGTGCAGTGCCTGGTACAGAGTGGGTACAGGCGGCTCAAGGTAAGCATTAGACAGAGGCCTCTTCCTGCTGTGCCTGTAGGAGCTCAGCCTGCAGGTGAGTTCGTGAGCTGTGGTCCGGCGGCATCTGCAGTCGGGCAAGTGGGAGAACAGAGCTCTGCTGTCAGTTTGGTCTTTGCTTTAAGTAGCTGGTATTCCATCTTGTTTCAGAAGGGGTCGTTTTAAACAAGGAGAGCTTCCAGGGCACTTTGGAGTTTAAGAATGTGCATTTCGCCTATCCAGCTCGCCCAGGAGTGCCCATATTCCAGGATTTCAGCCTTTCTATCCCATCAGCGTCTGTCACAGCGCTGGTTGGCCCTAGTGGTTCTGGCAAATCAACGGTGGTGTCCCTCCTGCTGAGGTTGTATGACCCCACTTCTGGTGAGTGCTTCATCACATTGTAGCGTGGGAGGACTTTCCAGAGCCCTTCTACTCTCATGTTCTGGGAGAGGACCAAATTATGCAAAGACCTGTCGTGTGAGAGTTCTGAAATGCCAGAAGGTTTGTTCCCAGGAAAGAAATCCCTTATACAAAGGTGTTACTTTTAAGAATATACAGAAGGCCTGTCAGGCGGTTTGTATATTGCATGTCTGACCTCTTCAAGTCCCAAGTGACTTCCTGAACTCTACGTCCTCATCTCCCGTGCTGGTGTCCCTGATGACACCCCCTCTCCTGGGCGAGGATGGGCAGGCTGCCCCACAGCTCCGGGAAGGTGCTCCGTGGGTGGCTGAGCAGCACCGTGGAGAAAGTACCACTCTGGGCCGGCCACTCAGCTGGGAAAGCTTCTCTGGAAGCCTTCAGGCTGCGTCTGCCCACGAACTGCCAGTGACTAGCATGCAGACGGGCGATTTGGCAGCCGGTGATTCCCTTCTCTGGGATTGCTTTTTTAAAGCTATTTTGAGGTAGTAGGGATTTTCTTAGTGGATTTTTCTTGTTCTGGTTTTTGTTTTTAAATGGATTATAGCATCTTTTAGAGCAAAGAACATGTTATTTTACTTCTTTATATCCTTTGTTAATGAAGATGTAATTGACATATTAGTTTCAGGTGTGCAACATGATTCGCTGTGTGTATATATTGTGAAATGTCTAGTTAACATCCATCACCGCACATAAAGTTTATATCCTTCTTTATATCAGAGCCTGGAGTAGATTTGTACTGAGGAAACAATGATATTTCTCACCAAGAAAACGACTCTTAGTAAAGATCACATCATTAATTTGAAATCAATATGTCTTGTGATCTTTGTGTCTTGTGCTTTTTGGTTAATACCATAAGAGAGCTGGTTATGTGCCAGATAATTAATTGACTTGCAGATACTGACCCATGGAATCACCAACTGTGTTAAAATGGGTGTTAACTAAACTGTTTGCCTCCGGAATTTTCTGTTTTGATTCACTCTACTTGCTATAAAATTCTGAATTTAGAAAAAATCCTAGTTAGGTGAATGCAAAGCAAGTCAAAATATGAAGCCTCTAGTTTCTTTATCATGGTAAATAAATCAAGGAGAAAAGAAACTACACGGAAATTCCAGCCTTGCGTAGACTATAGAACACTTGTACTTTTTAAGTCAAAGACCTCAGGTTTTGCCAGTCTGTGAAAGTTTGGAGCTGGCCTGTATAGTTCCACACCACTGACAGAGAGAGCGTGGTGTTTCTTAGTCACCGTTATTATCATCCCCAAGCATTATCGAGTTACCTCTGTGGTGTAGAATTAATTCTGTTAGCGAGGGTCACAGAGTTACATCTGATTATTTAAAAGCTCTGCTATGGTGTCAGCTTTGTGATTGTGGATAATGATTCTCCTCCAGCTGCATTTATGCAGGAAGGGATATTTTAAGGAGTAATAAAAGAGCTAAAAAAAAATCACTGGCAGGATTGAATTTCCAGGACACGCCTCAGAACTTCACTGCAGAACCAGCCTTCAAGGTATTGCTGATGCTGACATGGTCAGGAAGCTCTGGAGTTAGGCGGCCAGCTTCAGAACTGTGCCACAACTGCCAGTATTGGTGCCAGCAAGCGGACACTTCACCGCTTGCCACCTTCCACTAACTCACTTCGGAATCAGTTTTGCACAGGTGAACCTTCTCAGGGAGCCTGGAGTCACTCCAGAAAGGAAGTCATTGCAGCAAAGCGAGCTGGACGGATGAGCTAGTTGGATGGGCTAATCAGCTAACCACTGCAGGGAGACAGTAGACAGGGAAATTCCATGAAATATGTTGATTTTAGATTCTGTTTAGAGATTCTGAACATTACTTTTAATCTTTAAAAGAACTGAATGTGGAATTTTTCCACCAGATCCTTTTTGTGTTTACATTAGTCATTGGCCCCGTGACACTCCATGACTTTCCTCTCCTCTCTACAAGGAACTATCAGTCTCGATGGCCATGATATCCGTCAGCTAAATCCCGTCTGGCTGAGATCCAAGATTGGGACAGTGAGTCAGGTAAGAAGAGAGGTTTCTATTTTTATTACACTGTCTTTTAAATTTGCTTTTATTATTTATTTTTTCCTTAGACTTGAACCTCTCAAAAGAGAAGAAATGGAAGTTCTCCAGATGTGCTAATCTCCCATAGCACGTTTTTTAGGTTTGTAAATAGTGCTGTATCCTGAAGACCTTAAATACTTGAACCAGTTGAAACCGACTTTTTATCCAAAACTGGGGACTAGTATAACTTTGTAACGCAGAGAGTCCAGAGGATGGGGAGGAAATGATAGAATTTTTTAGCTTTTACTGACTCTTTCACAATTCCCATCCTCGTCACTGGCACAGTCTACTATTGCACATAATGGGTTTCATTATGTAACCTATTATGAGACCCTTTGATGGGGTCTCCTTGCAAAGAGGTCGCAGATTTCAAGGCAGAATATTAGTGTAATCTGGTCACTGTAATGAGGCTGTTTTCATGAGACCATTTGGTGCAGGGAAATTTTGGACACAGCTGTTTCTGTTTTATTACCAGGCTATGTGCACAGCAGACAAACCTGAGGCCTCCCTCATTTCTGAGCCTCTCCCTCTAACGAACTTCCCCTCAGACCTTACCCTCACCCCACCCCACGAGGTGTGGAGCAGGAGGGCCAGTGATGGGGGTGGCTTGGTAGTAGGAGGATAGCAGCAGTGCATATTGTTCAGGGATGGAGAACAGAAGCTGGAGGCTTATTTGCTTTTTTAAAGACTATTCCACAGGGTTCTGTTAAAATGTCATGTTCCCACCTGGTTTGTGTCTATTTCAAAAAGTAATGAATAGATATGGATTCCCCCTAGATCCTTAGTGGGAGGCCCGCAGCTGGAAAATACAGGTGGACCTGGCACCTTCCATACCTGACAATTCCTAAGGGAGGGAGCTCGAATTTATGAAGTATCTACTATGTGCCAGGCACCTGCCACGGGATCTCATTTCCTGCAGTGTAATGATGAAATCAATCCTGCTCATGGAAAAACATGAATTTTTTAAAAGTCAGCTGGGCGAATTTATGGAGAATGAAGAAACAGAAGCAAAACAGTATAAAGTTGGGTACCTGGGTGGCTTAGTTGGTTAAGCATCTGACTGACTCTTGGTTTCAGCTCTGGTCATGGGATTGAGCCCCATGTTGGGCTCTGTGCTCAGTGTGGAGTCTGCTTGTCCCTCTCCCTCCCCCTCTGCTCCTCCCGTACTCATTTGTGCACATGTGCACGTGCACTCTCTTTCTCTATCTCCAATAAATAAATATCTTTAAAAAATGGTATAAAGTTGACCCTTGAACAACATGGATTTGAACTGCATGGGACCACTTATACATGGTTTTTTTATAGTACAGTACCGTAAATGTATTTTCTCTTCCTATGATTTCTTAATAATGTTTTCTTTCCTCTAGCTTACTTTATTGTAAGAATATCGTATAGAATATATATAGCACACAAGATATGCGTTAATCAACTGTTTATGTCACCAGTCAACAGTAGGCTATTAGTGGTTAAGTTTTGGGGGAGTTCAAAAGTTATACTCAGATTTTCTACAGCATGGGGGTCAGCACCCCAACCCTCATGTGGCCGACTGTGTATTCTTTGAGAGCAAATTAATAGTTTTTTAGATGTTAGTACTTTATTAAGCTCCACTACATTCCTAGATATGTTTGAAGTCTATTTTGAAATTTACAATAAGTATGTTTTGTTTCCAATTTGCAGGAACCAATTTTGTTTTCTTGCTCCATTGCTGAGAACATTGCTTATGGTGCAGATGACCCTTCCTCGGTGACTACTGAGCAGATAGAGAGAGTGGCTGATGTAGCCAATGCAGGTGCTTTCATCCGAAACTTCCCCCAAGGATTCAACACTGTGGTCGGAGAAAAGGGCGTTCTCCTTTCAGGTACTTCTTTGTTACTGCTTGGCAGCAAAAAGTCTTGCTATCAGGAACTCTGCAGCATTTCATACAACAGTATTAATTTCTGATTAGGCTTTTTTCCTTAGAGTTTATGAGATTAGCCTTTCCAGTTTCTAAAATCTCTTGTATGTTTATAGCTCCCCAATTTCCTTCACTTTCTACCTCAAAGGTGTTCTCAGATTCCCACGGAGTGTCCCACTGAGTAATACTCAGCCACAGCAGCTTTTTTCTCATCTGAGAAAAAAAATGTATTTTGCAACTTGAGATCCTTGAAAATTACAGAAAATAAGACAGATACAGGGTGGCAGAATTATTTGTCCAGGGAGGCAGGGGCTGTGAACCTGGAGCAGAACTGAAATTGGAGAGTTCACTATTCTCCACTTTGTACTTTACATGTTAGACCACAGGTCCACAGACTTTCCCATAAAGGACCAGAGAGTAAACATTTTAGATTTTATGAGCCACATGTGGTTTTTTTAAACAACCCTTTAAAAATGTGAAAACCACTCTTAGCTTGAGGGCCATGCACAAACAGGCTCTGGTCCCGACCTGGCCCACGGTGCAGTGTGCCACGCCCTGTGCTGGACGTTTGCAGGATTCGCGGCTGAGGCTCAGTGGCTGTTCCCTGGGATGTTAGAGCACATTGGAGCGCATTGCATTCTGGGTACCATATTTTCAGGAAGGAAAGAAAAAACTTGTATTCTATTGCTTTAGAATACAGAAGTGAGACCAATGAGAAGTAGACTTAAAGGGAAATAAATTTTTGGGTAAACAGATAATTTTTTTGTTACAGTTATCGACTTGTGCTCCCTTCCATGGAAT
Organism: Ursus maritimus; assembly: GCF_017311325.1. Taxonomy (NCBI): domain Eukaryota; kingdom Metazoa; phylum Chordata; class Mammalia; order Carnivora; family Ursidae; genus Ursus; species Ursus maritimus. The sequence goes on along the minus strand of NW_024426885.1, from coordinate 66,312,353 downwards.
GAGCTCTCTGTCACTGGAAGTGTCTGAGCAGAGGACAGATGCCTTCAAGTCAGAGTGAAGGTGGCCGGGTTGGACTAGAGCAGTAGTCCTTTCCAACTCAAAACTTTTTGCTTCAGGTTAGGCCACAGAAAATTGAACACAGACATGTTTTTATTGTGTACGATTTTTTAAAACAAGAGGCAGTGGATGAGAAAATGTTTTGGGTAGATTTGCAAGATTGCAGCGGTAGAATCACACCTTGCTGTGTGAAAGGGAGCTGCCCTGGCATCTCTGAAGCACGTCCTTGGGTAGAAAACCAGTTTCAGCTGCTCCTGGTGACATGATTGAGCGTCAGGGGGCGGAGCTGGGAGCTACTTCACGCTGCCCAGCAAGGAAGAGATTCTGCGTACCCTTCCCTCTACCAGGATTCTCAAGTGCCCATTTCAGAGTGAAATAACCAAAGGTTTCAACCCGTGCTCCCTCTCTGGGAGGAGGAAAGGACATCTGGTGACCGATCCCCAGTGCACTAACTGGCACTGACCCTAAGCCCTCAGCCGGCTGCTCAGCCAGCCCACCCCAGAGCACTCTGACACCCTCACCGACCGCGGAGGTGCCCAATGAAAGGGATTTCCCTGGTTCCCTTGCTGTGAGCACAGGGCTGCCTATTTGAGGGCAGCTTTTAGGAGTGCCACACATTTCAGTTGTGATTTGATTTCGGTTCATCATTTCATGAGCTGCTTTTAGACGAAATAATGTAATGTCCAGCAATTACTATTAATAAGTATTTCATCCAATAAAACTAACCAAAAAGGACCATTTTCATCACCAAAAATGTAGTGAGTTTTCTAAAATGAAGGAATTCGGGAGGAGTCCTGAGTACTGTTCTCTGAGACTCTACCAGTCGTAACTTGGGAGTCCTGTCCCCTGGAGGAAAGGAGGGAGGGTGGTGTGAGGCAAAGACGAGGGAAGGAATTATCATAGATGTTCTTCTGCCTACCTCTGTCTGTCCCATCTGCATTTACCCACTCCTACCCCCCCCAACCCAGTTTCTTCCCTTGCTTTTAGTAGAATTTGAGTTTTAAAAGGGCGGGTTAAAGTGGTTACTCAGACCTTGGCCCTGCCACTTACCAACTGCGATACCTGGGACTGGTTATTTTGTGCCTTGGTTTTTCATCTGTGAAAAGGGAATAATTACAGGATCTAGTTCACAGGATTTTTTTTTTAAGATTGAATGAGATAACATAGTAATGCTTTAGACAATGCCTGGTACATCGGAACTCCTCAATAAACGTTAGCTATGATAATTGTTATTAGTTTTGAGGTGGATGAGGAGACAATATATTTAAAAAATAGGCTTTTGTTCTCTTGCCTATCTCAGCTGTGACTAACCAGAAGAAGCTGTCTTCAAATTGCCACTTAGCTTATCAGAAAAACCTGTTACCAAGAGTTTTTGTTAAGGCTTTCAAGTTTTTTTTAAAAAAAAGTATTGTCTTTGTCAGGTGGGCAGAAACAACGGATTGCAATTGCCCGTGCTCTGCTTAAGGTAAGCTTGAAGCCACTTGGCTGGAATTATTTTATCATTTTTACTTAGGGTCCTTATAATTTGTAATTTACTCTTCTTCTTCCTTTTTCCTTTTTTTTTTTTTTTGTAGGGGGGAAGTTATATGGTTGATAGTTCTGGTGAAAGATGAGTTGGGAGTTCCACTGAGTAGCATGTTGTTCCAATTTAACAAGTATTTCTTCGGTATTAGGAGGCCAGTACCGGGCTGGGGTTGTTGGAGGGAGAAAAGCTTAACACATGGACCTACTGTGAAGAAGTATATGGTCTAACAAGCAACACAGTGATTATATAAAAATAGCGAAACAATACAAGCATGGTTCTTTGTATAATCTATAGTCAACTGCTAAACTCAGTGGTATAGACTGGAAATACACAAGACTCCTAAGGGGAGAGGGAAAGCCGTTTTAGCTGAAGGCCCCAGACCTTGTAGTTTTTAGGAAATGATAGCCTTCCCCTTTGCTATAGAGCTACTCTCCTCACATTTGTAGGTGATGTTTTAAAAAAACAGCCTTATTGAAGCATACCATAAAACTCACCAGTTTTAAATGTACTCTGCAGTGACTTCTAGTGAATGCACAGTTGTTCAAGCATCACACAGTCCACTTTTAGGACATTTCTGTCACCCCGGATAGATCGCTTGTAACCACTTGCAGTCTTTCCCACCCCCACCCCTAGTCCCAGGCTGCCACCAGTGTACGTTCTGTCTTTCCTGATTTGCCTTTCTGGGCATTTCAGATAAATGGAATCAGACAAGATGTGACCTTTGCATCTCGCCTCTTTCACTAGTATAATGTTTGTTTTTTCAAGGGGGGAGGGGCAGAAGGAGTGGGGGACAGAGAAGCTTAAGTAGGCTCCACTCCCAGCGGGAGCCTGACGTGAGGGCTCGACCTCACAACCTTGAGATCATGACCTGAGCCGAAATCAAGAGTTGGAGGCTCAACCGACTGAGCCACTCAGGTGTCCCACTCGTGTAATGTTTTTGAGGTCTGTCCACGTCTCAGCCTCTATCAGTCCTTCTTGCTGAACAGTATTCCTCTGTGCGGGCACAACACGACTCGTTTATCCTTTTGCCAGTGATGACCACTGGGGTTGTTTCCAGGCTGGGGGTATTGTGGATAGCGCTGCTGTGAGCAAGCAGTGTACAAGTTTCTGTGTGGACATATGTCTTCCTTTCTTGTCAGCAACTTCCGAGGCACAGCTAGAATTTAATGTGTGAGAGACATCAGCTGGCTCTCACCTTTTCTCAGTTTTATGTGATGCTCCTAACTAGCCTAGAAGCAGGACCTTGAGGGTCTCGACTCCATCCTACTCACTCTTGCTCCCGCCCACACTGCTGGTTGACTGGCCAGCAGGGTAAAACTGCAGTGTAAACAAGGTCCAGTCCAGCAATGCCTGCGACAGCAGCTCAGACTCACCTCCAACTTCCATTTATGTGCTTACCTCACACACTTAGGAGTCTGTGCTTTTCTTTTTTGTGGCAGCTGTCTTGTGATATAATTTACATCCCATACAGTTCCCCCATTGAGAGCGTGCAGCGCAGTGGGCTTCCGTGTATGCCGAGTTGCGCATCCATCCGCATAATCAGCTCTAGAACATTTTCGTCACCCCGGGAAGAGGTGTTAGATCCTTTGCTGGTCACACCTGGCCTCCTCTCCTATTTCTCTCTTGAGCCCAGCCCCAGATAAACACTTACCTACTCTCTGTCTCTGGAGATGTGCCTGTTCTGGACATTTCAGACAGGTGGAGTCCTACGATATAGGGCATTTCGTGATTGGCTTCTTTCACGTGCAGAATGTTTTCAAGGTTCATCCATGTTGTATCGTGTATGAGTACTTCATTGCTTTTTATTACTGAGGGTTTGTTTTTAAAATAAAATTGTGTTCCTTTTCAAAGGAAAAGAACATTAAAAACATATTAAAAGCAATTAAAAATGATGTTTTTCTTTTTTCAGAATCCCAAAATTCTTCTCCTAGATGAAGCAACCAGGTGAGCATATCTTAGTAACTAACCTAAGATTGTACAAGCCGAATTCTCCCGTTCCCAGAAGCTGACTGTTCTGTACTTCAAAGTGGTACAGCTGAAAATGCTGTTTTTCCCCCTTCCCCTTGAAAGTGACCGGGTGTGAATGAATAATGACAGCTGGGAGGCAGCGGACAGGCCCCGTCAGAAGGGGAGGGTTCTAGTCGCGGTTCAGTCACGTTGGCCGTGAGCCCGGGTCACACTCAGCAGCTGTACACACTGCTTTCGGTCTATGGAAATCAAGGGTCCCAAGTTTCCTTTCTGTAGTATTTTTATAATGTAAAAGTACATAGTAGAAGTGTGTGTCTGGCGGAAGTTGTGAGCTTGATGGCGGTGAAGATGCGCCGCTGCCGAGGGCAGCGCGGGGGTGCCAGGAAGCGCCTGAGCGCGCGGGTGCGGACTGACGTCTGTGCTCTCTCACACGGTCTCCTGTTTAAAGTGCCCTGGACGCGGAAAACGAGCACCTTGTGCAGGAAGCTCTAGACCGACTCATGGAAGGAAGAACAGTGTTAATTATTGCCCACCGTCTGTCTACCATTAAGAATGCCAACATGGTGGCCGTTCTTGACCAAGGAAGGATTACAGAATGCGGGAATCATGAAGAACTGCTTTCAAAACCAGATGGGATATACAGAAAATTAATGAACAAACAAAGGTTTATTTCAGCATAAAGGAGCAATTACTGATGAAGTGAACATGAGAGACTTTAGAGCAAAACATTGTTGCAGGAAAAAAACTTAGAGATGGTATCTAATCTGTAAATCATACTTCAAGTTATTTAAAATACGCCTGTTTTTTCCAAGGTGGGTAAAATATTGTTTTGAGATGTACCTGTTCTCAAGACCTTTTTATTCAGACTTTTAATAATTGTAACTTTCTAAATGTCTATAGCACTGAAGTTATTTTCAGGTTTTTTACTTCCTTTTGTCCTGGAATACTTTAATTAATATAACATGGCACCTCATTTTATTTTTTACCTGCTGTTACAGATCGGAGCTATTGTCAAATGACAACTTTTAAAAGGGGATTATAAATAAAAAGCTTAATTATTTTAGGTGATTTACCAATCACTGTGTAATTCTCTTGGTAGTATTCTACCTACATTGTGTCTAAATTTACTAGAAGACGAAAATCTTCCCTTTTTTTTTTTAATTCTGATAATGTCCAGGAGTGAACCTGACATTCAGACATACAGGAATAGTTGGCGTCACACGGGGAGAAGGGAACATTTACGTTCCCCACTTCCTGTGTCTTCAGGGATATGAGACTTTAAAAGTATGTGTTCCTCTGGGATGAGTCCGTGTTTGGATGTGTGTGGTTTTCAGCATTTTTAGCACATGAAAGCCTGATGAGTTTTAAAAGGGGAAGAAGCCATTCCTTTGAATATGGAAACTTCTATTTTCATTATTCACACATTTGTTACTTTGGAAAACCAGGCATGAACTGCTGGGTATTATCAAGAGGTAAAAATGAATTTTACATTTAAGTCATCCGAAGGCATGTATTTTGAAAATTATGTTTTAAAAATTTATAATTCCTAGCCAAATTTTAGGTTTTATCAGTTAAATACTTTTGAAATTTCATTCAATGAGACAAAAACCTAAATAACTTTAATTTTCATCCTTAAAACTGAAGAAAGCTTAGTTCTTCCTATTCTACAGAATATCAAGAAACTTTCAGAACTTGTTTCTCTTCTGAAAAATAACCCTTTTTATTTATGGTTATAGTTTTATTCACCTAAATGCATCAGAAATTTGAAAGCAATGCTGATAACCGTTAGATTTGCCACATTTCAAATCAGTGCTGTTAATTTGCTGTTGCCTCAAGAAAAAGTGGTTTTTTTACATTGATGATGCCAGAACCTAAGAAATAACTATGTTGCTGTAATTAAAATGGAAGTTTGCCCGTGTTCTAAGTATGGATTGGTTCACTGATTATGCTGGAAGAAGAAACCACTATTTTATGATAAGCATGGAGTATTATAATTCATTCTACATAAGGGAATTTATTATTGAATAAAATGGACTCAGTGAATGAATGAACTCCTTGTTCTTTGTAGTAGGAAACAGTACACCTGTGACAATCATTTTAACAAGCTTTACTTGTATTCTTTGTACAATTTGCTATTATGGTGTGGTTCTCAAAAAGCAGACAAAACACAATTACAAGGTTGGATCCAAGGGAAATCTCTTTGTGCCATAGAAGTATTTACAAAATTGAATTTGATCATTATATTTTATTTTCTAATACAAGATGTTCAATTGTGTCTTTAGGGAACATTTTATATCCTGGATTAAAATTTATAGTAGCTTTATCTGTGTCTTTCACTTCTTATAAAGCTTCATTACATTCAGTTTCTTAACTGGAATTTGGCTGTGGAGGTTCAGGAATAAAGAAAAAACTAACATTATAAATAAATAAAAGAAAGTAGTAATTACAAATTCCTTCCATTTCTTCCCTCCCTGATGTCCTCATTTTTATTTTTATTTAAAAAATTTTTTTTGCTATTTACAAACTGCTAGAAGGTGAAGGAGAGACAGTAAAGTATCCCCCAAAGTGAAAAGGTACTTAGAGACTGGAGAACGAAGCAGATGACTCCACCCAGTTTACATGGAATTTTATCCAGGGTAACTTGCTGATGGGGGATCGGGTAGACGATGATCCAGGCAGCTGCACAGCTATTCTCCATAAAGTCCAGGCCTTGGTCTACAGATTTCATAGAGCAAGGAGATGCGTGGGTGGGGTGGCCACTGTAGGGAGATCAAAGGGCTTGCATGCACCTAACCGACAGCTAACCTGTAATATTGTGGCGTAATCCATGCACTGGGAAGGGTAAAGACTCTTATCTCTAACAGATTCCTGGGAGGCCAAAGCAAGCCTCCACACACCCCAGCCTTGGTGGGCATTTCTAAGGTATGTGTATGAATCTTCAAGGGGCCTGGAACACAAGAGAGGTCATTGAGCAAACATGAACAAGATGGAGGGCTCAAGATAGAGTCAATATTGTCAGTGCTCCTGCATAAACACTCTATTTAGTTGCTTCAGTACAATAAATAAATATCCCCTGCCCCCACCTTGGACAAGGAATTGTGCTGTGGAGTTGATGACAGAATGATTATCTGCCCTCACGGAGCTTCTAGTTTATTTAGAAGGAGAGAGAAGGCAGATAAAAATTAATTACAAGAAAATAGCTAAATAGTACAGAGGTGGTATTGCTAACACTGTTGATGGTACCACTTTGTTTCCAGAGTGTTTGTACATGTTACCGTGTTTGTTACTTTGACAATCCTATAATTTATTTTTTATTTGACAGGGCGTGCACAAGGAGGGGGAGCAGCAGGCAGAGGGAGAGGGAGAAGCAGGCCCCCTGCTGAGCAAGGAGCCCAATGTGGGACTCAATCCCAGGACCCTGGGATCACAACCTGAGCCGAAGGAAGACGCTTAACCGACTGAGCCACCCAGGTCCCCCAGACAATCCTATAATTTAAAGAAATACCTATCATCCCCTTTTCACAGAAGAGGAAATAAGAATAGGCAAGTTGTAAATTAATCCAGCATGGAAGCTGTGTACAGGGAGATACTCGAGAAATAGGAGCCAGATCATGGAGGACTTCAATATCATGCTGAAAATCTTAGCTTTCATCTTACATGCATGGAGAGCCATTGAAGGACTATGTATGTTCATATAAACAATTTAGAAAATAAGCAAAAATCACTAATCACTAGAAATTCTGTGAAGAGACAATTTCATGTTAATGAGCTTAGCATTTTGTGGTCCACCCTCCCAGGCTTCATCTCTATGTGCAAGGCCGCCTCTGACTTTGGACTTGATTGGTTCTCAGGAAATAATCATAAGCTAAAATAACCATTATAGGCTAAACCCTTGTCAGTATATTTTTATAAATTAGGGCTCTATTTTGAGAAATTAACTTTTTTCATAAAAATGCCAAAACTGTTAGAAAATAAATGAAAAGAAATATAAATGTAGGGGCACCTGGGTGGCACAGCGGTTAAGCGTCTGCCTTCGGCTCAGGGCGTGATCCCAGCGTTCTGGGATCGAGCCCCACATCAGGCTCCTCCGCTATGAGCCTGCCTCTTCCTCTCCCACTCCCCCTGCTTGTGTTCCCTCTCTCGCTGGCTATCTCTATCTCTGTCGAATAAATAAATAAAATCTTTTAAAAAAAAAAGAAATATAAATGTTACAGAACATTAAGTATATTAGTGAAAGAAGTATGTGAGAACTACATTGTAAGTGTTCCTTTGGGGATATTCTACATGATTTTTCTGTCTGAGGCATCATGGCAATCTCTATTCATTCAATGTTTTTCATTCAAAAAACGTTACTGAGTATCCTCTATTTTGTTAGGTCCTATGCCAACAAAGGACCTGTGCGTCCCTCATGAAGCTAGCCCATGGGTCAGCAAACTGTGACCTGCTGCCTGATTTGTACGGCCTGCAAGCTTAGGATGGTTTTTACGGTTTGTTGGTTTGTTTGTTTGTTTGTTTTCAAAAATGTTATTCATTTAGTGAGAGAGAGAGAGAGTGCACAAGCTGAGGGAAGGGCGGAGGAAGAGGGGGAGAGAGAATCCCCCGCAGACTGCACTCAGAGCGGAGCCTGACTTGGCGCTTGATCCCACGACCTTGAAATCCTGACCTGAGTCAAAACCAAGAGTCAAATGCCTAACTGATTGAGCCACCCAGGTGCCCTAGTTTTTACACTTTTAAATGCTTTTTAAAAAACAAAAGAAAAATAATTCATAACACATCAAAGTTTTATGAAATTCAAATTCCAGTGTCCATAAATAGAGTTTTATTGGAACACAGCCACACTCATTCGTGAGCAGTTGCAACAGACTGTACGGCCTCAGGTACTCTCTGACCCTGGACAGTTTGCTGACCGCAGAACTAGTGAAAACAATATGCATTTTTCCCTGCTCAGTGGACTTTTAAACTACGATGAAATTTAGAGTTATCTCAAAAAGTTCCATCGCCATTAGATGGCAATTAAATGAATGCCTTGAAAATGATTGGGCATGGTTAATTTCCATAATGAGTTCTTCATTGTTCCCCTGCCTTGCCATTTTAATAATATCACCATGGCTATGTTGGTGATAGTGGAATTCTAACAATTCTACTACGGCTGCAGGAAATAGTTCTGGCTACTATCTCATTGTTCATTGCAGTGATTATTACTACAGAAATCAAAGTTTGGTCTTAAATGAAAGGGCAGTACTTTAGGAACGGTGTATAGAAAGGAGGCACATGTTCAAGTCGAGCTTCTCACATGTGTACATGTGTCTATGAGGCATTTTTTTATATCAATAAAAAAATAAGCTCCTAGTGGACGTACTGTTTTTCGAACAACCTGCTTTTTAAAATTTTACAACAGAATATTTTCCTACATCCTTAAGTTTTCATTACACACATCTTCATGTATTCTTTTTAACCATATAGAATTTTATAATGTGAATATACTATAAATCTATCATTGGACATCTTTCTATATTCTTTGCTATTATAAACAATACTATATGTATTATGATTTTTTTCAGATAAATTCTAAAAGTGAATTGCCAAGTTCAAAGAGCATATACAAGTTATAAGGCTTTTTGATAGATTATCCTCTTAAAAGACCATACTAATCTATAAAAATCTCACCGGAAATGTACACATCAGCACCTATTCCCCCACAGCCTTTCAGCATGAACTGTTTTCATTTTTAAAAACCTTCCAGCTAATTCAACAGGCAAACAATACTCATTGGTGGTTTGATTTACATTTCTTTAATTATTAGTGATGTTGAAGATCTTTTCATGTGTTTTGATCATTTCTAGTCTTTGACTTAATGCTAGTTCATGCTCTTCATACATTTCCATTTTTTTCCTCTTGGGGTAGCTTGGTTTCTCTTACTGATTTTCTTTAAAGAGTGCGATACTATTTTATAGGAAATACTGTTTTTCTTCAGCTTGTTTGCCTTCATTCTATGTTTGTGTTTTTTTGACATTCACAAATACAGTCACATCTATATTTAATTCTCGCAAGTGAGTACTATTAGTAATTTAACAGAGGCTCGAAAAGGTGACATTGGTAGAAATAGCAGAGGTGAGATTTGAAGCAAGTCCCATTTAATTCCAGAGTCTATACACTCAATTACTATGGCAGTGGTTATCAAAATGTCCCTGGATAGCAGCCTTACCAACACCTAGAAACTTCGTTAGAAATGCAAATTCTGGGATGCCTGGGTGGCTCAGTTGATTAAGTGTCTGCCTTAGGCTCAGGTCATGATCCCAGGGTCCTGGGATCGCCTCCCACCTTTGGCTCAGCTCCTTGCTCAGCAGGGATCCTGCTTCTTCCTCTGCCTGCTGCTCCCCCTGCTTCTGCATGCTCTCTCTGACAAATAAATAAATAAAATCTTAAAAAAGACAAAAGGAACGCAATCTTCAGACACTGTGGGTGGGCAGCAATGCAGTTTAACAAGCCCTCCTGGTGATGATACATATTTGAGGATGAGAGCCACCGCACTACACTATCCCTTCTAGATCTCCCGTATAAGGGACTATACTATTTAAAATGAGGTCAAAGGATAAACAAGGAAATGATTTTTTTTTTTTTGGTAAGGAAATGGTAGCCACTAGATAAATGTAGAACCCTGGGTAGTGATAAAGAAGTACTTGTGCTGCCCCCAAGGCAGAGGTCCTGATACTGTTCCATTCGCCGCGGTCTCCACTACCCACTGCAGGAGGCTGACATCCACGGACTGTATTAAGGAGCTACAGTGTACCAGGATGTTGCAGTGGCGGTTAAGGGTGAAGAATGACTCCGGGATAGAGCTCTTCTTTTTGACTTGGGTAATTGGCCAGTTTTACTAAGTGGGGCCGAGGTGGTAGGACAGGGGTCCTGGAGGAAAAGAAGAATTCAGTTTTTAACACGTGGAACGTCAGGAGTCTGCAGGACATGCAGGTCGAAAGTGTTCACTAGGGAGCTGTTTGGAGCCTGCAGTTTTTGAACAAGATCCGGGATAAAGATGTGAACTTGTAGCGTTACCAGCGTCCACTAGCGTGGATGAGACAGTGTGGAGTGGGGAATGACAAACTTAGAGAAGAACAAATGTAAGAGAGTGTGAAACCACTGGCAGCGTTTCCCATTTTCTCCCTTCTCAGCGTAGACCACGGAACCGACACTTTCCAGTTCCCAAGAGGCTCAGGAAAGACAAGCACTCAAAGAGAGGCTTTGCGTTCAGGCTGCTAGAGCGCCAGACAGTCGAGAAGGGCACCTGGCTCTCCAGTTTCACTTCCCTGAGGCTCCGGACACCCACCAGCCCCCAAGAACCGTCCGCTGGTCACCTCTACAATCACCTCCCGCGGCTGGAGGCAGCCCTCTGACGTCATTACCGCGCGCCCTCCCCCGCCCCCCCTACACACACAGTTCGGATCACACCCCGCGCCTCGGCGCTGCGCTTTCACGTATGATCGCGCGCCCTCCCCCGCCTCCCCGACAAAGCCAGCAGCTCGGCGCTGTGCTTTTGCGTCATCACCGCGCGCTCTCCCGCCTCTAGGTGTTCAAGCTCCGCGCGCGAGTAAAGTTTCATCCCCACGGGCGGAATCCGCTTGCCCTGTGTCGCCTCTCCGTTCCGTCATGTTCCCGGCCGTCTCTTCTCCGCGGACACCGGGGCCAGGGACCCGAAGGGGCCCTCTGGGCGGAGTCGGGCCGGGCTCCACGCCCCGGGCGACTAGCAGGAAAGGTCTGACCCTGGGGTCGGCAGTCAGCTCCCCGGTGCTCTTTTCGCCGGTCGGCCGGCGTAGCTCGCTGAGCTCGCGGTAAGTGATTGTCCCCGATTCGGTCTGGTGACCGATAGGCTTACGTGCCTTGGCGGGCCTGATGGGATAGTGTCTCCAGAAGCCTCCGAAACTGGGGGCGGCGGGGAGGAATGCCAAAGTTGGGGAAATAGATCTTGGCCATATTGCGGGTAGTTATTTAAGCCTCGCTTTAATTTATGGAGCCTTCACTTTGCACTTTTCATGGAATTAGCTTTGTGTAGAAGTGAACAAATTGGATTTCAGTGAGTGGTTACCTGCCTCCTTACTACCCCTGTGTCTCGGTGTCAGTCATGAGTCTTTTCATCTGTGAAGAGGCGATAGCCAGCTTCACGTAAGACCAAATGAATCAATATGAAATCCTCCGACGATGGTGGGAAAGAGCATCTCCAACCCAGGAAAATCGTATAATGCCTAACACAGTTATTGCCATTAATATCTGCTGATTGATAATTAAGGGAGCTTTGGCCACACAAGTTAACTTTGTAGCTAAATCAATAGGCAAAAGGCTTTCCAGAGCAGTGAGATAAGAATAGTTTTGTTAGCAAATAAAAGCGCGGCACATCAGTCCACATCACCTGTTAAATCATGCTCCGCACCCACCCTTTCATAATTAATCTAGAACTTTAGAAGGTAACACGTTTCTGGGTAGTTTCCTCTGAATTCGTCTACCAAAAAAGAACTTTGTTTTGCAAGAAAACTTTCATTTTGAAAGTGCTCTTCAAAGTGGTGATCTTGTCAGTGTTTTCTTCTTTTGAGAAAAGCCAGGGAATAAAAGCTATACTTTACTTAATGTGTGTTTTTTAAAATCTTTTCTTACTTTCTAGTGATTATTTAAAGAAAAATATTTGTTATAATGGTATGTCAAAAAGCAAAGCTCACTTGGGGCGCCTGGGTGGCACAGCGGTTAAGCGTCTGCCCTCGGCTCAGGGCGTGATCCCAGCGTTATGGGATCGAGTCCTGCATCAGGCTCCTCCACTGTGAGCCTGCTTCTTCCTCTCCCGCTCTGCCTGCTTGTGTTATCTCTCTCTCTGGCTGTCTCTCTGTCAAATAAATAAATAAATAAATAAAATCTTTAAAAAAAAAAAAGAAGCAAAGCTCACTTAATCCTCATGATGAGAGAGGGAATAAATTTTATACTGGTAACTACATTATTTTCTTAATGTTAACAAGGTGAGGAGGTACAATTTCAACTGCTGTACCTGCGGTTGAAGAACAGGTAACAGCAGATAACTCATGACTGATTTCTTGGTTGTACAAATCTGGGGGCGCCTAGGTGGCTCAGTCAGTTAAGCGTCTGCCTTCGGCTCTGGTCATAATCCAGGGGTCCTGGGATGGGGTCCTGGGATGGAGTCCACATCAGGCTCCCTGCAGAGCAGAGAGCTCCCTGCTTCTTCTTCTGCCCCCCCCCCCCCGGTCTGCCTCTCTCCTCTATCTCTCATGAATAAATAATTAAAATCTTAAAACAAATCTGGTAGATTTCATAAAATTCTACAGCTGATGAGGGCAAAATGGGTGAAAGGGAGTGGGAGGTACAGGCTTCCAATTCCAAAATGTGTAAGTTATGGGGATGAAAAGTACAGCATAGGGAATATAATCAATGATATTATAATAGGGTTGCATGGTGACAGTAGCTGTAAGTGTGATCTTAGCATAGAGTTTCCAATCACTGTTTTGTGCATCTGAAACTAATGTAACATTGTGTCAGCTATGCTTTGATTTAAAAAAAAGAAAAGTTCCAGGGCTGATGAGAGCTTAAAGATAGTCTAACCCAATGTTTGTAAAGCTTTTTTGATCATAGTGTAGAATAAACTCTAGATTATATTCTATTTTGTTTTTCAAAAATGTTGATTGAGACCCTCAAAATGACCCACAGTTTGGAAAACACTGATTTAGTCCAACCTTCGTGTTTTGGTGAAGGAAGCAGTTATAAAGAGTTTAAGTGAATAGAGCATGCGTCTGATTCCTAGAATATAAGAGTCAGAAGCCACTTTTCTAGATCCTGTCAGAAAAAATATATTACACAGTACACATGGGCCAGAGTTGTTTTGTTTTGTTTTACTGTTACACCTCATCTTTCTTCTTGTTTATCTAAGATCTTCTCTTCATGTGTAAGTATGTACTGAAAAATTAGGATAATGGAAAAAAATTTTTTAAAGATTTTATTTATTTGACAGAGCACAAGCAGGGGTGTGACAGGGAGAGGGAGGAGCGAGCTCCCCGCTGAGTAGAGATCCTGATGTGGGACTCGATCTCAGGACCCTGGGATCCTGACTGAGCCGAAGGCAGATGCTTAACCGACTGAGCCACCCAGGCGCCCCGAGATAACGGAAAATTTTAAGTTACGGTTCAAGGAATGTGGTCTCTTTTCTTCAGAGGAACACCTACACGAGTATTGCCACACCACTGTGTAACTGAGTCTATGAACTATGATGTGAAAACATTTGGATCTTCTCTTCCTGTTAAAATAATGGAAGCCTTGACATTGGCTGAAGGTAGGTGTCATTTTCCATTTGCCTCTACTGGCAATTCAAAAGGCAGCCTGGCTCTGGCTCAGATTGAAATTTGTGCTTTCTCTGATATACCTTCACTTATGTGGGGTAGAAATAGGTAACATATTTGGTTTTCACTATAATTGAAAAATACAATGAATTTGAGAAGCAGAATGAGTTTATTTTTAAAAAGCACACATTACTTCTTTTATGGTTGTAAACACTGCATATGCAGAGCTCAGTCTGATTTCAAAAGTTATCTTGTGTATGAAGTTTAGCTTAAAAAAAAACACTGCCTCACGTTAGTGGGTGTGATAATGCAGTAAGATCAAGTCTTACTACCTCCATTTCTGGATCCTGTAGTATCCTGGAGGTTATATATACACATTTATGTTATCAATGTGGTGTACCTTTAGAAGATTCTGTTGTCAGAGAATTAGAGTGGAAGTTTGGAAAATGAAGTCACAGAAGCATCGGAAAGGCAACAGTAAGGATGAGGGGTTGGGTGACTGAAAGAGTAAAGTTCAGAGCATCCTCAGTGATGTTCCCAAGTCATTTTTATTTATGATTCAATTCTAGATTTTTGTGATTTTCTGGAACAGTGTTTTTCAAATTGCAAGTAGTAACCAAAATCAGTTTAGTGGCTTATGGCCAGCACTTAAAAAAATAGAATGCAGGATACCAGAGTGCATTTCATATAATAATGTTAGATAACTTGTTTGTTTTATTTAAATTCTATGTGAATGCATCATGATATAAAATGTTTTTCATACTGTGAATGACAGTCAAAAAAGGTTAAAGTACTCCATTCTAGAAAGCAATATTTTTCATAAGCTTGAACTTTCATATCTTCCCTATGAGTCCTTGAGAACTCAGGTACAGTGGTTTTCAGATAACTAAACTTCCACTAACCTCTATCATGCACTGTCTTTATTTTTTTAATAGGATTTTTTATTTATTTTTGCAAGAGAGAGAGAGCACATGCATGAGCAGGGGGAGGGGCAGAGGGAGACACAGGCTTCCCGCTGAGCAAGGAGCCAGATATGGGACTCGAACCCAGGAGTCTGGGATAACCTGAACCGAAGGCAGATGCTGAAGGTGACTAAGCCACCCAGGTGCCCTGCACTGTTTTTGTTTAAAATATGTGTAATATATATTTTTCTTCTAAAAATTTCAGCTTAAATTGTATTTAAACCTTTTAACATACTCCTGGTTCATGCCACCAGACTTTTAACAGCAAATAGTACACAATCTCAGAGGAGAGAGTCCTTAGAAATTAGGATGTTTGAACTGAGGAGTGTGTAAACTGGAAGAACTTTACCCTATATGGAAACCTACCAAGTGCTGTGTGTTAGGTCAGAGACCTCAAGGGCTTACCAGTAGAGTATTTGGAACTGCTTTATTGCTTTCAGGAAAAGAAAATACTGAGCAGGTATGGTAATTCAGCAAAAAGCCCACACTTAGCCTAGGCACAATTTAGTATTTTAGCTTATACATTATTGATGCCTTTTATCTTGCTCCTCTACCCTGCGTTAGGCAAAGAGTAGAGCTCAAGTTAATTAAATTTCTAGGGCTAACACACTTACCGAGGTTTACCACCAATGCTTATGACAGCAATATACTAATTTAGTTTTGTCATTTAATACGGAATGTAACCCATGGGGTGTCTGGGTGGCTCAGTTGGTTAAGTGGCCAACTCTTGGTTTTAGCTCAGGTCATGGGATCGAGGCCTGTGTCGGGTTCTGTGCTTAGTGGGGAGTCTACTTGAGATTCTGTTCCTCTCCTCCTTTTGCCCCTCCCTCATGCGTGCTCTCTCTCTTTCTAAAATAAATAAATAACTCTTAAAAACATATAGAATGTAACCCTTGATGTCTGCATATCATGAAGTGATTTATCATACTTTTAAAGAAAGTATTTGAAAATCACATTCTTTTGAAGGCACAATTTTCTTTGAATTTTTTAATATATTTAATGGGAGAGATTATTATTTGTGTTACTGTATCAAAATAAAATTACAAATGTTACTAAATATTGAGGAAAGTAAGATACCTGTTTATAACCAATATTAAAAGACATTAAACCTAAGTCCAAAATATACTACTTACTTTCACGTACATTTCTAAAAGTGGTTATCAAAGTTAAATGAATTTCTTGTTTTGGATATTAATAACTCTGAGTTATCCAAGAGCATTTTTTGATGTGAATGAATCTTTTTTGTATGTGGTAATTACTTTTTTATGTATACACACACACACATACCATACATATATATAAAGAATGTAGCCATAAAGAAGATTTTGGTATAGAGAATTTTAAGGTTTTTTTCCTTCTTCTTTTTTTGTTTTTTTAATAGTTTTTCTTATTTGTGCTTCAATTATTTCTTTTTTTTTTAAGTTGATGATCAGCTGACTGTTCACATAGATGAAGGTGGATGGGCTTGTCTGGTCTGCAAAGAGAAACTCATTATTTGGAAGATTGGTCTGTCACCTATTACTAAGGTAATTGCTGTTTCGAGAGCTAGAAGGAAGTAGAGGAGAGGATTAGCAGTTGGCTCTTAATTTTTACTGTAAAGCTTTAGAGTTGTTAGAGGACAGTACTCTGAATCTACTCAAACATTATGGATTTGCATTTTTATGATGTGAAAAACGGAGTATGCATACACATTTTTGTGTTGGGAAAAATAGTTTCTCCCATTTAATAATTTTAAACTAGATCCATGTTATTTACATTTAATAACATTAGAGACTTAAAAATTTTTAATGAATGTTGTAAATGTTATGTCAGTCTACCTAATGAAGTTTAAAACTAAATGCCATCCACATAAGCTGAGTTTATTTATTTCTAAGATAGGACTCTGTTTCACTAAATCTGCTGAATGATGCTTAATAGGGAAAAACTGAGGGGCATCTGGTGACTCAGTCAGTTAAGCAGCCAGCTCTTGATTTGGGCTCAAGTCATGATCTCGGGGTCCTAGGATCAAGCCCCGCATCAGGCTCTGTGCTCAGCAGGGAGTCTGCTTCAGGATTCTCTTTCTCCCTCTGCCCTCCGCCCCCTCAAATAAATAAATCTTTTTAAAAATAGTGGGAAAATGATACCAATTTTAGCAATTACTGTTTTAACTTTCAGGTGTCAAGTTTCTCACGTGGGGTTATCATTTGTGTTTCTAGGAACTTACTCTCAGCAACCTATTTTCCTGTGTGTTCCAGATCAGGCATCCTCTCTTGCACCAGTCTCTGGTTACTGTTGTTACTGGGCCTTGTTCTGTTGGAATTGCAGACCCGTGCTTACCTAAACTCTTGACATCTGTGGCTTCTATACTGCTGCTGCCTGGAAAATAGTATTTGTAGTTAAGAGCATAGGTGAGGGAGACATCCTGGGGGCCATGATGAGTTAGCTGAAGGAGCCTGATATTTGGCTGAGGCTAAGAAGTATTTTCTAGGGGCGCCTGGGTGGCTCAGTCGTTAAGCGTCTGCCTTCGGCTCAGGGCGTGATCCCAGGGTCCGGGGATCAAGCCCCGCATCGGGCTCCTCTGCTGGGAGCCTGCTTCTTCCTCTCCCGCTCCCCCTGCTTGTGTTCCCTCTCTCGCTGGCTGTCTCTCTCTCTGTCAAAAAAAAAAAAAAAAGAAATATTTTCTAGACAACTTGGTATAATTAATTATTCTGTGGTCACGCAGATTTTAGATGTCAAATAAACAAATCAAGGCTAGCCTGGGAAAATTCCATACATATGTCTCTTAACCAACAGACTGTTTTTAGTCCAGAAGGGTATTGAGCTAGTTGATATTCAGGGTCTGGTCTGCCTCTTAAGTTTTCCTGATTTCTGTATCTCTTGAGATCTTTTGTTTTGAAATTACTGATGAAAGTGTGATCAAAAAGATGTGAGCAGAAAGAATATTTGTAGAATGGTATTTCCAGCAGTGAATCAGAATCTGAAATATGCAGGGAAGGAAAATAAGTGAAGTGCATATTCAAAAAACTTGGATTTGATGTGAAAGATTTTTTGTTTGTGTTTTTTCTTTAGTTATCTGTTTGCAAAGAACTTCAGCTGCCGCCTAGTGACTTCCACTGGAGTGCTGACTTGGTGGCTCTCTCTTACTCTGATACTGCAGGTGAAGCACATTCTATTCAGGTAGGTGACCTAAATGCTTATTGAAATACGCTTTTTTTAAATAAGGGAGTTCTAATATTAGAGGACTCATCCAACCTGATTCGGAGACATAACTGTAAAGCCACAGGAATCAAGCACTAGTATTGGCAGATAGACACATAGAGAATGCAGATACAGAGGTGGCCCTTTGATCTGTGACAGAGCTGCAACAGCAATTCAATGGAGTAAGGATAGTCGTTTCAGTAAATGGTGTTAGGACCATTAGTCATCTTTATGCAAAAAAAAAAAAAAAAACAGAGAGGAAGAAAGAATTTCCCCCCAAACCTCCTACCTTATACAAAGATTAACCCAAAAGGGGTCATAGATGTAGATGTAAAACAAAATTATAAATTTTTGGAAGAAAACAGGAGAAAATCATCATGACAAAGAGTTCTTGGAAATCACCAAAAGCATGATTCATAGAAAAATAAATAAATTGGACTTTATCAAAATTAAAAACTTGGCTCTGTCAAAGACAGTGACGAGAAAAAGAGACAAGCTACAGACTGGGAGAAAATATTCATATGTCCTATATCCAACAAAGAACTTACAGCTAGAATGTAAAATAAATTCTCAAAGCTTAATAAGAAAACAACCCAATTTAAAAATGGCACAGAACTTGAACAGACACTTTACCAGAGAAGATATAAAGGTGTCACAGAGATGTTCGCATCATTAGCCATTGGGGAAATGCAAATTGAAACAATAGTGAGATATCACAATACATCTATTACAATGGCTAAAATACAAAATATTGACACCAGCAAGTGCTGGCAAGGATGTGGAGCAACTGGAACTCATACATTCCTGATGGGAATGCAAAATGGTACAGCTACTTGATTTTCACTTTCTAATAAAGTTAAAACACACTTGCCATTGTGACCCAACTATTCCATCCTGGCTCTTTACCTCTTAGAAATTAAAACTTAAGTTTACACAAAAAACAGTATATGAATGTCGTAACAGCTTCATTTGTGATAGCCAAAGATAGAAACAACCCAGATGTCCTTTAACAAGTGAATGAATAAACAGAGTTCATCCATAGAATGGAATACTACTCAACAGTAGAAAGGAATGAACTCTTGATACAGCAACAACCCAGATGCATCTCCGAGACATGCTGAAGTGAGATAAGTGAGAGCTCGAAGGGTATATTCTGTATGATTTCATTTGCTTGATGTTCTCAGAGAGATGAAACTATAATGATGAAAACTGGCTGCCAGGGTTAAGATGGGAGAAAGGTGTGATTTTAAAGGGATAGTTAGCACTAGGGAATTTGGGATGTTTATAGGACTGTGCTGTGTTCCTATATTGGTGGTAGTTATATGGGTCTATACAAGTGTTAAAATTAGTAGAACTGCACTACAAAAGGGAAAAAAGTCAATTTTATAGTCTGATAATTTTTAAAATACAAAAAGAAGGGGTTTTGTTTGTCCCCCCCACCCCAATTTCTGTTACTCAAATAGTAAATTGCCCTGCTTTCTTTTTATCAGTGTCACCAGACTCCTAGTTTCAGGGTCCTTTTTACTGTAATTGCCGAGTGTTATGATCTTGTTTCAAGGCTGTTGCTGTCATGGTTGCCACCAGAGAAGGATCCATCCGCTATTGGCCAAGCCTTGCCGGTGAAGATATCTACACAGAGACCTTTGTAGATTTGGGAGGTGATAAGACTTACAGTTTCCTAACAGCAGTGCAGGTATATGATGGGTATTCTTTCGTATTTATTGGAAAGCTGTGATTTGGCTTGGGAGTGAGAAGTGAATGACTAAAAATTATTTTGTATAGACCATATACGCCAGAGAGGGATCAAAAAGAGGCAAGAGAAGAATGTAAGGGTCTAGGAATTGAACAGTTGGACAAAGGAAAACCCTTCTCCTAGGACTCTGAAATACCAGTATTGGATCATAGCCTGTGATATTCATTTCTTTCAGATATTTTCTGACAGCGACTTAGAATCCCTTAGACATTATGAAGAATGGCTTGCTAACATACACTCTGCAAATGTACCAAAGAATAAAATGTGATACTTTATTTGTTGAACCTGCAGTATGGTGCACATAGTTTAAAAATCAGAATTGAGAAAACACACAATTAAAAAAAAACAGTTGAATTTTCTCTATGTAGAATTCATAGTATCACGTATTAGTATCATGTAATAGTATTTATAAGTAAATCATTTAAATAAAATGACACTTTTTCTTTTAGATTTGTTTTAAGGTACAGATGATAGATGATTTGTTTCTGTATCAAAACATTTTGTGTTAATATTCTTTATCTTAGTTATAGATGCGTAACTTATTTCACAATATTTATTCATAGGGAGGAAGTTTTATTTTGTCCTCTTCGGGAAGCCAGCTGGTTCGGCTGATACCTGATAGTTCAGGAAAGATTCATCAACATATTCTGCCTCAAGGACAAGGCATGCTTTCAGGAATTGGTCGGAAGGTTTCTTCTCTTTTGGGAATTTTATCTCCAAGTAGTGATCTCATCGTAAGTTGATAAAATAATTTTGTTTTACAAGCTTGTTTCTTTGTGAAAGCAGTAAGTAGGACATTTCCTATGAAGTTGGTATTGCATCCATATGAACACTAGTGAATATGAAGTAAAACCTTTGTATTGTGATCAGTTCATACTAACCCTCTCACAAACCCTGTAGCTTTCATATTCTTAGATCATACAGATTCTCTTATAAGTACATTCTTTGAATTAAAACTGTTATATAAAATTACAAATGTGTTTAAGTACCAATTTTGCTGTTTAGACTTAACCAGAAGTGTGTTCTCCACTCTCATGACCAGCTATTCGTGTGGATGACTCCAATCTAGAGATGTCGGCTGGGCTTCTGCCTCAGGCTCTGGGATAGTGAAGGGTGGCGGATGGGACTGAACCTGGAGCATCTACTGTCTTCTGGGGGCTCTGTATTTGTTATCTCGAATAATTATTACAATGAGCTATAACGTAGAGCGCTTTCTCCCCAGTTTGCAGGTGAGGAAATGGCCTCAGTGACATTATGTAAACTGCCTGAGGTTGCATAACTACTCCTTGGCGGATACGTGCTCAGGCCTCTTTGAATTGAAAGCACATTTCCTTCTCACTTTGTTGTTTCCTTCTAATTGCAGTTTGCTCTCATCATCTGCTTTCTTGATGGGCTTCGAACCTAAAACCTAACATGTCTGAAAACAAATTGCTCATATTCCCTCTTCTCTCACATTTGCTACACCAAAAGTGTGGATAAAACTTGTTTCTCGGGGCGCCTGGGTGGCACAGCGGTTAAGCGTCTGCCTTCGGCTCAGGGCGTGATCCCGGCGATCTGGGATCGAGCCCCACATCAGGCTCTTCCGCTATGAGCCTGCTTCTTCCTCTCCCACTCCCCCTGCTTGTGTTCCCTCTCTCGCTGGCTGTCTCTATCTCTGTTGAATAAATAAATAAAATCTTAAAAAAAAAAAAACAAAAAAACTTGTTTCTCTTTTGGCCTGTTTATTTCTGTTCATGACCCTGTCACTTTTTTCAGTGACCCCAGTATAAACTCTTCATTGTGTGTGTGTGTCTCCCCTTCTATAGCAAATTATTTACTTACCAGATGCTATAGATTTGACTTCTATCTTGTCTCATTTTCATCCCTATCTTTTGCTTCCATTGTTATGCCCTAATGTGCACTCTCGGTAAATTTCCCCTAAGCTCTTGGTGCCAGTTCAGTTTACTCACTGTTGGCTCCTTTATCCCATTGGTGGCCAGATTCATGGTGACAGGAGAAATGGAGAAAATTAGGGCTTTAACTCAAAACAATTGTGTGCCCAACTAAAAACGTAGTCGTACTTCATAACCAAGTATATATTTGAAAAGGCAAAATAATCTGTCTACATATAACTTGACACATTCATTTTCCTACAACACAGCTCTTGAGTTCAAAAGCCATTGATAATACCTGGTTTACTAGGTTTACAAACTCACATTCAGGACTCTGCTGTATGTCCCTAATTTTTCATTTGAGCATTATTTCTACTTCTTTTCTAGTTATAGTCTACATTCCAATGTAACAGGACTACTTGTTCTCTGAAAGACCTTATAACTTTCCCACAACTGTGCTCTTTGTGGGCTGCCTGCTTTTATATTTCTGCCTATGGAAATCTTACCTTGCTTTCAAGGTCCATTTTAGGATCACTCCTTTCTTCGAATACTAAATAAAGAATTCCGCTAGGATTACTAATGGAATACTTATAAAATATATAACATTTGAATTTTAGAAAAGTAGTTCATTCACATTAGAACTTAAAAATCTATAAACGTAACTTTTTTCTTCTCTCCATACAGCTTTCAAGTGTCCTTTGGGATAAAGAGAGTGCAAGCTTTTATAGCCTGACAAGTTCAAACATCAGTAAATGGGAATTAGATGATTCTTCAGAAAAACAAGCACATAGTTGGGATATAAATAGAGCCCTGAAGGAAAACATTACTGATGCTATTTGGGTAAGGAAAAATAATATTCATCTTTGTAATTAATATTTTTGATTATATGACAATGCTAGTTGCTTTGTTTTATTTATTAGAACACATTTCAGTGCAGTGTAGCTTTTAGCCATTAGATAAGCAGAAATAGGGTGTTCAACCCCTAGAAATAAATATTGGAGCTCAATGATTTACTTAGTAGTTTTTAAAATGCCTATATTATTTATTCAATAACTATTTGAACTGTTCAGTAGGTGCTGGGAATACAAAGGTGAAAAGAAACGATCCTTACACTCATGGAGCTTATGTTATTGATATTTTCATATAGGGATCTGAAAGTAACTACGAAGCTATTAAAGAAGGGGTCAACATTCGGTATTTGGATTTGAAGCAAAACTGGTAAGCAATTAGTTTGTCATCAAGAATATAGGTAGGTAGTTGTTTGGAAAAATAATGTTTATTGTAAAATGATGAGCAGTCTTGCTATCTGGTCTTCTAATGCTGTTCTCATCATACTTTTATACCTTACTAAATGGTTTTGTGTCCTTTTCTAGAGATGCTGGTTCATTTGAGAAATATAGGCAGTTCTCAGCCTTCAGCTGCATATTTGTATATTAGTTGTCTGCCCTAGTTCAAGACTCATCTTTCCTGCTATCATGACTGGAGCTTCTCTTTCTTCACACTAAGAGACGCCCTCCCTGGCTGCTGAGGGTACCCCATGCTGTCGTCCTTCTCTTAGTGGAGATACCAGGCATACTTCTCCAGCGCTTTTGCTTTAGTAAGCCTATGTTTGTGGTGATATTGGAGAAAGGAAGGTGGGGTGAGGTTTTGTCTTGGCAGTACAAGTGAGAACTCATTCAGGGTTTATATTCACAGTGAGTTTCCTCTTAGAGACAATGCTCAAAGTGGTGCTTAAGATTCTAGGTTAGTCTGATAAAGTTAATTTATCCTGTGTTATTATTTAGTTTTAATACTAAAGGTCATATGGAACTTAAAAACCATTTGTGACACGGCTTCCATGAGAAAGTTCATAGTGAGTACAAATATATGACTTGTAATTCTTCAAAACACAATGCACTGGCAGTTAAGAGCAATTTTTATGTGTTTTAGAGTAATTTATTTTATTTGGTAGAAAGAATCTACTTGTTTTTTGGAAGGGTATTGCAGTTCTGCTGTGTAATTTTTCTTAGGCTCTTGAGAATGTCAGTAAGATCCTTTATAGTTTCTTTTTTCTTTTTTTTTTTTTTTCATTTATTTATTTGCCAGAGAGAGAGAGAAAGAGTGCATAAGCAGGGGGAGCAGCAGGCAGAGGGAGAAGCAGACTCCCCACTGGGCAGGAAGCCCGATATGGGACTCGATCCCAGGACCCCGGGATCATGACCCGAGCCCAAGGCAGACACTTAACCAACTGAGCCACCCACGCGTCCCCCTTTATAGTTTCTGAAAACCTTGTATAAACCATCAAAGAGGTAAAAATAAGAGTATATATTTAATTTCCATAAGTGGTTTAATTAAATATAGTTTATCTGTTTTCTTGTATCTTTACCAAACTTTCAGAAATTTAGAACTGCTGCTAGGACACTGCCCTCATGGGCATATGGCGCAGATGTTTCTTCACATAGTTTTCAGAATGGATATGTGGACTGAAAACAACAGAAACATGCCTAAGAATTGCTGGACTGGTTCAGAGCCCGGGCTCCTCTCCCCCATTGTTGTCATGCTAACAAGATGCTCATGGGGCTTGTGAGACATAGCTCTTGTTCTCCTTCTGGACGTCTAGTGATCCGTACAGAGTGTCCGTATCTGCATACGTTTCTTCTGTTTAAGAATAGTGTTTGGGGGCGCCTGGGTAGTGCAGTCGTTAAGCGTCTGCCTTCGGCTCAGGGAGTGATCCCAGCATTCCGGGATCAAGCCCCACATCAGGCTCTTCCACTGGGAGCCTGCTTCTTCCTCTCCCACTCCCCCTGCTTGTGTTCCCTCTCTCACTGGCTGTCTCTATGTCAAATAAATAAATAAAAATCTTAAAAAAAAAAAAAAAGAATAGTGTTTGTCTTCCTGATGCTCATTGATGCTCCTTGATCTTTTGCTCATTTTGGCCAGGTTTGCAACGTAGGCATATATTTTCAGGGACCAGGCTTTTAAGTTCTTTTACTAGATTATTACTGACACAGAGCTCAGATAGCCTCACTTTAGATGTGAAATTAGAATTTTTAAGTCTTAAGTGTATTATCTTATATATACTCCCGTAAAAATTTATGGTTAAATTTTTACTGGTTTGCAAAATTTAGATTATCTACCTATCATCTCTGCTACCTAAAATTGGTTCATGTTTTTTTCAAATGTGAAGGTGTTTTTATAAAGATGTCAAATAAAACTGGTCTAGCATCACTCTCTAAGGAATTCTACTTGTTAGACATGTCTCCATGACTCAGTCGCACCCCTTATCACCCTAATGATACAGTCTTTAGAGTAGCTTCAGTATAGAGCCTTATCATAGGTATAACCAACTCTACCTCCTTCCTTGGTACATTCAAGACCACATTCTCTGGGACCTCACTCGGTTTCTTTTTTTGTTTGTGTTTTTGGCTGTACTTTTCATCTCCGTGACCTGTTTTTTTTATAAGTGGTAGTTTGTACCTGATCCCCTCAGCCATCTCCCTTCTGGCAACTAAGAGTCTTCTTTTGTTTTTCTCTTTGTTCATTTGTTTTGTTTTTAAGATTCCACATATAAGGGAAGTCAGATGGTATTTGTCTTCCTGTGTCTGACTTATTTCACTTAGCATAATACCCTCTAGTTCCATCCATATTGTCACAAATGGCAAGATCTCATTCCTTTTTATGGCTGAGTAATATTCCAGTGTGTGTGTGTGTGTGTGTGTGTATGTACCATATCTTCTTTATCCATTCATTCGTTGATGAGCACTGGCGTTGCTTCCATGTCTCAGCCGTTAAATATAATGCTGCAATAAACATAGGGGTGCGTATATATTTTCAAAGTGGTGTTTTTGTTTTCTTTGGATAAATACCCAGTAGTGGAATTGTTGGATCATACGGTATTTCAATTTCTAATTTTTCGAGAAACCTCCATACTGTTTTCCACAGTGGCTTCACCAGTTTGCATTCCCACCCACTGAGTGTGAGGGCTCCTTTTTTCTCCACATCCTCACCAACACTTGTTAATTCTTGTCCTATTTATTTCAGCCATTCTGATAGGTGTGAGGTGATACCTCACTGTGGTTTTGATTTGCATTTCCCTGACAGTTACTGGTGTTGAGCATCTTTTCATGTGTCTGTTAGCCATCTGTATGTCTTCTTTAGAAAAACATCTATTCAGGGCTTCTGCCCATTTTTAAATTGGGTTGTTGGGGGTTTTTTTTGGTGTTGTTGAGTAAGTTCTTTACGTATTTTAGATATTAACCCCTTATCCGATATATCATTTGTGAAATTCCATTCAGTTGGTTGCCTTTTTGGTTTGTTGATAGTTTCCTTTGCTGTGCAAAAACTTTTTATTTTGGTGTAGCCCAAGAGTTTGATTTTGCTTTTGTTTGGCTTGCCTAAGGAGACATATCCGTAAATATGTTGTTAAGGCTGATGTCCAAGAGATTACTGCCTGTGTTTTCTTTTAGGAGTTTTATGGTTTCAGATCTCACATTTAGGTCTTTAATCCATTAGTTCCATTTTATAGCATAACGTTCTTCTGTATCCTGTATTAGCTCTTTAGGTCACTGCCAGTATGTTACAGGTTTGGGCCAGTATTTTTGGATTCCTTTCAGGAGTCGAAGTAGATGCGATAAGCATTCAGGAGCTGGGTGAATATCACAGCGGAAAAAAAAAAATGAGAGCCATGTTAGGATTGCTTGATTTGGAGTGATGTCATATAGTCACTAGCTGGGTTTCTTTTTTTTTTTTTTTCTTGTTTCTTGTTTTTAGTTGTCAGTAGAGGGCGCTTGTCCCCCGTTAATATTTCTGACACTTGAATGAAAGTTGCTAGTAATAAATGCTACTGAATGTTTTGGAGGGGTTGAAATTAGAGACCATTTAATTCTTTGTTGAGGGCAACAATTTTGATAGACTTAAGAGGAACATATAAGCTTTAACATAGAAAAAGGTTTGTTTTTCACATTGAAATTTCTGTAATTGTCGAAATTAAAAACAAAATGTTCCTCTGGACCAAAGTAAGCTTTAAAGAACAGATTAGGCCAGGGTTTGGCAGCCTTTTCTTTGAAGGGCCCCAAACTGACTATTTCAGGCTTTGGGGGCATGTGGTCTTCACTGCAGCTATTCTGCTCTATCAATGATAGCATGAAAGCATCCATGGACAGTACAGAAATGAGTGGACATGCTGTATTCCAGTAAGGCTTTATTTATAAAAACTCACTGGGGTGAGTTTGGCCTGAGGGCTATGCTTTTCCAGTCCTGCATTTGATGATTTGTTGATCTTTTTTTTTTTAAGTCAGATTTATTGAGATGTAGTTTATATACAGTAAAATTCACTTGTTTTAGTGTATAATTTAATGAGTTGACAAACGCAGACTCATTTGATTGTAAGACACAATTCACGATATGGAATAGTTCCATCACCCCCAAAATTCCATCGTGTCCCTTGTAATCAAAACCTCCTTCACTTTCAACCCCTGGCAACTACTGATGTGTTTTCAGTCCCTGTAGCTTTGCCTTTTTCTGAATGCCTTCTAAATGGGATCATATAGTATAAAGCCTTTTGAGACTGGCTTCTTTCACTTAGCATAATGCATTTGATGTTCATTCAGTAGTTTCTTCCTTTTTACAGCTGAGTAGTGGCACACTGTGTAGAATTACCAGGGTCTGGGGGACGCCTGCATGGCTCAGTCGGTTAAATGTCCTGACTCTTGATTTCAGCTCAGGTCATGATCTCAGGGTCATGGGATTGAGCCCCACATTGGGCTCCATGCTCAGCTCAGAGTCTACTTGGGATTCTCTCTCTCCCTCTGCCCCTTTCCCCACTTGCACTCTCTTCTCTCAAATAAAATCTTTAAAAAAAAAAATTACCAGGATTTATCTGTTCAGCAGTTGAAAGATTTGGGCTTCCAGTTTTGGTTAATTATGAATAAAGCCACTGTAACTATTTGCACACAAGTTTTTGTGTGAACATAAGTTTTTATTTTTCTTGGGTAAATATCTAGGAGTGGGATTGCTAGGTCATATGGTTAGTATCTGTTTATGAGAAACTGACAAACTGACTTCCAAGAGGCTGCAGATCTTTCTTTTTCTCTGATTAGTGATGGGCTCCTGATTTTGGCAGCTGCATGGCACCCAGCAGACAATCCATGTCTCATTTATTACTCTCTGATAACAGTAGAGGATAATGGCCACCAAATGTCTGATGCAGTAACCGTAGAAGTCACTCAGTATAATCCACCTTTTCAGGTAAGACTTCTATCTGTAAATTAAATTACAACTGACAGTAACGTACTGAGTTGTTTGTCCTAACCATTGTAGGGTGAAGTTCTTTTGAGAGATTCATCTGAAGGGCTTGGAAATATTTTTAAATAGCTGGTTTTTAGGCATTGCATTTTGTTTGCCATCTTAGACTCATTCCTTTGCACAATCTTAGCTAAAGAGAAATGAGAGTGGAAGCAGCTGACAGCAAGCAGTTGTTTAATATTGTAAATATTATTGAATAATGATGTTCATTAACTGTAAATTCATTTCATTTAGCCTTATATAGTATAGTATCTATTTTTGTTAAATCCTTAATTCTTAATATGACTAACTACATACTGTAAGGAAATCGTTTAATTTGTCCTTTTATTTCAGACAAACCTAGTTCTGATTATGCAAGAAAAACATGCTCAGTGTTAAGATTTTTCAGGCAATGCAAAAGAGGTGTAAAAAAAAAGTTTCAGAATAAAAACATTATGGAATACCACCTTTAATGTTTTGTTTATAAAATTACTTCTTTAATAACAAACAGTATGTATTTTTAACGTTTGCTGATTTAATTAGATCATATTTCTATCTCTGCTTCTGATTTTATATATGAACAAATTAATTCAATTTTCTTGTGCTCGATATCTTCACAGTGAAGTAAGAACCAAAATGTTCACCAGGGATCACTTATAAAGTATTTGCCAATTTTAAATCAATAGTAAAATAGATTAATCTTTTTATTTCTTTTCTCACGTTTGTTATAGGCTCTTAATTAAAATCTTACCACCATGGAATTTTCAAAGTTTGCTGATTATTTACAACTCGACAAATGATTTCTCTAATTGATGTTTATAAACCTACCCTGTCATAGTTTGTAAATCATCCCAAGGGTAGTGTTGAGGTTTTGACAAGGACAGTCTGAATTATTTTATCATTTTTATGAGATAGTGTATAAAAATATAAATTAAGAAAGTATACAAACAAGTATTTTTGTTTTAATTATCATTACATGTAATCTGACTTTGAATTTTCAGTCTGAAGACTTGATTATGTGTCGGTTGATGGTCCCGAACTTTTCAAATCAGACCGCCTATCTGTATACTGAAAGTGCTGTCTACGTGTGCGCCACAGGAACTGGGAAGTTTTCTCTTCCTCGGGAGAAAATTGTCTTTAATACACAAGGTACAGTATCAGTTTCAGAAAGGATGATTAATGACTCGTTAGTCATTCTTAGCAGTTTTTATTCTTTTTCCCTAAGTGGCATTTTAAGCATGAGCCCTCCAAGTGTTATTGAGATGTTCCGTGCCACAGCAGTAGTAGCTGAAGTCACAGCCCTACTGAAAAACCAAAAGGGTAGTAAAATTCCCAAACTGTTGTATTTATGGGCAAAAAATAGTAATGTTTTCCCCCAGAAGATGCCAGGAAGCAAAGAACTGACACTAAGAGACGTAATTGCTTATTCCTAGTTAGACTAACTTATTCTGAGTTGATGTTCTTTAAGTTTGTCCAGACCCCTGGCGAAGAAGAATCCCAGGTGCTGGACTCATGCAAGGGGGCTGGAATGGTGGCACAGGGTGGGGGGAGCAAGCCAGGAGTGAAAAAAAGGCCAAGCAGGCAGTCTAATCAGGACTTTTCAGGCAGAGGGCAAAATCCAAGTGAGGCAACAGGATGGAACCTGCATTTTCTAGTTTCAACACGAGAGCCTTGACTTTGCGTAGGGAGAATGTTATTAGCTGAGAGTTTTTTCCCTTCTCCATTGACATACTTAATAAAGATAGAAAAGAGGACAAGAGGACTCCATTGGATTGAAAAAGCTGTTGTTCTGAGTTTTGCAGAATGAATAATTTTCTTTTTTGGCTTATTATACTCACTGCTGTCTTGCAAGGCTAGTTTTTATTGTCCCCAAGCTGAAGGGCACAGCTGCTATTTCAAATAGCAACAGGTTCCTGACATTTGATCTGGAATTAAAAAGCTGAGTTCAAAGTAGGAGGAATATTGTAAAGTGAAAAAAGAAGTTCTTAGTGTATCAAGATGATTTTCTGCTTAGGGTGGTAGATTTTAGAAAGCATTTTTTTGTTATGGATGTCTGTGTATTTTTCTTTCTTTTAGGAGATAGTATTTTAGGAGCTGGTTCCTGTGGTGGCTTTCCTATCCTTTTTTCTAGAAACAGTGGGTTGGTGTCTATTACTTCAAGGGAAGGTGTGTCCATATTAGCAGAAGACCTTGAAGATTCCCTAGCATCTTCAGTTGCTGGACCCAGCAATGAGGTAATGTGGTTCCATAAGATTTTAACATTTTTATCAGGATATTTCTCACAAATGTTTTAGTTTAACAGTTTTTTTTTTTAATTTTTATTTTTTTAAATAATTTATTATGTTATGTTAGTCACCATACAGTATATCCTTAGTTTTTGATGTAGTGTTCCATGATTCATTATTTGCGTATAACACCCAATGCACCATGCAATATGTGCCCTCCTTAATACCCATCACCGGCCTTTCCCAGTACCCCCCTCCCCAGGCCCTCAGTTTGTTTCCCAGAGTCCATAGTCCCTCATGGTTCATTCCCCCTTCTGTTTACCCCCCCTTCATTCTTCCCTTCCTTCTCCTACCGATCTTCCTATTTCTTATGTTCCATAAATGAGTGAAACCATGTGATAATTGTCTTTCTCTGCTTGACTTATTTCACTTAGCATAATGTCCTCCAGTTCCGTCCATGTTGCTGCAAATGTTGGGTAATCGTTCTTTCTGATGGCTGAGTAATATTCCATTGGATATATGGACCATAACTTCTTAATCCAGTCATCTGTTGAAGGGCATCTCGGCTCCTTCCACAATTTAGCTATTGTGGACAATGCTGCTATGAACATTGGGGTGCATATGACCCTTCTCTTCACTACATCTGTATCTTTGGGGTAAATACCCAGTAGTGCAATGGCTGGATCATAGGGTAGCTCAATTTTTAACTTTTTAAGGGATCTCCACACTGATTTCCAAAGTGGCTGTACCAACTTGCATTCCCACCAACAGTGAAGAGGGATAACAGTTTTAAAAGAGTTGTGATGAAAACATAATTCTTTTATCTCCCTCATCTCCTCTGTCCTCCTTTCCAGAAGCCGCTTCTTTTTTTTTTTTTTTTTAGCTGTTTCTGCTGGTATTTTTCTCCATATTTCTAAGTAATATCATATGTTGCTGTCTCTTAATTCACCAATATCAGACATCTGTTGATTTCCTATTACAGAAGATAAGGATTTAGGGTAACTTACAGCCCTTCCTCTGCCTTTATCATCCCAATATAAATTTCTTTCTTTTAATGACAGTGTGAATATTACTTAAGGTTCACTGAGTCAAGTAATGCACTGATTACATTTCCTTCATTACTCAGCTTTATGTGATTCTTGGAGTGTTTAATGGGCTAATTTTATATTTGCTTTCACTCTTCCTTATATCTGGCCCATCTTCTCACAGCCTCCAGGAGCTCTTTAAATGCTTGTCAGTATGGTTTTCCCCATAGTCAAATCTCTGGAAACTCTGCGTCTGCTGTCATCTTGGAACTTCCCTTTTCATCGTCAAATCCCCACCAGGACCTGTCCCTGTGCCACACACACCAGCTTGCCCGTCTTCTCTCTGCTCTGTCATCTGCCATTCCTTCTGGTTTCCATCGTCATGTGTTGTAGCTGGAATCACAGGCGTTCAGGTGGTTGCACTTCTTGCTGTTGTGGGATGATTTTGACAGGCAGAATGGGATAAAAACTTTTTTTCTGTCATCTTAAAACATGAAATACCGTGGGTTGCCTGGGTAGCTCAGGCAGTTAAGCTGCTGCCTTCAGCTCAGGTCATGATCCTAAGGTCCTACGATTAAGTCCGGCATCAGCATCTGGCTCCCTGCTCAGCGGGGAGCCTGCTTCTCCCTCTGGCGGCCACTCCCTGTGCTTGTGCTCACTCCTTCTCTCCCTCTCTCTCTCTGATTAAAAAAAAAAAAGGAAGAAACAACGAAATACCCTGATCTGGAGATTTGTATCATTTTTTTACAGGAGACTAAAAATATTACCATTTGGGGTAATTTCCACTTGAATAGAATGAGAAATATATAGACTATTTCTATAATTCAAAATTAAAATGACTTGGTAGTTTCAACAGAAAGTAACAATTTTTTTACGTTTGTTCTTTGTAGTCGTGTGATTTTTATAATATTGCCTGCTGTCTTACAAGGCTAGTAGAAGACAGTAGAAGCTGTTTTGTACTTCTGAAGCTGTATTCTACTTCTTTGAAATTTTTTCTAAATCCTTGTTTAAGCTTGAAATCAACCATTATTCTTAGTAATACACATTGAAATGAATTGTATAAGAGCAAACCCCAGATAATTTTACTCACAATATAATCCCTGAATTATATATACCTTTTTAAAAAAAAAGTATGTCGATCCATATTTTCATTTTTGTTTACTTTTATTTTAATTCCAGTGTAGTTAACATACAGTGTTATTCTAGTTTCAGGTGTATAATATGATGATTCAATAATTGTATACATTACTTAGCGCTCATTATGATAAATGTACTCTTAATCCCCTTCACCTGTTTCACCCATCCCCCACTCTCCTCCCCCCTGGTGACCACCAGTTTGTTCTCTGTAGGTAAGAGTCTATATTTTACTTTCTTTTTTTTCTTTATTTACTTTGTTTCCTAAATTCCACAATGAGTGAAATCTTGTGGTGTTTGTCTTTCTCTGACCAACTTATTTCACTTAGCCTTATACTCTCTGGATCCATCCATGCTGTTGCAAGTGGCAAACTTTCATTTTATGGCTGAGTAATATTCCATTGTACGTATATACCACATCTTCTTTATTCATTCATCTATTGATAGACACTTGGGCTGCTTCCATAATCTGGCTATTATAAATAGTGCTGCAGTAACCATAGAGGTTCATAGTATATTTTTGAATTCATATTTTTGTATTCTTTGCGTAAATATCCAGTAGTGGAATTACTAGATCATTTGGTAGTTCTGTTTTTAACTTTTTGAGCAATCTCCATACTGTTTTCCACAGTGGCTGCACCAGTTTGCTTTCCCATCAAGAGTGTACAGTGGTTTCTTTTTCATCCACATCCTCACCAACACTTATTGTTTCTTGTATTTTTGACTTTAGCCGTTCTGACAGGTGTGAGGTGATACCTCATTGTGGTTTTGATTTGCATTTCCCTGATGCTGGGTGATTTTGAGCATTTTTTCATGTGTCAGCCATCTGGATGTCTTCTTTGGAGAAATGTCTGTTCATGTCTTCTCATTTTTTTGGGTTATTTGTCTTTTGCGTGTTGAGTTGTATCAGTTCTTTATATATTTTGGATACTAACCTTTTATCAGATACATCATTTGCAATGAGATTCAGTA
The DNA here is from genome assembly GCF_017311325.1 of Ursus maritimus. NCBI lineage: Eukaryota > Metazoa > Chordata > Mammalia > Carnivora > Ursidae > Ursus > Ursus maritimus. The sequence continues at coordinate 66,279,098 of NW_024426885.1, read as the reverse complement.
GGTTGTCCTTTAGCTTTGTTTCATTTATTGTGCAAAAGCTTTTTATTTTGACGTAGTCCCAGTAGTTTATTTTTGCTTTTGTTTCCTTGGCCTTAGGAGACATATCTAGGAAAATGTTGCCGTGGCCAGTGTCAGAGAAATTATTGCCTTTGCTCTCTTCTAGGATTTTTATGGTTTCAGGTCTCACATTTAAGTCCTTAATTACATTTTGAGTTTATTTTTGTGTATACTGTAAGAAAGTGGTCCAGTTTCATTCTTTTGCATGTAGCTGTCCAGTTTTCACAACGCTGTTGAAGAAATGGTCTTTTTCCCACTGCATAATCTTTCCTCTTGTGTCAGGGATTAACTGATCATAGAATCGTGGGTTTATTTCTGGGCTCTCTAATCTGTTCCATTGATCTCTGTGTTTTCATGCCAGTACCATACTGTTTTGATTACTGCAGCTTTGTGGTATAACTTGGTACCTAGGATTGTGATACTTCCTCCAGTTTTTTATTTTTCAGGATTCCTTTGGTTATATATACCTTTTTGATAAGACTTTTGTTGATCATTTAGTCCATTTTTTTCTTGTTTCAGTAAATGTCTTAAGTAAACTGCTGGTAAAAAGAACATGGTAAACAGCTGTGTGTCTGTGTTGCTGTCATAGGTGGGTCTGGTTTTTAGTCCAATAATTCAGAATATTCTGATACCTTCACCTCTAAATTACAGTTTTTTATTTGACAGAGTATGGTTTTTGAGGCTTCTACAAAGAATGAAACCATAGCCCAGGAGGATAAAACCAAATTGTTAAAAGCTGCATTTCTGCAATACTGCAGGTATGAAAAGTTTTTTAAATTATGGCTTAGTTTATTTTATGTCTGAGGACACATTTTACTGATATATGCTACTTATTTGTTGACTGGTGGGAGCAAGGTGGAGGAATGATGCCACCAAGGAGAAAATGTTTTTCTGAGCTTCAGTGCTTTAATAAACTTACTCTGAACTTGGTAGCCACAAGAGGCTTCCAATTAGTTTAGGAAAAAGCATGGTGTAGCATACCCTCTCCACTTAATGGATAACAGTGTGCTATTAAAAATGGTGATCATGGAAGACAGGCAAATAAGTTCCATACAAAGGTTTATTGATATTATAAAGAAATTAGACTTGGCCTATTCACTGGGTTTTGTTGCGTACCAGATCACCAGAGAACATGATGGCTTGTTTAATACAGCTCATGATTGTGCAGTTTGGCTGTTTGGGGTTAGGCTCAGGTGGCCATTTTATGGTTCCCATCTGGATTCACTGTCAGCCAATAATCAGCTGCTGGCCATCCTAACTAGACTTACTCACATTTCGGGGGCTCTGTTTGGTCAGCTCTCTGCTCACGTGCCCTCTCATCATCTAGCAGGTTACCCTGGCCTTGTTTACATATCTCAGGGTTCCAGGAGTGGCAAGAGAGTAAGCCTCAGTGTACAACTGCTCTTCAAATCTTTGCTTGGGTCATATTTGCCAATATCCCATTGGCCACCACAAGTCACAGGGACGAGCCCCCTCTCCCCCTCTGTGGGAGGGTGCTGATAGGGAGTGTGCATATGGGAGGGGAATGATATTCAGTTTGCCACACTTGCTGACCTAATACTTCTGGTTTTAAGGCAGATTCAGTCACTTGTTTGTCCTAGACATGTATTCTGCGTATCATGTACCTTCCTTAAAAAGTATAGTAAATTCACATTTGAATGAACACTAAGGAAAATTGATATCTAGCCTTTGCTCTGCCCCTAAGTAGCTATGTGAGACTTTGGACAGATTGCATAACATTTCTGGAATTTTGTTTCTTCCTTTGTGAAGTGTTGAGAGGGGTGGCCATTGGACTATATCTTAAGGATCATTAGTTTATCTAGCAGATCTTTGTTTTGAAGTTATATTCAGAGTTTACTACCTCCATATCCTCCAGCTCTCAGCTCATGATCCCATAGTCTCATAGTGGTGTTTGATGCATAGGAGCTCACTCTCACAGAAGGGATATAGCAAGGAAGGTTTTACAATTCTGTGCCAGCCGGGTGCCTGGGTGGCTCAGTCCGTTAAGTGTCTGCCTTTGGCTCAGGTCATGATCCCAGGGTCCTGCAATCGAGCCCTACATCAGACTCCCTGCTCAGTGGGGAGTCTGCTTCTCCCTCTCCCTCTGCTCCTCCCCCTGCTTGTGCACTCTCTCTCTCTCTCTCAAATAATAAAATCTTAAAAAAAAAACCCACACACAATTCTGTGCCATCATAATGATCTACTTAGCTTAGTTTCTCATCCAAAAGAAGGTATCGTTAGACAAGTCTTTTGGTTCTGTTTTTAAAATGTATTTCTCACTTTTGCTCTATTGCGTGATGTTCAGTCTTACTGCCAAGATTTGATTAAAATACTATGGTCGTGTCTTGTACAAGTTTGTCCTTTAACAATTTTGACTGACCTGTGGCATCTCAAAATTTAAAAGATAATGGAGCAAGTCACTGTAGTCTTTGTATTAGTTTCCTGTGGCTGCTGTAACAGATCACTACAAACCGGGTGACTTCATAGAAATTTATCCTGTCACAGTTCTGGAGTCCAGAAGTCCAAAATCAAGGTATCAGCAGGGCCATGCTCCCTCCGAAGGCTCTCAGGAAGAATCTTTGCTTCTCTCCTAGCTTCTGGTGGTTGCTGGTAATCATCAGCATTCCTTAGCTTGCACATGGATCACTCCATTTGTCTCCGTTACCACATGGCCTTCTTCCCTGTGTGTTGTCTGCCTTTACATGCCCTTCTAATAATGACACCAGTCATTGGATTTAGAGCCCACCCTAATTCAGTATAACTTCATCATAACTTAATTGATTATATATGCAAAAACCTTGTTTCCAAATAAGGTCACATTCTGTAGTTCTGGGTGAATGCGGATTTGGAGGGATGCTATTCAGCCCCATATAGTCACTTCTAAATGTTCTGTAGGGGAAGATTGTTAAGCACGAAAAGAATCCCCTGACCTGAAGTCCTGAGAGTATAGTAACCTTAGGAATAGGGTCATGGGTCTCCAGCACAGTTGTGCCTTCAACTTACTCTGTGAGGTTAACAAGTAATCATTTCTGGGGTGGTGTGAGCCTATTAATAGTCTTAAAGAATTAGACTCTTCGCAAATGGAATCATACTTTTAAAGCAGGATTTTGTAACCTCATCACTCTTGACGTTTGAAGTGATGCGATTTTTTGTTGCGAGCTATCCTGGAATGTGTAGCAGCCATAGCGGGCCTCTTCCCACTTGGTGCCAGGAACATCCTCCCCCAACTTGTGACAACCAAAATTATCTTCAGACATTGCCACATGCTCCCTGGGGGTCAAAATTAGTAGATTGCCCTCAAAAATGTTCTGTGTTCAGTTTTTTGCTAAGGTAATATTGCTATTTTTATGGCACGGTTTCTTTGAAATTAATTTTTATATTATTTTGATTTTCACTTGACTCAATATAAATATAAGACCTTTTGCTCATGAGAGTTTTAAGAAACTTACTCTGTTCATTAGAATAGTTAATTATTGATTATCTCGCCATAGTCAACTTTGTATTCCCATAACCTGTAGCATAACCAGGTTTCCAGCTTCAGGTTGGCCTTAAACACTTTTAGGCAGTTTTTTTTGTGTTTCTCTATTTAGTTCCATCTCTTGTTCTACGAAGAGTCCATTTCAATGCTTTTCTAACTCTCCTTCACCTTTTCCATTTCTCTGCCTCTTCTCCCATACCTAGCAGAGGACTCATCCTCTTACTTCACAGAGATAATAGAAGCCATCAGATAGCAACTCCCTGGTTACCTGCGTCTCAGCTACTTTTCCTCTTCCGCTCCCTATAAAGTAGGAAGGGGTGTTCTTTCTAAGAAGAATCCTTGTCTTTTTTGGTTGTTTTAAAGATTTTATTTCTATGTTTAGAGAGTTTGTGCGCGAGCGAGCCGGGGGGGGGGGCAGAGGGAGAGAGAGAGAGAGAGAGAGAAAATCTTAAGCAGATTCCCTTCTGAGCGTAGAGCCTGACATGGGGTTCGATCCCACAACTCTGAGATCATGACCTGAGCCGAAATCAAGAGTTGGGTGCTTAACCGACTGAGCCACCCAGGCGCCCCTCTTTGTCCTTGTTTTGAATACCAGTTTCCTGCTTTCCTGAGCTATATTCTTTGTTACTCCTCTCCTGTATCTTTGATCTCTCTTGTGCTGGCTTCTTCTCACCAGCCATTAATCATATTTAATATGTCATTTAAAAAAAAAAAACCCAGGGGCAGGGCGCCTGGGTGGCATAGTCAGTTAAGTGTCTGACTCTGAGTTTCAGCTCAGGGATCGTGACCTCAGGGTTGTGATATGGAGCCCCCTGTTGAGCTCCAGGCTCCGTGCTGAGTCTGCTTGGGTTTCTCCCTCTCCCTGACCCTCCCCCCACTGTGATCTCTTTCTCTGTCTCTAAAATAAATAAATCTTTAAAAAATCTCTCTCTAAAATAAATAAATCGTAAAAAAAAGTAAAAAACTAGTCTTTGACTTTGTGTCCCCCTTTGATCGACCACCCCTTTTGTTTGTTCCTGTTTATAACTAAACTGCCTAAAAAGTTGTCTACCTTTGCTGTTGTCTATCGTAATTTTTCTCTCTCTACTCCCTGCCTGATTTTCTTCTCCTTCCTTGATTTCATTTGCCAAAGAAACACAGATCTACCATGCTCTAGGCCATTATATACAAATGAAGAATGTTCCAGAGCAGTTGTATATTCCATAGGCATCTCAGTTTCAACATACCCACAGTCCTGCTTGTCTTCTCCAAAGCTTATTCTTTCTTTTTTACCCCCTGTTCCTGCCACTGGTAAAAATGTCCTACCATAATCCATTCAGTTGCAAAGCAAAAATATATCATATCCAAGCAGTTGCCGATATTTAACTCATATCTCTTTTCTTCTCAAACCTGTCTACTTGTCTCCATTCTCCTTTCAGCTACTGCTAGTGGAGACTCCCTTCTTCTCTTGTCTGGATTTCTTCAATAACTGGGTTTTTCTCCCTCCTGTCCAATCCCCTATTTCCATGTCATAAAATGATCTTTTGGGAAAATAGAACAGACCGTGACACTTTCTTCTTAGTACCTAAGAAGTGCTTACAACTCCATAACATGGTGTGTGAGGTTTTATGTACTCTATCCTTTGATTGGTGGTGTTCCTGAGAATCTGCCCTGGAAACCGTCTTCCCTCTTTCTTCCCTGGATGATCTCATTCTACCCATGACTTCAGTTCTTTGCTAAGATACGGACATACTCACTCACAGGTGTGACGTGTGCTCTCTGCCACCGTGTACCCCTCCCCATGGTCCCCTCAGCCTCGCTGCTCCTCTTCCTTAACTGTAGGCCTCTGCTTTATCCATCTCTTCCTCCAGGAAGTTTTCCCTGCCCCTTGGTTTCCCTTCTGTGTGCTCTGTAGCAAGAGTTCTGTTCTTTTCCTGTCACAGTGTACATGTAACTACTTGTTTAACTCTCTGGCTCCTTGTGACTCTGTGTCCTTTGTGAAGTCTCAGAGTGTTTTTAATGTTCTGTCATTCTGCCTCCAGTGCCTAGGATATTGTAAGCACTCAGCATGTATTTGTTGAATAAATGCGTAATAGTTGTGTCCCTTTTAAATAAATGTTATTAAAAGTAGTTAACTTTTGGACACCTGGGTGGCTCAGTCAGTTGAGCCACGCAGGCTCAGTCTTGGTTTCTGTTCAGGTCGTGATCTCACTGGTGGTGAGATTGAGCCCCATGTGGGGCTCCACGCTCAGTGGGAAGTCGGCTTAAGATTCTCTCCTGCCCTTCCCCTGGTATGCCTGTTCTCTCTCTCTCTTTCTCTCTCTCAAATAAATCAATCTTTTTTTTTCGACAGAGAGTGGGAGAGAGAGTGAAAGAGCACAAGCAAGGGGAGGGGCAGGGGGAGAAGCAGACTCTCCATTGAGCAGGGAGCCCGATGTGGGACTCCATCTCAGGACCCCAGGATCATGACCCGAGCCGAAGGCAGACGCTTAACCAACTGAGCCATCCAGGTGCCCCATAAATCAATCTTTTTTTAGAAAAAGATAACTTTGGACTCAAATAGGGGACTTTCATAGTTAACTTTTTCTTTTTTAAAAGATTTTATTTATTTATTTGAGAGAGAGAGTGAGCACGAGAGAGAGAGAGCACACATGCATGTGCGTGCCCACGCGCAAGCGAGCACCAGAGGGAGAGAGAGAAGCAGATTCCCCACTGAGCAGAGAGCCCGATGAGGGGCTCCATCCCAGGATCCCAAGATCATGACCTGAACTGAAGGCAGATGCTTAATCGGCTGAGCCACTCAGGCACCCCCACAGTTAACTTCTTCATGGTGAATTTTGAAAATGGTTTGCCTCCTTTAATACTTTATTTTCCAATTTTATTTCAGAAAAGATCTAGGTCATGCTCAAATGATGGTTGATGAGCTCTTCTCCTCCCACTCTGATTTGGATTCCGATTGTGAGCTAGACAGAGCTGTTACCCAAATCAGTGTGGACCTGGTGGATGACTACCCAGCCTCTGACCCACGATGGGCTGAGTCTGTCCCTGAGGGTAAGAACTTCTACTTTTCATATTATGAAGTAATCTATTTTGAGAATATTCTTGTTCTTTTATTAAAGCATCTCTCGAAGCATGTTTTTTTAGTTTTTGAAGCAGGTATTAATATACTATTTTTTAAAAGATTATAACTTAACCTTATAGTAGATTTTGAAAAGGGCTCAGAACAGATCTGCATGATAAAAACTGAAGGAATATTGGAGCAAATCCTGCTTGTTCTACGGGAAGCAGATTAATTGGCCCTACGTAGCTTTCTCACCATTTTATTTCTAAAAGGAAATTGGTAGCATAGGTAAGCATTTGGCACCTATTTCTTATCTCCCAAATTAAATGATAATTTTGGCATAATCACTGTATTTGCCTAATAGAACATTTCCCTAAGAGTGGCAATGAGCAAATCTCAGTGTAAAGAAGTGGGCATATCATGTCTCTGCCCTGTGCTTTCCTTTCTGCCCTGGGTCCTTTCTGCCCTTTCTGTCCTTCTTAAACTTCCACCCCAGCATAACAGGATTTGGTGTTCCCAGGTACCAGCAAACTGTCTCAGATGTCCATTTCTCTCTCTAATTTCCTATTTAGCAAGTTTGCTAAGCCTCATTAGAGGGTTAGGAAGGAAACATCAGTGCTTACCTTATTTTCTTTGACTTTATTTTGAGTTGGCAATCTTCGAATGATATAAATGATTAAGCTAATAATAACAGGGTTTGTGTTTTGAATAAATATGGTATGAATTATGTCAAACTCCCACAATTTTCCTCTACATTTTTCAGACTCTTGGGTAATGTTACAAATAGTTGCAAATAGTTGCATTAAAAAGTTAGTAGTTTCCTTTGGTATAGAATTTTTTAACTTTTTATCTTAATAGTGGTAATTATTGTAAAGCCAGTATGTTATATGTTTAAATTTTGTTACTGTGTTTCAACAGAAGCACCTGGATTTAGCAATACATCACTGATTATTCTTCACCAGCTAGAAGACAAGATGAAAGCCCATTCTTTCCTTATGGACTTTATTCACCAAGTAAGCATCCTAGTTGCTGTGAACAGGGATGGCCAGGATACCTGGCTTTACTGTGTCTTTTGTCAGCTCTCTCTAGGACAGTGGGAGATCCTTTCTCATTCTGAGGTGTTTCGTGGGGTGGGACATGACAAGTGCTTTCCATTTTCTTTGCTGACTTAAAAGTAAGTAAGTCCTGGGCTGGTGGGGAGGGGGAGCTATTCAAGTATAAAAGCTGCATGGAAAACAGGCTAAAAAGAAGAAAAACAGTGTATTTTCACAGAAATGTTTCACCTTTTTTTTTTTTTAACATTCTATGATATCCTGTGTGCTTTTATGTAAACTTAGGTTTTCATGAATTGACTTTGTATTGAGAAGATATTGAAGAATATTAAGGCGATGACAGATTTTGATATATGGGTTTATAATTTTGAAGTGCGATTAGAATCAATTCCTTTTTTTAAGTTTGTGTGTTTTTGGTTTTTTTTAATGGAGTATCCCCATTTATATTGGGCCTAAAATTAGAACATGTTTTGGCTGCTAGACCGAATTGTTACACAGAATCCCCCATCTCTGCCTCATTGATCAATAGTGGCTCTCAGGCATATTATTTATCAAATGAATGCATTTCATCCCGCTTTTGTTTGCTCTTTCCAGAATCGATAATGCCTTCCTATTAACATTCTGATGCTGTCTATTAGAACTTTCTGTGGTGATGGGAATGTTCTATATCTGTGTTATTCAGTAGCCACTAGTCACAGGCAGCTGCTGAGCACTTAGAATGTGGCTGGTATGACTGAGGAACTATGTTTGTTTTTAATTAACTTAAATTTAAATCATCACCTTGGTGGATAGTGGCTACCTTATCGGACAGTGCAATTCTAGATGATTCCAGAAATACCTTGATTGTTCTTAATTCCACATTCTGCTTCAGTTGTAATGTATGGTTTGGCTCTTAACTACTTTTATTATCTTGGCAAGGGCACTCCAATCATTCAAGTCTCTGTCCTTTTTTTTTTTTTTTTTAAGTGGTTTAGGTAGACTACAGAATAATGGGGGGAAAACACAACGTTTTCTTGGATGTAATTGTTTATTTAGTCAAGTGTATCAGTTAACTATTAATACCTAACAAACCACCCCAAAATGTGGTAGATTAAAACATTTCTTTTGGGTACCGGGATGGTTTTTCTGTGGCTTTCAGCTGGGACCACTCCTTGAATTGCATTTAAGGTAGGCTGAGCTGGAAGGTCCCCAGGCTTCTCTTGCCTCACATTTGATGTAAGGCTGTCAGCTGGGCCACATGGTTCTTCTCCTCCACTTAGTCTCTAATCCTCCTGTAAGCTGGACTGGCTTCCTGTGGTCTCAAGGCAGCCCTTCATGGGGATGAACTTAGAAGCTATAGTCTTTCTCAGGTCTTACCTTAGATAGATGTCACAAAATGTTACTTCCACCAGGGTGACATTGGTCAGAGCAAGTCACCAGACCAGCCCAGATGAAAAGAATTAAGAAATGGATTCTACCTCTTGATGGGAGGAGTGCCAAAGTCAAGTTGCAGGAGGGTGTGCATACCGGAATGGAAGGGGTTCATGCCTTAGTATGCCACACCAAGGACACACTAATTTATCAGAGGGTGAGAGAGCCATTAATGTAAATAATTATATAACCAGATTCTTGTATCTAAGGAAGTATTTTTTTTTTAAAGATTTTATTTATTTGTCAGAGAGAGAGCACAAGCAGGCAGAAGGAGAGGCAGGCTCCCCGCTCAGCAAGGAGCCTGATGCGGGACTCGATCCCAGTACCCTAGGATCATGACCTGAGCTGAAGGCAGACGCTTAACTGACTGAGCCACCCAGGTGTCCCTAAGGAAATACTTTTTTTTTTTTAAGATTTTATTTATTGATTGATTGACTTGACAGAGAGAGAGAGAGACAGCTAGCGAGAGAGGGAGCACAAGCAGGGGGAGTGGGAGAGGAAGAAGCAGGCTCCTAGCAGAGCAGGGAGCCTGATGTGGGGCTTGATCCCAGGACCCTGGGATCACGCCCTGAGCCGAAGGCAGACGCTTAACAACTGAGCCACCCAGGCGCCCCATAAGGACATACTTCTGAATATGAGGCTCTCCTCCTCAAGCCAGATTTGGTGCCAACAAGTCATATCTCTTGCTAAAGGGGTGAGAATTAATATGGCCTCAGGACAGTAGCTTTACCTCTAGTTTTCTGGCAGTGAGGGAAGCGTGTGTCCTCACACATAGTACGGAGAAGCTTAGAAGCAGGGAGTTACTGTGCTCCTCTTTGTTATGTGGCTCGAGTGATGTTAATATGTAGACATCACTTCATTGACAGTGCTACTTCCCTGAGGTGAGTAAAAGCAGGCAAGCAGAATTCCCTCATGTAAAAACTACATTTACAGTATTTGTGAGGGAACCAGCAATAGAATTCAAATCAGAAAAGACAATGCAACTCTTATTTTAAAATAACCAGGTGAGGGGCGCCTGGGTGGCACAGCGGTTAAGCGTCTGCCTTCGGCTCAGGGCGTGATCCCGGCGTTCTGGGATCAAGCCCCACATCAGGCTCTTCTGCTATGAGCCTGCTTCTTCCTCTCCCACTCCCCCTGCTTGTGTTCCCTCTCTCGCTGGCTGTCTCTCTCTCTGCCGAATAAATAAATAAAATCTTAAAAAATAAATAAAAATAAAAAATTAAAAAATAAAAATAAAAAAAAATAAAATAACCAGGTGAACAGGTTGAATAAATTAAGACAGATTGATTCAGTGACCTATTCCATGGTCATTAAAAATGAGTAAAAAAAAAATGAGTATCTAAATGTGTTGTGAAAAAGTAAGATGCTATCAAAACAAGGTACAGAACAATATATATAGTGTGACTCCTTTGTGTTTAAAAAAAAAATGTCTGCTAGCATATGAATGCCACAAAAGCATATAAAGATAGCAGGGAAATTTAACTGCAGCTCCAGTAGGGAATGGGCTGGGGACTTTTACCTGTCCATACTATTAAGTTTTCTAACCATGTGCAAGCCAGGCTTTCCGTTTTTGCCATGGACAGTATGGTGGAGAGATTTCTAGAATGGTGACCTACCACAATCTTGGTCAGTGCTCCCTTTTTCTTGTGTTCTGTGAAGGAAAACCAGGACTCTTTTCAGACTGCCCTAGCTAAGTAGCCTGGATTGTAGCTCTCAGAGTAGTGAAAGGTTGTAACTAATACCCCAAAACAGGCAGCTAGCACTGGGAAAGCCCGTGTGTTTTTTCCCACAATTTTCCAAGGTTCTTTTTTTCTAGGGTGTTGCTTTATCATCAAAGGAATTAAGAAAGCAGACCTTGCACTTGAGCAGACAAGAATCACACCTGTCTTTTGCAAAGGTAGCATGTACCTTGAGCTTTAGGAGTGTCACAGAGGTCTAGCCCCCTCTGTTCGAGGACTGTTTAAACACTGAGCGGATGCCCCCTCTACACCCCCATGCCAGCATTAGTCAGGGCTGGCTGTGGGCTTAGTGCCTGAGTCACTCCTGTAGGCTGCTGGGCATAGGCCTTCAGATCCTGCCTTCTTGCACATCCCAGTTCAGTCTTCCCCTTCACAGAAGCCTCTTTGTACCCCCAACTCACTGCTGGTTGCAGTTTTACAAAGTAGAATTCATCAGGTTTAAGTCCTCCTGCTCTAACTACAGATTGACACATGGATCATGAGTCTAGACCCTCACTGCATATAGGGCCCCTTGGGGGTCTGGCTTAAGGAAAGACGACTTTAACGGGACCAGTGTGAGTGAAATAATGCCAGGAGTCTGACAGTGTTCCAGTTCTCTTTGCAACATGGGTAATCAAAGGCGGCAGACCAAGTTCACCTGAGGGTTCTGCGTCCACATGATGCCAGGCAAGCCCTGCACTGTTGGTTGAGCCTTAAGGGAGTGGCGTATTGGGGAGAGATGCCTTTGTTAAATGTTCTGTATTGTTCAGTTTCATGGGTCAGAGCTTCACACCCTCTTGCCTGGCTTTGCTGTTCATTTGGGATAGTAGAGGATGTTCCTGAGAGCCTTGTGGTCCGACCTACGGTATTATCCTTCATTCCGGCCCCAGCTTATCAGACCCACACTCTCTTGTGGTTGTATTCTCTGAAGGAAGGGTTCACGTGTGCTGTCCTTTTAGTTGATAGTCTTTATCTATGTAATTGCTATAGAGTCTCAGAAGTCAGGGTGCAGCTCTTCTTTGAGCAGTTTAACAAGTGAATTCAGCAGCAAAGTGGCAAGAAATGGTTCTCCAGCCAAGAGAGGTCTTGTTCATCCTCTTACTGTCCAGATTCTCTGCTCACAATGGTAGTCAGCAGCACCCTGGGCACACAGCATTTTCATGTCAGGTCGCAGTGTAGAAACAATCTTCTCGGGGCACCTGGGTGGCTCAGTCAGTTAAGCGTCTCCCTTTGTTCACGTCATGATCCCAGATTCCTGGGATCGAGCCCCACGTCGGGCTGTCCGCTCGGCAGGGAAGCCTGCTTCTCCTTCTCCCTCTGCCTGCCACTCCCCCTGCTTGTGTTCTCTCTCTTTCTGTTAGATAAATAAGTAAAATCCTTAAAAAAAAAAGAAAAAAAAGAAAAAATCTCTTCTCATTTAGAAAAAATGAAAGTGTTTTTGTACAGAGAAAAAGGAAAAAGACCCATGAATCATCTTTTATCTTTTGTTTTTAATTGGCTGATGTTGCAATTTTTGTTCTTGACATGCACTTATAAATCAGACTTCCAAGACACAAGTTGTTTTGGCTCTTCACTATGGTTACTTCTTGTTCCTCCTATCTTGACTGCTGATGTTCCTCAATGATTGTGATGTCTATTGTATGGGAAGCAGCCTTCCCCTGTGGCTTTCCATTTACAGACTGTAGGGCTATCTTTATACTTAAAAAAAAAAGAAGAAGAAGAAGAAAGGAGAAGATTGTGACTAAACTCAGGGGGGATTTACAGAAAACCATTTTAGCCCATTTAGCAAAATGTAGATTCCTCATTGTTTTCTTAAGCTCATTGTGATAAAATAAATCTAATTCAGAAAAAAAAGTTTTCTAACCATGTGTGTTTTTCGCCCATGTCAGTAGAACTTCTCTGGGGATGTGGGGCATTATTTTTGTTTTCTGTGTACTTTAAGATAAACCTCAACATACAAAAATGAAGTCACTCAGTAATAAAATGTGGAAGAGTGTTCAGTATTTAGATGTGTCTCTTGGCTTCTTCCTAGTAGGGATGTTAACACTTTATCAGATGAGAAAGCTTAGAAGAACTCCCAGAACCTAGTGGTAACACATCAGAAATGGGCATCAGGCAGATCAGAGGTAGTACTGCAAAGGATTAAAGACTGTCCCACCCTTCCCATGGCTTTAAGGTTCTGGAAATTAGTCGCTGAAGATGGAGACTGCTGAGTGTCTAGTTCACAAAGATCTAGAATCTTGGGGAGTTAGAAACGAGCAATTTTTTGCTTCTGATAACCATAAATAATGAGAAACAAGATAGAGTAGTGGAATGACCCTAATCTCAGATGAGGAACATCTATACTCTCTTACAGGTGCTAATGGCTCTGGCTGAAAAAGAGAGAGAGAGAGTGTGTGTGTGTGTGTGTTTAAAAGAGTGGAAAGGAGAAGATAGCCGAGGTACTTTCTTGGGGACAGCTAAGGCCAATGGCTCTGTACCCATTGTGCTTCTGGTGGAGATAAGCCTGCATTATTTCGTGTGTTGCTGTAAATGCTTTCTAAGAACGTGTGTTTGTATTTTCACCAGGTTGGCTTATTTGGACGTCTTGGCACTTTTGCAGTAAGAGGGATGCCTATGGCAACTCGACTGTTGCTCTGTGAGCATGCCGAAAAGTTATCAGCTGCCATTGTCCTCAAGAACTACCACTCAAGGCTCTCTGACCTGGTGAACACAGCAATAATGATTGCTTTAAACAAGAGGGACTGTGAAATCCCATCCAACCTGACTCCCGCGGACGTCTTTTTTAGAGAAGTAAGAGGAGTTCTTTTGCCTTTAATGCGGCTTCATAGAGCTATGCCATTTGCTGATTATGCCTCGAACAGGGAAAAGATTGAGGACAAAAAAAAAATCTCATTGAAATTTAAATAGGACTCCGTATTTATTTATCACATTCCCTATAAATTAGAGCTTGCAAAATTGACTAAGTCTTTTCTACTGTCTGCTGGATGTTTTCCTTTTGCCTCTCCAAATCCACTTTTGACATTGCCCCAGATGGCATCTCGTCAGTGGGTTCCTTTGCCCTCCTGTTGTCTTTGATAACAGTGAGGCACTGTCAAGTCGGGAGTGGTTATCTATTATTATTTGTTCTGTTATTCCCCCAGCTTCATTCCTTCCCTGCTTCCACTGCAGTTTGCTGTGCCTTCTCTCAGAGACTGCGGCTTTTCACTGGCTGCTCTCCATGTTTCCAGTAACTGCTTCCACCCCGTGCCCGTTCACGCCTGGATTTAATAGTGGCTCCCCTGTTGCTAGCCCTGGATGCTGCGCCTTCCTCGGTAGATCCCCTGATCCTTGCCAGCACCACCGTACACCGTCCCTTCACTGAACTCTGCTCAGCTACCTGCTATTATCCTACTATCTACCTTGCTTTTAAAATCAGGTTTATTTTCAAAGGGAAAGAAAAACCTGCTGTAAACTTCAGTGGGAGAAAAGATTAAGATGCTGACCAGCTGGTGGCAACTGACCATTGTGGTAATAGCCTGCAGCTCTTACTCTTGTGAGACTTCTTACAACCTTGTGAAGGGGCAGGGGAAATTTGACTCCCTCCCTGTAAAGATGGCGACAATAACTATTGTTAGCTCTTCCCCCAGCTCTGCAATTTGGAATTGTTTTTTTTACATTTGGGGAACGTTTAACTCTATTTGGTGAGTCTCATTTTTATTTCCTTCCTTCTACAGTCTAGCTATAATCTAGCATCTAACAGGCCATGCCAAGAAGTCTTTTTTTCTTCTTAATACAGTTGACCCTCGAACAACATGCTAGCCCTTGCACAGTGGAAAATCTTTGTGTAACTTCTGACTCTCCAAAAAGTAAACTACTAATAGCTTACTCTTGACCAGAAGCCTTACCAATAGTCGAATTAACACACATTTTGTATGTTGTATATATTACATACGGTATTCTTATAGTAAAGTAAAGGAAATGTTAAAATTTACATAAGGAAGAGAAAATAAATTCACAGTACTGAATTCACAGTGCTGTACTGTGTTTATCGAAAAAAATCTGTGCATCAGTGGACCCATGCAGTTTAAACCTGTGTTGTTTAAGGGTCAGCTGTGTTTCATGTGCTGTAACCTAAAAACAATTTAGGACCCTGAACTATGTTCAGTTTTTTTGTTTTTTTTTAAAGATTTTATTTATTTATTTGACAGAGATAGAGACAGCCAGCGAGAGAGGGAACACAAGCAGGGGGAGTGGGAGAGGAAGAAGCAGGCTCATAGCGGAGGAGCCTGATGTGGGGCTGATCCCATAACGCCGGGATCATGCCCTGAGCCGAAGGCAGACGCTTAACCGCCGTGCCACCCAGGCGCCCCTATATTCAGGTTTTTTGTTGATTCCATAAATGTATTTAGTTCTAAGAATGCCTTGTTTTTATATATTTGGGTTATTTTCTAAGGAATGTATGGCAAAGCACTTTTTTGTTTTATTTTGTTTTTTTAATTTAGGAAATATGCCCAAAATCTGAATGAAAGAAGAACAGTTTACCTCAAATTTCATGATTTAACCAATCTGAAAGGAATCTATGCAAAGCCCCTACTCCCCCACCCCCAGCCAAGCTTACAGACAAAACTCACAGGTGTCTGCACTTGGCCCCAACTCTTTGTTTTTTAGGAAGGGGAGGAAAGTGATGGTGTCAGAAATAGAAGTGGGCAAAGAAGGGCTACAGAGGAGAAGGTCACTTACATGTTGGATAAGAGTACTATTGGGGAGGGAGAGGTTAGAGATATCTGATGCCAGAGCTTGTCTGAAGAGGTGAGGTCTATCCCTAAAACCCTGCAGGAGAACTATCCACGTTAACTTTTGGGAGTGTCAGGTGTTGGGGTCAGTCCAGGTAAAGGTGAAAAGGTCTTGGGATTCTGGGGAGATGGGAATAGTGAAGAATGCATCCTTAGGTTCTAAGTCAGTGAAGTACATGGTGGAGGGTAGAATCGTGGGGAGAAGGGTGTATGGATTGGGGACAATGGGGTGGATAGGTGATGACTACCTCCTGGATAATTCTGAGATTTTGAACAAGTCTGTAAGAACCATCTAGCTTTTTGACTGGAAGGATTGGAGTACTGTAAGGAGAGTTAGTAGGTTTCGATATATTTGAGAAAAGGAATTTGGAAGTGAGGGGCTGTAAGCCTCTCAAGGCCTCAGGTTTGAGAGGCTGTTGGGGTTTGAAGGGAAGATGGTAGGGTCCTTAAAGTATATAGATTCCTTTCACAATCAAACTGTTGTAACTTTTGTGTTCTTTTTTGATCTTCGTTCATATATAATATTACATGGCAAAGCAAATATTTAAAAAAAGTTATTAACAAATTATTTGAAAGAATTGAATAAGAGTCTGGTTCCTTTTTCTGCATCTGGATCAAAGTGGAAAGCATACTAGGTAATTCAGTATACCTGCATTTTCTAGTTAACTGGGAAAAAAAAGATCTGGAAATTAATCAGCTGGATACATAATTCATGAGTAGTACCTTAGGAATATGATAGAACAAAACCCAAAATGTGATCGGTTCTTCAAAAGAACGCTCCATATGGAAAATGGTAACGTTAAAGACTATTTACATCACCTTTTATCTTAATTCCTCATGGCGTTTACTGGTCTTAAGTTTCCTTTGAGGTATAGTTCTGAATCCTAGGGTTCCATAGAGTTAACTGTTTAAGGGACTGACTATTGGGTCAGCATACAAATAGCATTTGAAACCACTGAGTATGTAACTCATGTGGTGAAGGTGTTTAGCAAGTGTTTTGACATTTTATTTGCTTTTATGTATATATACATTTTTTTTTTTTTTTTTTTTTTTTTAGATTTTATTTGACAGAGAGAGAGAGAGCACAAGCAGGGGGAGTGGCAGAGGGAGAGGAAGAAGCAGGATCCCAGCGGAGGAGCCCGATACGGGGCTCGATCCCAGGACTATGGGATCATGCCCTGAGCCAAAGGCAGACGCTTAACGACTGAGCCACTCAGGCGCCCCACTTTCTACTTACTTTTAAATTTATTTTTACCATCAGCTATTTTATTATGGCTAATGAGCCGAGAGTATTCCTTGATGAGAAAAACCCCTTGAGTAGATTCTGGGCAGTTGTAATTATTACGCATCACCATAATTTTTGTTGTAAGTATTGCCTTCTCGGTGCTTCCCCAGGTGTCCCAGGTAGACACTGTCTGTGAGTGCCTACTAGAGCACGAGGAGCAGGTCTTAAAGGATACATCGTTGGAATCCGTTGAATGGGCTGAGGTGGTCATCAATGTGAACAGTATTCTCAAGGTACAAAACTGTGGTGAAGATTTCAGCAAATCAAAGACCAGAGTGTGGCTAGAAGAGAAAGTGGTTTCCATATTCCTACTCTGTATTGCCAATAATTTATAAGTGTTTAGCATTTAATTCCAAAAATTTAGAAAAATTCCAGTCATTTTATTAATCAGCCAAACATTTTGAATGTTTGCCTTGTGTGTATTAAGTTTCTATGATCCTGAGTTCTGTTTGGTAAAATAAATCTTTTATTTGAAGAAGGATATATATATATCATTGAAGATGTATTAATGGTATACTAGCTGTCTAAGTAAACCACCCAGAAGCTTGCTGTTTATATTACTGATTAAAATATTCATTCCATTTAATCTTAGCTAATGGACTTTATAGCAGTGGTTTTCCTACTTTGGTTACTACAGTTTTCCAAAATTGAAGTTAAATTTCAAATGCAGAAAGAACCAAAAAGTAATTCTTCAGACCTGTGCTGAGTATTTTTTTAGTATTAATAGACTAATTAATGTTTCAGATTACCTTTAAAAATACTGGGATTCATCGCTTTCTGCACGTGCTAACACATTTTTTTCCAGGACATGCTACAAGCTGCTAGTCATTATCGACAAAATAGAAACTCCTTGTATCGGAGAGAAGACCCAGTAGAACAAGAACCTGAATATGTTCCTTGGACAGGTGAGATTGCAATCTCTGAGCCCAAATATACTGATTTATTATTAGCAGCCATTCAAAATAAATTCCTAATGACCCATTTTTGGAAGCTGTATTACTCCATTAGTGTAGGTTTAAAAGTGAAATGAAAAATAAGGGCCATCTCCAGAATGAGCAATTCTTGTGAAAATTGCTTTATTCCCTTGAATAATTTATAGATCTCTCTATAACATATTTCACTAGTACTTATTATGTGTCCAGTAGATTTTGTTTATTTTTTAAGTAATCGCCACCCCAACGACAGGCTGGAACTTATGACCCCAGGGTCAAGAGTCTCATGCTGTAGTGACTGAGCCAGCCAGGTGCCCTGTGTCTACTAGATTTTAGGGCATGTAGTTATTCAAAGAATCAGGTCCTGGCTCTGGAGGTGTTGACTGTATTTAGTGTTGATTTAATACAAAAAAGTAAGTGGAGCAGCATTAAAGGGATTTAGAAGGAAGAAGGATCATGTTTACCTGGCTTTGTTGAGGAAGTCTCCCATAGAGAAGATGGGACTTGAGCAGGAGAGAGAGGTATCAGCTGAAACCCTATTTGATCGATTTTTCCAGCAGCAGTGAGGTAGTAGTTTTTAGGCAGTTGGTCTTTCCCTTAGCCAGGATAGAACCCTTATTTACCGTAATACTTTGTGTGATTTCACAGCCACGAGTGGTCCGTCAGGCATCCGAACAGTCATAGAACGCCAGCATGGGATTGTCCTGAAAGTGGTTTATCCTCAGGCAGACAGCAACCTCCGAAACATTCTGACAGAGCAGCTGGTAGCACTGATTGATTGCTTCCTGGATGGTTACGTTTCCCAGCTGAAGTCTCTGGACCGATCTGGTGATCAAGAAAGATACAACAGTCTGGAAATGGAATACCTACAGAAAAGATCAGATCTCTTATCTCCGCTTCGTAAGTACATGGTATTTAGGAAGGGCCATGGGTCTTTGAATTTGCAGAACGGATGAAGGAGTCAGATCATTAATGCCGCATATTCAGTGTACTCTCATTCATCCAACCGTAACCAAGAACTTAAAGCATGTATGTACAGCTTTCTGGGTTCATTTGTTCAACCTTGTTTTCAAAACTTCCCAGGTAAGAGTACCATGCTGAAGAGGATTTGAAAATGAATAAATTAGCGACAAATGGAGACTGCCCTCCAAGAGCTTGTCATCTGAGACCTTGACACGAATAACTAGTCTGCCCAGTGGAGCACAATGAGGGCTGGGAGAGTGTGACTGTGTTCAGCAAAGGACAGGTTCTTTTCATAGCTAGGATGAGGAGGCGGGGCTTGTACACATAGGAAGGGAACCTCATAGGTAGCAGGAACAAGCAGTGGATTAAATTTGCCTCTTTAATGTGTGTGGATTATGAAACTAATGTCAATAACTGGAAAGGTTTCTATTCCATCTATTATTTTTTGGGTATAGTATGAGTTAAAGGTAAAATTTCAAGTAATATTTTTTATCACATATTAAGTTTTCACTAACAGGATTTTTTTTTTCCATCTGTTCTCATTTTTACAGTCACACTAGGCCAGTACCCGTGGGCTGCTTCATTAGCAGAAAAGTACTGTGACTTTGATATCTTAGTACAGATGTGTGAGCAGACTGACAACCAGACCAGACTGCAGCGCTACATGACCCAATTTGCAGATCAGGTAATGAACGTTGGGGCCGTAGATGGTAGATCTGTAGTAAGGTTTGACCATTTCAAATCTTACCTTGGTTTTTAGGAAGATGATGTACGATCTTTTTGCAGTTAACTTAGACACTAATTTGTGCATTATGTTTCTTTGTAAATTGGCAGACGATTCCAAATATTATTGAAAGATTCTTTGACCTTTGAAGAATGTGTTAAAACATTCATTTCTATTCTGCTATTTCCAGTTAGAATTTAAAGTACTTAGGTAGACGAATATTAGGAGAGTTTTAAAACTTTGAGAAAAGATCTTGGGAGCAGAGGATGCTGCAGCTTTCGGAGAGCTCAGCTTTCCATACACCGAAGATTCTGCTCTCCTTGGTTGACATCATGTATACTTTTTTTAAAAAGTTCTCATTATGACACTCTGTACATGAATTTTAGTTGCTTCTTAAAGCCACTTTATTCAGTCAGTTGATCTTCCTGTAAAAACTGATTTTTTTCCTACTATAAAAGAGACATTGTATAAAATTCAGAAAACCTCTATAAACCAGAAAATTTTAAAAGTCACTCACAATTTCACCACCCAGAGAACCCTTTTTAACATTTGGTTTATATTGTTCTAGTCTTTTCACTCAACTATTATAGACAAACATGTTTTGCCAATTGCTTATTTCTCTTAATACATCACAAATATTTGTCCTTATCATTAAGTATTTCACAACAATGTTTTGATGGTGTTATGGTATATCATGAACTGGGTATAACTTACCTTATTTGACCAGGGCCTGATTGTTGGACATGGCGTATTTAGTATTTCACAGTAGTGCTAAAGTAAATACTTCTGCGCCCATCATGATTTTTATTCTTTTTTGTGGATTCTAGTCCTTTGTTGACATTTTCCATCCATTTTTGCATTCTTTTAATTTCTTAAATGTGTTTACTAGTTATTTAAAAATCCTTATGTGCTACCTCCAAAATCTGATCATTCTCTCGTCTTGTTTTGTTGTCTACTTACTAGTCATATTTTTCTGCTTTTTAGGTCTTGTAATTTTTTTGTTTTATTTTAGATATTGTGTATAAAGGAACCGTAAAGATGGAAATGAATTTATTTTTTCCTGGAGAGGCAGATAGGGTGAGAGGCAGGTCACTCAGTTCATCAAGAATAGAGGTGGGCCAAGGCTTGGTTACAGCTTTTGTTACATTCATTTCTGGTTTTGAAGTGTTGTGGGACTGGTGTGTTCATTGCAGAATTCCCTCTTTAGTGGAAACATCTCTTACATACTGTGTGACTGTAGGACATTTTAGTCTTCTTTCCACACTAGCCTTCCATACTACCCCAGCATTCAGCAAACATCTGGTGGGAAAAACCAGCTAGGCATTGAGGGCCTCTCTAGGTTCCTATTTATCATGCCAGCCTGCATGGCCTTCTGGTACAGAATTCAACCCTTGAGACTCTTTCATTCTGCACTGTCACATAGAACTTTCTGTGAGATTGGAGATCTTGCTCATATATTCTAAGATAGGACATAGGGCCATTGAGCACTTGAAATGTGGCTAGTGTGGCTGAGAAACTGAATTTTAAAATTTTAATTAAGTTTAAACAGCTACATGTAGCTAATAGATACCACACCACACCATGCACATCTAAGGTTTACATGGTCTTGAGCAAGATCCCCTTTCTGAATCTGAATTCCTCATCTATTAAATGAGGTAACTAAGGTTTTTTTAGGACCCTACATATAGAAAATAAGTGTTTAAAGATTTCTGTTCTGCAATCTAAGACCTTTGAAAAAAATTAGTATTTTATTATCAGAAATGTACTTTTTAAATTTGTATTACTGAATATTATTGGATTCTTTGCCCTGTTATTTGTAGAATTTTTCAGACTTTCTCTTCCGTTGGTATCTGGAGAAAGGAAAGCGAGGCAAATTACTATCTCAGCCCATTTCTCAGCATGGAGAGTTGGCAAATTTTTTGCAGGCTCATGAACATCTCAGCTGGTTACATGAAATTAACAGCCAAGAATTAGAAAAGGTAAGAAGGATTGAGTGACTTGAAGCAGATTTAGGCAGGTTTTTATTTGTTTAGTTTAGTGGTGAAAGTACTGTTTAGAGATTATTTTAAATATGTATCTCCTATTCTGACATAATTTGAATAAAGTGTTTTGGGTTTTTTTTTTTTTTTAAAGATTTATTTATTTATTTATTTATTTGAGGGAGACAACCAGCGAGAGAGGGCACACAAGCAGGGGGAGTGGGAGAGGAAGAAGCAGGCTCCTACTGGAGGAGCCTGCTGTGGGACTCAATCCCGGAACACCAGGATCACGCCCTGAGCCAAAGGCAGACGCTTAATGACTGCGCCACCCAGGCGCCCCTGAATAAAGTGTTTTTTTAATTTATGATGGCATTGCCATTACTTTTAATGTCTTGGTAAAAAAAGGTACCTTTTGTAGTTTGACTACTATTACAGTAAAGTAAAGTAAAGTAAAGCACAAAAATTTTATTAATGTGTAAATAAGTCGATAGCCTTTTTTTGTAATGAGTATTTTCTTAAAATAAAAATGTTCAAATTATGAGTAAAAACAGTACACGAAATAATTTTAAAGTTTGTTCTTGACAAGTTGTTGAAGTAAATATATAATTGTTACAGAACAGATGTTTTATACATGTTTCTTTTCCCAATAATTAGTGTGGCTGGTTGATATGTTATTGAGTAATTACTCTCGGTATATAGTACCAGTCAGTTTCAGGTTCGCTGGTATTGACCTGATCTTTCATTGGTATCAGTTAAGGGGGAAGCAATTTTGGGTTGTACTTAACTTTTATTTCAACTTGAATTAGTACTCAGGATCTTACCATTTTTCATATTTTGTTTATTGTAGGCCCATGCAACACTTCTGGGTTTGGCAAACATGGAAACTCATTACTTTGCAAAGAAAAAAACCCTTCTTGGTTTGAGTAAATTGGCCGCATTGGCTTCAGACTTTTCAGAAGGCATACTGCAAGAAAAAATTGAAGGTAAAAGAAAAGATTTGAACATCGATCATGCTATCAATGAACTCAGTGCATTCCTATTATTATTTAATAGGGTTCATTAGACACAGGACCCGCCTCTCCATTAAGAGAAGTGATTTCAGTGTCATTAAACCCTTACTCAAGTACGTATTTTTGGGATTCTGTTTTTTAGAGAAAATTTGTATGTTAAATAAGAATTGTTAAGAAAGATGTTACGTGATTTGAAGAATGCTCTGAGTACACCCTTAGTGACTCATAGTCTAAGAACACAAAGAACTGCAAAGAAATCTGGACCTTTATTGTAGATAGTGGTAATTTTGAAGCTACTGGTTTCAGAATTCAAAACTTTTTGGTGTCATATCTGTATACAAGTATTTTATTATATTGTAGGTTGAGTAAATGATTGGATATATTGTTATTTTTGAGAACCAAGGGGAAGGGAGATGAAATCTAGAAGGAGGATGAGGAAGAACCCTGTACTGCATTTGAATTGGAGATATCAGATGGAATCATGATTGTTTAAACTTAAAGTATTTCTTGGCTCTGTTCACTGAAAAGGCCTAAAATCAGTGACACCCCAGTAGCATGAGTATACCTAGTCCTATACTTTGGCTTCTAACTACTATTTCTCAGTAAAAGGAAATGAGGGTTATTGAAGAAATGATCTTGGGAAGTCGTGTTTAGCCAGAAAGCAAGGTTAATGTAGAGATGTCAACACAACAGCCTCCACTGGCCAAGTTTGGGGATAGTTTGAACACCAAAAAGAATGATAGTAAAGCATTTTATTTCACCCATTTAAAAACGAAAAATCCATAAATCCACAGTGATACCCATAAGGGGAGGGGTCAGTGAAATGCTTCTTTATAAAAAAAGAGTACCAACTAATAAATGTAGAATAGGACTTGGGAAGTCATCTTGCAACCATGGTGACTAATTGGTCATCAAAGGATGCTAAAACCATTGAGTTGAGGGTTAGGGGAAGAAGATCGTTTCATGTTTTCAGAGTATTACTACACAGATCTAACAGATACCATCATCACCATCGTCACAGTGAGACAAACTCGCATGCTTCCTGGAGTGACGTAATGTGGCAGTGTAGAATACCAGCTGTGTTGCTTTCATGCTAGAAATGTTCAACCTGAGTCTGACCACAAGGGAATGAGTAGATATATCCTGTTTGTGGGGCGTTTTACAATATAATTGGCCCAGACTCTTCAAAATTTAGCAGTATGAAAGAAAAAAAAAAAAAAAAAAAAAAAAAAAAGGCAAGAGGCTGTTTTAGATTAAAGTAGCCTGAGAGCCATGACAACCAAATGCAGTGTGAGATGCTTGATCAGCTCCTCAGTCACCCCCCAAATAACCAACTATGACAAACATTTTGGGGACGACTGGGGAAAAGTGAACATAATTAGTGTTAGATGACATTACTGTATTTGTGTTCAGTTTTTCAAAGTTGATAATGATACTGTGGTTGCATGCCCTTGTTCTTAGGAGGCATATGCTAAAGTATTTAGAAATGAAATGGCATGAAAGTCTTCAACTTCCATATAACTTAGGGAGGAAAGCAAATAGGTAGGTTGATAGGTAGATAAAGCAAAGATGGCAAAATGTTAATAGCAGGTAACTCTAGGTATACATTGTGCACTGTATTCTTTAAAACTTTCTGTAGGTTTGGAATTTTTCAAAATAAAAATTGGGGGGGATCTTAGCTATGTGGTCGGGGGTAAAGTATATGCAAGTGTAGGTGTTTGGTTGTAGGGCTTAGCCACAGAGTCCAGCCTCCGAGGTTTGGATTCTAATTACACTGCCATGATTTGTTTTCTTCAAGGAGTGGGAATAGTGGAATTTGGACGGAAATTGGAGAGATCTGGTTTCTGTTGTTTTCTCCAGCTACTAGCTTTGGTACCTTGGATACCCTCAGAGCCTCAGTTCCTTGGTTATAAAATAGGTAGTTGTAAGGATTAGAGATACTGTTCCTTGAAGAAAATGTCTTACATATATTAAGTACTTAATAAATCATAGGAATAGCATTTAACTTTTATTATTAAAATTATTTTTCACTCTTTAGGAGATTCTTCAGTCTTTTATTTTTAAGCACTATTAGTGCTTGTAGTTCTAGAGAAGGGTGTATATATTCTGCAAGGTTGGCTGATCGTCTGACATGGGAAGCCATATTTTAGCCTGGTCACCAGAGGTAGACCAAGTTAATCTAATCAAGGTTTTATTTCTTGCTCCCCCACCCACCAGAAATCCTTGGAACTCTGGTCATCATTTTGATTTGATCACTTCTTAACTTTCGCTTTCTTAACACAGTGGGAATGTTTTCAAGTGTCAGTAATTACCTACAGACTGTCATCAGTGTATCTGGTCATAGGGAGTAGATTTTTTAAAAATAACTTGCTTTTCTGGTTACATGAATAATTCCTTATGGAATTTTATAGATCACCAGGAAAAACACAACAAAAAAATAAATTGTCTATATAATCCCACTGCCTCAGAGATTACTACTGTTACTATTTTGTGTATCCTCCCAGTCTGTTTTTCTGGGTATGGAAATTGCACAAAAATGATTTGATTGTTATAAAATAAGGATCGTGTGGATGATGTCAGTTTTTGAGCATATTTGTGCTTTGGTCACTGTACTTTGCTGTGACCGCTGTGTTTATGAGGCTGCATGCAGTTTCCGATCCTTTTCCCCTACAGCCCAGCATACTTTCCTGGGCAAAGCCTGGGAATGGGCTGCAGCCTGGGTAGCTTATGGCAGGTAAGCCTCACCCTGTCACCTCATCCTGTCGAGATTACCGTTGCTAGTTAGGTTTGGTGCATAAACTTCCAGGATTTGTTTTTCAGGGAATATACTCATGGTGGCTTTTAAATAGATTATTTCCCTTAGTGAAAGATTATATTAGAAACTGTGGTGGGAGTTACTGAGTTACCATAAAATGGGACTGGGTAACCCCCAATTTGAGGGACTTGTATCTCAGGAAATCGCCATCTGTTCTACAGCTCCTTCAGGCAGTAGGGTGTATTTTCACAGCTCTTCTCTCCCCTCCTATTTCGGGTGACTGTGATTGTTTATATGATATGAATCAAACCATGAATATGTTTTAACATCAGAAATCAAAAGTTAGCAGAATTAATAACATTTTAAGTTCACCAAGTAGTGATGAGATTACCTTTAGAGATACTCCCCCTTTTTTTTTTTAATTTAGATTTGTTTTATGATAGAGTGGAAGAGTTTACTCAGCTCCCTGCCTCTCATTTTGAATTCTAGAAATGGCTGAGCAGGAGCGCTTTCTACTGCACCAGGAGACCCTGCCTGAGCAGCTGCTGGCGGAGAAACAGCTAAGTCTCAGTGCGATGCCAGTGTTGACTGCCCCTCAGCTCATCAGCGTGCGTGCTTTTCCCATCCTTGTACCATTCCTTAGTCTCAAAACAGCATTGGTATTTCTCGAGTCAGATGGTACAGTTTCTATGGGTAGTCATCTCCCCACTTCCTGTGTTTCTGGCAACTTCCCCCTTCTGCTAGAATAAGTTGTTAGGAGCTGCTCGAGAGCAGGGTGCACATTAGCAGAACGCAGGGGATCAGCCTCTGCTTCCCTGTAGATCTTCACCTGTTCCTAGAGATGCTCACGCAGGTGACCGGAAGAAAGTACTTGTATTTTCCTTTCCAGAAGAGGACACATATGTACCATGAGGTATAGTTCAGGCTCTTCCATAAGAAAAATGGTTTAAGGAACTGGATTTACATAGCCTATAAGTGCCGTCCTCACCCTTTTCCTCTGGGACATAACACATTCCTAAGGACATAGCTAGATTATGGGCTGCAACCTGGGTAGGATACTTTTGTCAAGTACACTTGTAGTCTTAATTCTGTTTCTCTCTTTGCCTTTCAAATGCAAGAGCAATGTAAGATCACTTTGAATTTGCTCTAATTTTATTAAAAAGATGACAATTCAAAAACTTCAGTATTTTAGCCATTACCAATAACAGATCTGCTATAACTGAGCTCACAACAACCTCTCCTTATATAGCATATTGCAAAGAATATGCTCAAAAGAATACTGAAGTAAAGGGGTGCCTGGGTGGCTCAGTCGTTGGGCGTCTGCCTTTGGCTCAGGGCGTGATCCCGGCGTTCTGGGATTGAGCCCCACATCGGGCTCCTCTGCTGGGAACCTGCTTCTTCCTCTCCCACTCCCCCTGCTTGTGTTCCCTCTCTCACTGGCTGTCTCTCTCTCTGTCAAATAAATAAATAAAATCTTTATAAAAAAAAAGAATACTGAAGTATGTATACTATCTTGAACCTAAGAATATAAATTTACTGACATCTTAAAAGTGTATAGACCAAGATATGCAAATTAATTACTGTTGGGTATAGGCACATTTTGAAAGCCAGTTTATTACGAGGATAGATGGAGTGTGGTTTCCAAAGATGATAGCTTTCTTACTATAAAATAAAAATACCTGTGACTTACTTGAAGGACAGAATGACATATTTCTCCATAAATTTCTCTAGTCTTGGTTATATAACTACTTAAAATAATCCTCAACCTTCTTTGAACTTGCCATAGCTGTATATCTGTGAAGAGAACAGAAGAGCTAATGAATATGATTTCAAGAAAGCTTTGGACTTGCTGGAATATATTGATGAGGTAAGTAAAATCCCTTGAGACGATCACAGGCACATACCACAATTTATAAATTTGGTTTTCTGTAGGACTGAATACATAGAAAAAGAGAAAATCAATTTAGCCAGTCGTGACAATGTGTTAATTTAGAAAGATTCTCTGGTTCAGCTATTCCTAACTCTTGGAATGTGTATAGCTCTTTAGAAAAGCTGTCAGGAGATTCCCTTTACTGATAATTCTCACACATTCCCAGATGTCTTTTTCTGTGAATGAATAAAAAACACCGCTTTTCAGAAACTTGAGGGTTTTTTTCTCTTTCATTTATTAAGTCATTATTAGTTCCTCAGTCTGATATATTGCTTTATCAATTTATTCTTCACAGTATTCACCCTAAGAGTTGTTTCTCAGCCTTTTGGAGGAGGGGGGAGATTAGAATGACAATTCTGTAGGTTAAATAGTTGGCCCTGCAATTGAAAGTAGTTTGGTAGATTTAAAAAATATAGTATATTGGCTTTTATGTTACCTTGTTTAAAATTTTAACCCTTTCAAGGTTCCTGATAGAATCAGATTATCACAGAATAATCAGAAACTAATTCTCAGTTATTAGGCTTATTTTTCTGAGTATTCATGTCTTAAAGGAAATCTTTTGAAATTATGAGTTAATCAATCATATTTATGCAGAATTAGTTAACATAACTCAAATTTAAGCATGTATTTTTTTTTAATCAAGACTTAAGGGTTTTTTTGTTTGTTTGTTTTACTATAAAGGAGGAAGATGTAAATATAAATGATCTAAAACTGGAAATCCTTTGCAAAGCTCTTCAGAGAGATAAGTAAGTTCTCATAGCATGAACCTAAGTATGGTTTGAGAAAAGGACTCTTTAGGAAGATTACAATATCATATACCAAATGGTTTTATAACCTAATTGTATTATAACATAATTATAAAAATTTTAGTGCATGCATTAGTAATCTGAATTTTTCATTCAGTAATTAAAGAAGAGTTTAAGGACTTAGGACCATTGGTATAATTAATCTCTGCTTTTGATTTTATTTATTTGAGCGAGAGAGAGCGGGGGTGGGGTGCAGAGGGAGAGGGGGAGAAAGAGAATCTCAAGCAAGCTCCATGCCCATTGTGGAACCCAACGTGGAGCTCAATCACGACCCTGAGATCATGACCGGAGCCAAAATCAGGAGTCGGACGCTTAACTGAGACACCCAGACACCCCTCTACTTTTGATTTTAAAATTTAGACTGTTTGCACAGAAATATATATGTTTCTGATTTTCACAGAAGTAGGGCCAGTTCTGCCAAATAAGAAGCTGTATTTTGTTTTAAATAAAGTTTATTAGAGTATCCGTACTCTCTCGTAAGTTACTGAGACCTCTTTTTTACAGTCCTCTCCTTCCTGAGAAGGGAGAGTTCCATGGGAAATGTTGGCAAAGAAAGGTGGTGGCAGTGAAAGACTGAGAATAATTTTGGGGTTGAATTGTTTCTAGGGGAAGAATTTTAGAGAACATGACTTGAGTGCTAACACCCTTCTCTACTTACAATTTTCCTTTTTGTGTGGTGCTGAGAAATTGCAGAACTATTTTTACTAAGGCATTTCTTCCTCTGATCACTCCCGGATAGTTAAAATTGTTGTTCTGTTTGGTCTTGGAGGTCACTGTCTGAAGCGTCTAGCTCTGCCCACTTGATTCTCCTTCTTAATCTTAAAAAAAGTATGCTGTCATTTGACTGGAATTCCTTGTCATGGCTTCACATTTAAAAATGTTGAGGTATTGGGGCACCTGGGTGGCTCAGTCAGTGAAACGTCTGCCTTTGGCTCAGGTCATGATCTCTGGGTCCTGGGATTGAGCCCCATATTGGGCTCCCTGCTCAGCGGGGAGTCTGCTTCTCCCTCTCCCTCTGCCCCTCCCCCCCCCCTTAGGCACGCTCTCTTGCTCTCTCTCTCTCAAATAAATAAAATTTTAAAAACCTTTATATTATTGTGGGATATATTCATTGACTACTACAAAGCAGTGGTTCTGTATGTGTGTATGTGTGTGTGTATGTGTTTCAGCAGTAGATAATTTCAACCAGATGAAGAAAACATACATTGTATTAGACCCTGGTTACCATTTTACTTTTATGAAAAGCAGAATATGTTACAATATATTGTAACTATTACCTGTGCTCTGACGATCAAACTTTGGAGTCCTTACTAGATTTATTTATTTATAGAATTTTTTGGGGAAAGATGGCTCACTGCTTTGTTTTTGTGTGTGTGTGTGTGTGTTTTAAGATTTTATTTATTTGAGAGAGAGAGAGAGAGAGCCAGCAAGAGAGGGAACACAAGCAGGGGGGGTGGAAGAGGAAGAAGCAGGCTTCCAGTGGAGGAGCCTGACGCAGGGCTCGATCCCAGATCGCCGGGATCACGCCCTGAGCCGAAGGCAGAGGCTTAACGACTGAGTCACCCAGGCGCCCCTTGCTACTTTTTTTGACATCAAATACATATGGTTATGTTGGGTGAATAGCTACCGGAGTGTAGCATTTTGTATCTGATACAGAGACTAAGTATATTCAACATTCAGACCTCCCTCATTTAGATACTTTGAAACAGTCTCACAAAGTTCAAGATTCTCCACTGCTGGCATGAACAGCACAACAAAACTACAGTAGCAAAGAGAGGTCATTGATTTCAGATATGTCCATGATTTCATTTTCTTCTCATTGCAATTTTGTTTTCTAGCTGGTCCAGTTCAGATGGTAAGGATGATCCAATTGAAGTATCTAAAGACAGTATATTTGTGAAAATCTTACAGAAACTTTTGAAAGATGGTAAGTGGTTTGTTAATATTGGAAGTTATAGCATCAGTCCTCAGTTTTAGAAAACTGAGAATAACGGGCATTTGCCAAGGTGTCAATGCCAGAGCAGTTTAAGATTAAACAGTATCATACTCAGATTTGTTTAAAATGAAGGAAGGTTTTTCTTCTTTCCTCTCCCAATTGGGGGAGTATGTGTCAAGATGAAGTCTCTGTCTGCATGGGTCCTGGTGGACTGCAGTGGCCACAGTCTCCACGCTGACTCAGTTGGACAACAAATGGATTCAAATGTTGGTTGTTACACCAAAAATCTGTATGATGGAACTAACCATTTCCTTTAATTTTTCAGTTAACTCTTGTGAAGATTGAAAACTTGAAATGACATATAAATGAGAAATAACTTTTTGATATATAACTGACCGTACTATACTGAATTACAAATTACAAAATCCTTTTACAAATCCATTTTGGACGTTAACACTCTAAAATTCATTTTAGGAACAAAATAAAAAGAAATAAGAGACTATGTTTTGTACCTAAAAGAGTGAGCAAAATTCCATTTGCTGATTGAGACACCAATTAGGTAAAGAAGCTTTTATGGATAAAATGCTATTTTCAAGGGGAATATGAAGCAGAGGATACAGATGACCCTTGAACAAGGTGTGGATGAGGGGCACTGACCCCCAACACAGTTGAAAATTCACATACAACTTTTGACTTCCTAAAAACCTCACTAATGTTAGCCTGCTATTGACCGGAAGCCTTACCAATAACATAGTTAACACATACTTTTCATGGTATTATATATTGTATTCTTACAATAAGATAAATTAGAGAAAAGAAATTATTATTGAGAAATACATTTACAGTACTGTACCGTAGCGAAAAAATTTGCGGGTATGTGGACCCATGCAGTTCAAACCTGTGTTGTTCAAGGATCCACTGTATTTACTTTCACCTTTTTTTTTTTCATATTACTGGGAGCTTAATATATGGAGAGTGTTACACTAGAGATGAGCAGTTTTGCACATTTTATACATGTGTGGCTCATATTTATTATAGAATGCTCTATCAAAATGTGTCATATTAAATTCAGGCAATGTGCAAAATAGGCTTAGTGTTTACAGTCTTCTGCAAATATAAGGATACTCTATTTTATACCAAATGGAAAAAATACACAGTGGTAAGTTATTGTAAATTCAGTCCCTCTAAATGGATAGGACTTTTATCCATCATACTGATATTTACACACATTCAAAAGTTTTCTGTACATATATATGCAAGATATATTATTTGATCTACATAAAACATGACAAAGCCAGTGCCTGGTACATAGTAGTCACTCAAGAGACATTTGTCCTTTGAATGCCTACAAGTATTTTGCAGACTCATAGCCCCAACTCCTCTATAATGGATTGTATTCTGCAGTCTTCTGTTTTAGAATTGCTGGCTTAACCAGGGCACGTGAAGGGGGACCCTTAGGAAAGTAGTGTGAAATGAACCACCCCCACCAGTATTCTGAGGTGAAACAGAAGCAAAGTCTCAGCCTTTGCGTGTTGGAACTTTTGTTTTACAGCCCATCTGCAGTGGTCTCTTAGCATTACTTTTCAGATTTTTAGTCTCCTTTTGTAAGTGATCCAATGAAAATGTAATTCTCTGACTAGATTACTTGAAACTTGCTCAGAGTTGATCTGGACTTTTATTTTGAAAAAGGGATACTTGATCATCCTACCATGACACATTTAATAGTGCATTCTTTTTCAAAGATGAGCAAATAACACAAAGGTCAATTAAGCCTTTTCATTGTCACAAAATAAATAAAAATCAAAAATGAAATATTGAAAGGATATAGCAAAGGAACCTGTCTTTTGTTTGAAAGTATCTTTGAAATACTTGAAATTCAGAAAGAACTGAAATGCACCTATAAGACTTTCTCTTTTCTGTATTTGGAAATGAAGAAATAACTGGTTATGGTTGATTGCTCTGTACTGCTGGAGAGATTTTCCATTTGAGCCTAATTATTAGAAAGCATTTGGACCCAAATCTGATGCTTTCCATGAAGTTTTGTCTCATAAAAGTGCCACAGGATTGAATGTGGCTAATTAATGTGTTTAGTGCTGTTTAAAGATGACTTTGCTATTTTTGTTATTCTTAGATTATAAATCATAGATGAACAACAGGAATGGAAAGTTGTGATTTTTACAGAAAAAATTATTAAATTATGACCAAAAGACAAAAACAAATAGAAACTATTATTTTTTTTTTTTTTAAGATTTATTTATTTGACAGAGATAGAGACAGCCAGCGAGAGAGGGAACACAAGCAGGGGGAGTGGGAGAGGAAGAAGCAGGCTCACAGCGGAGGAGCCTGATGTGGGGCTCGATCCCAGAACGCCGGGATCACACCCTGAGCCGAAGGCAGACACTTAACCGCTGTGCCACCCAGGCGCCCCGAGTAGAAACTATTATATAAATAAATAAACATATATACCCAAATGAAAGGCATATATACTTATTATAACAAGAAGTTAAAAGACATTTATTTTTGGAACTTTTTAATAATATAGCTACTATATACAATAGTGAATGTTTTTAAAGGTTAGATCCTGAAGGTAGAGAGAGCCTCATATTTCGTAAGCTCTGGCAGCCAACAATTCAGCTTGTGGAAAGAATTCATCCTACAGATACATTTAACTTACCCACATGGAGCTTTTCAGTTTGCTTTTATATATTATTGAGGTACATTATACACACAAAATACACATATTGTTACATGGGCTTTAAATTTTTTTCTAATTAGTTACCAGCATTGAATAGTTGAGAAGGGTTCTTACAAAAGTCTTACTTTCTTAATTCTCTTAAGAATCAAAATATTGGGACGCCTGGGTGGCTCAGTCGTTAGGCGTCTGCCATCGGCTCAAGGCATGATCCCGGCGATCTGGGATCGAGCCCCACATCAGGCTCCTCCGCTGGGAGTCTGCTTCTTCCTCTCCCACTCCCCCTGCTTGTATTCCCTCTCTCGCTGGCTGTCTCTGTCAAATAAATAAATAAAATCTTAAAAAAAAAAAAAAAAGAATCAAAATATTGGCCTAAACTGGACTGAAATATTGTCCTGGCAACAGTCAACGATCTCATGAGTGCTGCCCCCTTTGGGTAAGGCGTTGGCTCTTAAGTTTACCAAGATGGCCTAGACCACCTTCCTCATACCACCGGCAGAGTTTCGACCCCTGCTGTGAAGAAAGAAATCCATCAAATAGTAGTTCTAAGCGGAGGGCATGCACGATAAAAATAGAAGCCAGATAAGATGTTAATGTTTTTTAGAAATTTTTAGAAATTAATGCATTTTCACAAGTGTAGTGCTGTTTTACAGACAAAAAGTCTCTATTGAAACTATTTCAGTTGTAATAAATGATCTTTAATTATTTGGATTTATACTCCTAACATTTATTAACCCAGATTTTTATTATGTAACAGTGAAGTACAAAAAATGGTGCTAGGCACTTTGAAGGTATTGAAAAAGAAACAGTATTTGATTTTGAGAACCTTATGCTAACAAATTATAAAATATTGTCTTATTAATTGAAAAATTTTTTCCAGTTTTATCAAGTGAGAAAATTGTACATACCTTTTTGTAACTACACAGATCCTAATTCCAGCAGTTGCGTTTCATCGGTGCTCATTGGCTTTCCAGCTTGATAGAGTTCTAATGAAGAAATGATTCTTCACCTGTCTCATTTCAGACTGTAATGTCTTTTGAGACACTGGAGCTAGCTTTCATGATCCTATTCTACTAAGTTATTTCCCTGTATATATAATTGGATATATATATCTAATATATGTAATTGTTGAAATACTTGAATAATTATATATTATATATTTGTTTGAAATACTTGTTTTCAGGTGATTATTAGTTAAAAACCTCCACATTGAAGAAATGACTTCAGCTGTGGAGAAAAATGAAAGTACTTTAATCAGACTTTAATCAGATTGGCTGTTTTGACCACTAGGGGGGAAAAAACACTCAAGCAACCTCTTCTAAGTAAAGAATGTCCTGTTGTTAGACCTGCAAGCATGTTTGACAGTGGAAGGAATTTAGAACAGAGTATTTCCCAATAGTGGAGGGACATCATATTTTAAATAGGAGCACAGATGTTGTTATCATTCATCATCTTCATTCTTTTGGGAGTTTTATGAAAATGAAAAAGGACTGTTGGTGTTTGTGTTGATAGGCATTCAGCTCAGCGAGTACCTGCCAGAGGTGAGAGACCTCCTGCAAGCAGACCAGCTGGGAAGCCTGAAGTCTAATCCTTACTTTGAGTTTGTTTTGAAAGCAAACTATGAATATTATGTTCTGGGACAAATGTAACTTTTTCTAAAAATGGTCACTCTTCCTGAAAATTTGTGTAAGCGTGTTCTTATAAAAATCTTGGCCTTAAACATCGAAAAATGTGCACAGTTTTATAACAAGTATTGCTGAATTTTGTGTACTTTATTTGAAAGCTGCTACAAAACAGCTGTGTGACTGTGGTTTTGGGTTTTTGTTACAAGATATTTTCTCTCCTCCCTTTTCCATCTAAAAGGTATCACTTGTTATTTCCACGCTCGCTGCCCTTTCTCTTCTCATTCTGTCAGGGGTTCTGGAGTTCTTACTCTGGTTCTGGCTACTTATATGCACAAATCACTTCTCGGCCTGTTTCTGTAACTCTCAACATGACAGGATTGCACTGATTGTCTCTGAAATGGCTGTAACTCTGCACTGAAGAGAATCTGGAGTATTTGGTGTCTGTTTTGGGTTTGGGCTAGCGGGAGATACGTAGTAACATGATGTCAGATTTGTTGTCTTGCTGTAGGACTAAAGACTAAACAAGCCATGATTCATGTGAGCTTGAAAACTGATTAATTCATTGGGAATATATTAAACATTTCTACATAAATAATAGAGTATTAGTGAGAGAAGTGAATAAGACCCTTAAGTGTTTTCTAACCTATCTGTAAGTTACCATATAATAAGTTTATTGTATTAATGTTAGTTACAATTTTTCAGGATGGGGATTCAATTAGCTTCATGTATTTTCAAGGTGATTACCACAGTCTAATGTAAAGCATGTGTTACACTAGAAGCCATTATGGGTTTTCTTAATATGACATCTGATTTTCTTTTTTTTTTTTTTTAAGAGTTTTGTTTTTTTGTTGTTTTTTTTTTTTCTGACATAGACAGAGACAGCCAGCGAGAGAGGGAACACAAGCAGGGGGAGTGGGAGAGGAAGAAGCAGGCTCCCAGCGGAGGAGCCTGATGTGGGGCTCGACCCCAGAACGCCGGGATCACGCCCTGAGCCGAAGGCAGACGCTTAAGGACTGAACCAACCAGGCGCCCCAACAATAACGTGTTTTTGAAAGTGAGCAGCCAGCTTTGTGTGCTGGTATGTTTTAAGAATTTGTGAATATGGGGCACCTGGGTGGGTCAGTTGGTTAAGTGTCTGCCTTCGGCTCAGGTCATGATCTCAGGGTCCTGGGATCGAACCCCGCATGGTGGGGGGGGGGGTCCCTGCTCAGCGGGGAGTCTGCTTCTCCTGCCTCTCCCCCTGCTTGTGCGCTCTCTGTCTCTCCCTCTCAGATGAATTTAAAAAAGCGTGCGTGGGTCAAGGATGAAGGCAGAACTGGAGGTGCACGTAGGGGACTTGCTGAACCCCCCCAGTGAGGTAAAAGGCTCCTGCTACCCTCCGTTGTAGGGATTTCATTTTTGAAGAAAACTTCACAACTGGATTGTTGCTTTTACTTTGGGGTCTGAATCAGAGTCCGGCAGTGTATCGCCCACAGGCACACGAGGCTGCTGGTAGACTGTGCAGCGCATTTCTCCTTGGAGGCCGATTGCTTTCTCTGAGAACAGAAACGGAAGGAAAGCCACACCATAATGTCAGATTCCCTTCGTAATCTGTTGTAATCCAGCATATTTGTACATGTTGAGTTTGGTAACTACAGAAATATTAATGTAGTCCCACCTGCGTATTCCTAGACCTTTAATTTGCAGAATGCATGTATTTGAGAGAGAGTATGAGTGGGGGAGGAGCAGAGGGACAAGCAGACCCCCCCAATGAGCAGGGATCCCAACACACGGGGCTCAGTCCCAGGACCCTGGGATCATGACCTGAGCCAAAGGCAGACAGTTAACAGCCACCCAGGTGCCCTAATTAATTCTAAAATTTAAAAAAACACAAACAAAAAAACCTGTAGAAAATGCGAAACCTATTTTTTAAAAATGTGGAAGAATATAAAGCCCTGTAATCCCACCAGCTAGAAATAGCTTCAGTTTGAAATGTATCTTAGGGCCATCCGGCTGGCTCAGTTGGAAGAGTATGCAACTCTTGATGTCAGTTATGAGTTCGAGCCCCATGTTGGGTGTAGAGATTCCTTAAATAAACTTTTAAAAAGTGCCATGTATCTTGGACTGTTTGGGACTGTGCACACTGTGTGTTCTGTAACCTGGTGTATGTTGTGAGCGTCTCCACGTATCCTTAATCCAGTGTTTCCCAGTTTTTTTCCCATTGTCATTCCTGAGAACTCGACACAGTTTTGCCCTAATCATTCCACCCCATCCCCCCCGAAAGTGTAATACTGCGGCTATTCTGTATATTTTGTTTATGTGCTTTGCTTCTGGAGGCCACAAATCATTGTAATATCTAACTTAAGATTTTTTTCACACCCTCAAGAAACACTCCACCCCCTTCAAAAATGCATGTCTTCACGATTCTTCAAGATACAATTTTTTAATGACCGTGTGGCTGTGCCATGCTTTATTTAATTGTTCTCTGCCTCCTTGACGATCTGAACACTTGAATTAATCGTTTTGATTTGGGTTTGGGTTGGGTTTTTTAATTTATTTTTGCCATTTTAGATAATACTAGA
Source organism: Ursus maritimus (assembly GCF_017311325.1). Classification (NCBI taxonomy): domain Eukaryota; kingdom Metazoa; phylum Chordata; class Mammalia; order Carnivora; family Ursidae; genus Ursus; species Ursus maritimus. Next base: position 66,242,370 of record NW_024426885.1, on the reverse strand, counting down.
ATAAATTTTTGTACAAAAATCTGTGTGCACTCCAAATTCCTATAAAATTACATGACTTCCTGTTCAGTTTGTGATGATGTTGACATGTTTAGCAAACAGTCTAATAATTTCAAATGTCCTTTGCTCTCCTCTTCTACCGTCTCACCCCCTCACCTCCTCCGAACACTCGGAAGAAAGATACTGTGCTATTTATTGAGTGTTTATGTCCCAGGCACTTACCTACTTTTAATCTTCACGTCAGTGTTAAGGAGTAGGTAGTGTCCTCAGTTGAGAATATGGAGTCTTTCTTGAAGTGAGCTATCCAAGGTCACATAGCCAGTCAGAAGGGGAGGAGGACACACCCAGAAATACTTCACTGCAAAGTGCAAGCTTTTAACCCACTTATTATGCTGGACATGAGGAGGTAGTAGGGTGGGGGCCAGAGGGCTGACGGCTCCAGTGGAATGATTAGGCCCATAGAGATGGCCAAGGCAGAAGCCATGACTCCATTGCAGGATGTCTTTGTCCCCTCGTTGGAAAAGGTCCCTTAAGGATCTGTTATGTTTCCAGGACCAAACCAAGTGTTGGGGAGGATTAAAGGAAGGTAGAAAGCAGTTCCCACCCTGCCCTGACTACTGGTGGGAGAGAGAGTCACCCAAGCCCCAGCTGTGAGACCTGGGAGTGTGGTCTAGCTCATTGAGCCTTGCTGTTCTGATTCTTAAAACTGAATGACTAGTACCTATCTTATTTACCTCCGAATAGTTAAAAGCCTACATGCTTTTAACAATATGAAAGCATAAAAAGTGTTTTATGAATTCATATTTGTGATTTTTTTTTGAGAGAGAAGAAGCAGGGGGAAGGAGCAGACTCCCTGCCGAGCAGGGAGCCTGACACGGGGCTCGATCCCAGGTCCCCAAGACCATGACCTGAGCCGAAGGTGCCCCTGAATTCATATTTGAATTGATAGGAAACGATAGAAGGCTTAGACCCGGCGAGAGTGGGGCATACAGGCTTGTGAGGAGCTCAGGGTATAGGGCTGCGGAGGAGGAAGCTGTGAACCCACAGCCGAGTAGCGGCACAAGGTGTCAGAGTTGCAGCAGCTACGCTGCACCTGAAAACTTAGAAGCAGACACTGTCTCTCGAGCATACCCTACATGGCCGAGCTTTACTTCGTGATAGTTCTCAAAAGGGTATGCAGGCAGTCACCCGCTTATCAGGCAAGAGCCGGGCACTGGTGTGTTCCCCAAAAGTGTACATGTATGGAGACAGTTTTTCCACTCGCCCGTTAGGTCTGTTCCCTAGGCCAATGAGAATTCAACAAGACCAGAATGGACTGGGTGGCCCCATAGTGACCTGTCAGAGACTATTTAAACAGCCCCAACCGTGGGCAGAAAGCAGCTGTCTGGCCCGGGTTCTCAGCGTCCCGTCCCCCCGCCCAAGGTTTGCGGTACTAGCCAGTCTCTTTCCTCCTGAGGTTTTTCTTGTGTGTTTGAAGCTCAGACTCTGGGCTTAGAAAAGCTTGCTATAGAAGAGAGGGACTGCACTGAACAGGAGTTTTGGAAAATATTGACAACCCCGTTCCCCTTTAAAATATCAAATTCTTGGGTGTTCTTCCTACTTTCTGGCCAAAATTTACGCTTTTCCCTTTATATTGTACCTATAGTGCATTTGCCAGTTGATTTTTTTTCTAGTCTCTTCACTACCCACTGACAGCAGGACATGAGGTATTAAAAATGAAATGTAGTTTAGTCACTCATTCTCTAAAATAATTGAAAAAGTTAAATGCAAGACCACAGTAGCTTTTAGCTGACCCTTCACACTCACTACGTAAGCCCCGTACTAAACCAAACTGCTCTTTAATTGGCTGATGGTTTTAGGAAGAGCCACCATGATGTGGGCTACGCAGCAGGGTTTCATGTGCGTCTATGCCCCTCCTCCAGAGATTCCACACCTGTCCCAGCTGTCCAGTTCCACTACCAAATGTGAATTGCAACTATTTTGGGAACACTTAAGCACATCAGAAAAATGAATGATTCCATTTTATTTGTACCACGTCACTGATGTACCCCCTCAAAGCATGTCACTGAGTTCATCACAGAAAACCGTGTCTCCTTGTGCCTTCTACGGCGGGCTTAGGACTGCGCGTGCTCCCCCAGCCCCTGCCAAAAAAAGAGAAAATGTGAGACCGGCACCAACTGGATAACCTCCTCTGACCCTCACTCCACCTTACCATAAGTAGATCCAAATCCTTCTAGAAAATTTGAAAGGCATATCCCCATGTATCAGTGGTATAAATAGAACGGCTTCAGCAGCCCCTGGGATGGTGACTCTCCAAGGTGGACTGGAAGCGGCCTGGCCTTGGCGAGGCATCACCCTCTAAATATAAAGATGAGTTCGTTCAGCCTTTGCAGAAGGAAAAATTGTTACCCATCCTAGAGTGCGATGTCCTTGTCCTCTCTACAGGGAGGAAGGTCGGGCAAGGTTTCATTTAGTAAGGGCGCTTCACCCATTCCACCACTGGGTCGTGGGTGGTGACCCTTGCCTTTCAGTCCCAGGACAGGGACACTCTTAGCCCCACTAACGACCCCACCAGGTCAGTCCGGGAGAAAGAGAACACCCCCCCAAATTCACTCCCTTCATGAACGTCCGGGTGCGCTGCGCGTCACAGGCGAACAGTCCGGGTGCCCTGGCTTTGCGCCTGGCGCTGCCAGAGCCGCCGACCCGGGCTGTCCCCGGGAGCCCTGCGCCTCCTCCTCCTCCTCCTCCCCGCCTCTCCGGCCTCTCGTCCCGCCGCCAGTTGTCTGGCCCGCGACAGCTGCGCGCCCTCCCGCCGCCGGTGGCCCTCTCCGCGGTGGGGGCGGGGGCCGACTTGGGTCAGCCCTGTGAATTGGGTAGTTCAGGGGTGGAGAGGGAGAAATGAAGCTCACTGGCGGGGGACGGTCTCCTTCCTCCGCTTCCTGGGACACCGTGTGACTGCTCCCCCGTCTTGTCCCACCACTGGGACACGGTTCCCTCCTCCCTGTAGCCGCGCGTGGGGTTTTGGGGATCCGAGTAAACCCAAAGAAGGGTTGAAATGTGGGAGGCACCCTTCCGAGCGCCCAGTGCGAGCAGAGCGGACCGGGTGGAGAGGCCTTTCAGACAGGTGCAGCTCCGGGAGCGCAGGCGCACACTCGCACCCACTGGCGCGCGCGGTGACCCTCGCCCCACCCCATCCCCTCCGGCGGGCAACTGGGCCGGGTCGGGAGGGGCCGACCAGCCGGGGAGACTCTCCATATACGGCCCGGCCCGCGTTACCTGGGCTCGGGCCAGGCCGCTCCTTCTTTGGTCAGCGCAGGGGACCCGGGCCGGGGCCCAGGCCGCGAGCCGGCTGGGGGAGGGGGCTCTAGTGCCCAACACCCAAATATGGCTCGAGAAGGGGAGCGACATTCCTGCGGGGCGGCGCGGGGGGGACGCCCGCGGGCTATATAAAACCTGAGCGCGAGGACCAGCGGCCACCGCAGCGGACAGCGCCGAGAGAAGCCTCGCTTCCCTCCCGCGGCGACCGGGGCCCGAGCCGGAGAGCAGCAGGTGTAGCCACCCGCCCAGGTAGGGCGGGAGTGGGGGAGGGGACCGGGGACAGGAGAACAATAGGACAGGGGGACAAGGTGACAGGGTACCACCGAGGGGAGCCTGGAGAACTCAGGGGTAGAACCCAACCAACTCATTTGATCAGCTCCAAGGCCTACTTTCTGCCCCCTGAGTCTGGGTCCTCAGAGCCACATGCGCTTTATAGAGGAGTCAGGACACAATCAGTTTTTGGAAATCTCCAAACTTATCCCCAGCCCCTTTGGGCTCCGCTACCTGGCGTTTAGTGTGTGCCAGGTAGATTAAAAGTTTTGCTTTCGTCGTCCCAAGGGCAATAACCTCCCAACGAAGGACAGAGCCGAAGAGTAGCAGGGGCCACAATTCTCTGGGTTGGCCATCAGGCGAAAAGGTGCCTCTGTTCTGAGCCTGGAATGTCAGGAGGGTCGGGAATGGGCCACTCCTCCCTGTATGGAGCACCAAAGCCCCTCCCACGGGCAGGTCCTTGCACCCGTATGCGTGCCCAGCGAGCAGGTATCGCCGGTCCTCACCTCCTAGGTGAGGCCGCCTAGGCGCAGAGAGAGTGGGCGCCAGCGCCTGGCTCCTGCCGCGGGGAGTCTGCAGCGAAGGCAGAGAAGTCTCGGCGGACCCTGTGCTGGGGTTCCCGGGGTGGAGAAATTCTCCTTGTGGTCGCGACGACCCTGTGCCCCTCTCCCCGTCGCAGCGCAGCCCTGAGCCTGGGGAGCGAGGCTCGGGACGGGTCCCTTCGGCTGCTCCCTTGCCGGTTGAGCGCGGATCCGGGCTGGGGGTGTCCGTCGGTCCCCAGGAAGGGAGGGCTCTCGGGCCAGCGGGACCTCCTGTGCTGACGCGCCGTGTGTCTCCACGGCCTTCCTGTCCTTTGCAGAAATCAGACACCATGTGTGACGAAGACGAGACCACCGCCCTCGTGTGCGACAATGGCTCCGGCCTGGTGAAAGCCGGCTTCGCCGGCGACGACGCCCCTAGGGCCGTGTTCCCTTCCATCGTGGGCCGCCCTCGCCACCAGGTCAGGCTGCCGCCCGGCGGAGGGCTCCGGGCCGGGGTCCCCGTGGAGCCAGGCCCCGTGTCACTCTGAGCCGCGGTAACGTGGGCGTGGTGTCTCCGCTCCGCAGGGCGTCATGGTGGGTATGGGCCAGAAAGATTCCTACGTGGGCGACGAGGCTCAGAGCAAGAGAGGTATCCTGACCCTGAAGTACCCCATCGAGCATGGCATCATCACCAACTGGGACGACATGGAGAAGATCTGGCACCACACCTTCTACAACGAGCTCCGCGTGGCCCCCGAGGAGCACCCCACCCTGCTCACCGAGGCCCCCCTCAACCCCAAGGCCAACCGCGAGAAGATGACCCAGATCATGTTTGAGACCTTCAACGTGCCCGCCATGTACGTGGCCATCCAGGCCGTGCTGTCCCTCTACGCCTCCGGCCGTACCACCGGTGAGTGCGCGCGGCCCCGGCCCCACCCCCCGCTCCCGCTTGCCGCCGGCGCCGGCCGACTGGCGCCCGCTCACTCCCCGCCGTGTCCCCCGCCCTGCCCCACGCGCAGGCATCGTGCTCGATTCTGGCGACGGCGTCACCCACAACGTGCCCATCTATGAGGGCTACGCCCTGCCGCACGCCATCATGCGCCTGGACCTGGCCGGCCGCGACCTCACCGACTACCTGATGAAGATCCTTACTGAGCGTGGCTACTCCTTCGTGACCACAGGTGCGCGGCGCTCCGGGCACCCCGGGCGTGCTGGGTGGCGCGCGGGCCCCGGGGCCCTACACTGAGCGCTCTTCTCCTGCCCCTGCCCCCCCACAGCTGAGCGCGAGATCGTGCGCGACATCAAAGAGAAGCTGTGCTACGTGGCCCTGGACTTCGAGAACGAGATGGCCACGGCCGCCTCCTCCTCCTCCCTGGAGAAGAGCTACGAGCTGCCTGATGGTCAGGTCATCACCATCGGTAACGAGCGCTTCCGCTGCCCGGAGACGCTCTTCCAGCCCTCCTTCATCGGTGAGTCCCGCTCGCCGGCCTCCCCGGGAGCCCTGGGACAGCGCCCGTCCCCGCGCGTCCCCGCCCGTCCCCCGGGTCGCCCCCCGCCGGCTCACGCTCCTCCCTGCGGCCCCCAGGCATGGAGTCGGCGGGCATCCATGAGACCACCTACAACAGCATCATGAAGTGCGACATCGACATCAGGAAGGACCTGTACGCCAACAACGTCATGTCGGGGGGCACCACCATGTACCCGGGTATCGCTGACCGCATGCAAAAGGAGATCACGGCGCTGGCCCCCAGCACCATGAAGATTAAGGTGGGCGGCGGCCCGCGCCCCTGCCCGCGCGTGGGCTCCGGGGTGCGGGCTTCGCCCTCCTGACGCGCTCACTGTCTTACAGATCATCGCCCCACCTGAGCGCAAGTACTCGGTGTGGATCGGCGGCTCCATCCTGGCCTCGCTGTCCACCTTCCAGCAGATGTGGATCACCAAGCAGGAGTACGACGAGGCCGGCCCCTCCATCGTCCACCGCAAATGCTTCTAGACCCCATTCCACCAACAGCGCTCGAATTCTCCTCAGGACGACACATCTGCTCAGGTTGCAGGTGGCTGACCTCGAGTCACCGCGCAGCAACTTTGTCTCTAACAACTTGAGTTGCTGCCGCCGCAACCAGACGCAATGTTTATAACGTGTACATACATTAACTTATTTACCTCATTTTGTTATTTTTAAAACAAAGCCCTGTGGAAGGAAATGGAAAACTTGAAGCATTAAACTCAGCCATTCTGTCTGTTGCATAAAGTGTTTGTTGTGTTTATTTGCCGGGGGTGGGAAGTGGCGGGGGTGGGGGTGGGGTGACAGGAGAGGAAGGGGGGCCCCATCTTCTTGTGTCACTTTCCACAGTACTCGGAATGAGTGCTCTCCTTGCCACACCATTAGTTAAGTCTTCCCACGCTCACGGTTTCCCCCTCTGGATCAGATCCATTCCCAAACACTGGCAGGCCGGTCAAGGGCCCGACCTGGCCCTCCGGTGTGTGGTGAGGAACCCCTCCCTCTGCAGGGCGCTGCAGTGAGCAGCAGGCTCTAGGGTGGCCGCGGGGCGGGTGGCTCTGGTCAGCCGCAGGCATCGGGCGCTGTCCACGGTGCTGGAGCCCGAGAGCCGCTCCCTCTACCGCGGGTCCGGCACTCCCTTAAGGAAATCAGTATCCCCCCCCCCGCTTTTTTTAATAATATTTTTTTATTATATTATGTTAGTCACCATACAGTACATCCCTAGTTTTTGATGTAAAGTTCCATGTTTCATTACTTGCGTATAACACCCAGTGCTCCATGCAATACGTGCCCTCCTTAATACCCATCATCAGTCTATCCCATTCCTCCACCTCCCTCCCCTCTGAAGCCCTCAGTTTGTTTC
>NW_024426885.1:66232302-66235390 GCF_017311325.1 Ursus maritimus | reverse complement strand
ACGCCCTGCCGCACGCCATCATGCGCCTGGACCTGGCCGGCCGCGACCTCACCGACTACCTGATGAAGATCCTTACTGAGCGTGGCTACTCCTTCGTGACCACAGGTGCGCGGCGCTCCGGGCACCCCGGGCGTGCTGGGTGGCGCGCGGGCCCCGGGGCCCTACACTGAGCGCTCTTCTCCTGCCCCTGCCCCCCCACAGCTGAGCGCGAGATCGTGCGCGACATCAAAGAGAAGCTGTGCTACGTGGCCCTGGACTTCGAGAACGAGATGGCCACGGCCGCCTCCTCCTCCTCCCTGGAGAAGAGCTACGAGCTGCCTGATGGTCAGGTCATCACCATCGGTAACGAGCGCTTCCGCTGCCCGGAGACGCTCTTCCAGCCCTCCTTCATCGGTGAGTCCCGCTCGCCGGCCTCCCCGGGAGCCCTGGGACAGCGCCCGTCCCCGCGCGTCCCCGCCCGTCCCCCGGGTCGCCCCCCGCCGGCTCACGCTCCTCCCTGCGGCCCCCAGGCATGGAGTCGGCGGGCATCCATGAGACCACCTACAACAGCATCATGAAGTGCGACATCGACATCAGGAAGGACCTGTACGCCAACAACGTCATGTCGGGGGGCACCACCATGTACCCGGGTATCGCTGACCGCATGCAAAAGGAGATCACGGCGCTGGCCCCCAGCACCATGAAGATTAAGGTGGGCGGCGGCCCGCGCCCCTGCCCGCGCGTGGGCTCCGGGGTGCGGGCTTCGCCCTCCTGACGCGCTCACTGTCTTACAGATCATCGCCCCACCTGAGCGCAAGTACTCGGTGTGGATCGGCGGCTCCATCCTGGCCTCGCTGTCCACCTTCCAGCAGATGTGGATCACCAAGCAGGAGTACGACGAGGCCGGCCCCTCCATCGTCCACCGCAAATGCTTCTAGACCCCATTCCACCAACAGCGCTCGAATTCTCCTCAGGACGACACATCTGCTCAGGTTGCAGGTGGCTGACCTCGAGTCACCGCGCAGCAACTTTGTCTCTAACAACTTGAGTTGCTGCCGCCGCAACCAGACGCAATGTTTATAACGTGTACATACATTAACTTATTTACCTCATTTTGTTATTTTTAAAACAAAGCCCTGTGGAAGGAAATGGAAAACTTGAAGCATTAAACTCAGCCATTCTGTCTGTTGCATAAAGTGTTTGTTGTGTTTATTTGCCGGGGGTGGGAAGTGGCGGGGGTGGGGGTGGGGTGACAGGAGAGGAAGGGGGGCCCCATCTTCTTGTGTCACTTTCCACAGTACTCGGAATGAGTGCTCTCCTTGCCACACCATTAGTTAAGTCTTCCCACGCTCACGGTTTCCCCCTCTGGATCAGATCCATTCCCAAACACTGGCAGGCCTATTTGCCGGGGGTGGGAAGTGGCGGGGGTGGGGGTGGGGTGACAGGAGAGGAAGGGGGCCCCATCTTCTTGTGTCACTTTCCACAGTACTCGGAATAGGTGCTCTCCTTGCCCACCATTAGTTAGAGTCTTCCCACGCTCACGGTTTCCCCTCTGGATCAGTCCATTCCCAAACACTGGCTTGGCGGCCGGTCAAGGGCCCGACCTGGCCCTCCGGTGTGTGGTGGCCTCCCTCTGCAGGGCGCTGCAGAGCAGCGGGCTCTAGGGTGGCCGCGGGGCGAGGTGGCTCTGGTGCGCCACGCAGGCATCGGCGCTGTCCACGGTGCTGGAGCCCGAGAGCTCGCTCCACTCGCGTCCGGCACTCCCTTAAGGAAATCAGTATCCCCCCGCTTTTTAATAATATTTTTTATTATATTATGTTAGTCACCATACAGTACATCCCTAGTTTTTGATGTAAAGTTCCATGTTTCATTACTTGCGTATAACACCCAGTGCTCCATGCAATACGTGCCCTCCTTAATACCCATCATCAGTCTATCCCATTCCTCCACCTCCCTCCCCTCTGAAGCCCTCAGTTTGTTTCCCAGAGTCCATAGTCTCTCATGCTTCATTCCCCCTTCTGTTTACCCCCCTTTCATTCTTCCCTTCCTTCTCCTACCAATCTTCCTATTTCTTATGTTCACATAAATGAGTGAAACCATATGATAATTGTCTTTCTCTGCTTGACTTATTTCACTAGCATAATCTCCTCAGTCCCATCCATGTTAAGCTAAATGTTGGTTCGTTCTTTCTGATGCTGAGAGTAATATTCCATTGGATATATGGACCACAACTTCTTAACTCAGTCATCTGTTGAAGGGCATCTCGCTCCTTCCACAATTTAGCTATTGTGGACAATGCTGCTATATTGGGGTGCATATGGCCCTTCTCTTCACTACGTCTGTATCTTTGGGGTAAATACCCAGTAGTGCAATGGCTGGATCAGAGGGTAGCTCAATTTTTAACTTTTTAAGGGACCTCCACACTGATCTCCAAAGTGGCTGTACCAACTTGTATTCCCACCAACAATGTAGGAGGGATCCCCTTTCTCCACATCCTCTCCAATAATTGTTGTTTCTTGCCTTGTCAATTTTTGCCATTCTAACTGGCGTAAGGTGGTATCTCAATGTGATTTTGATTTGAATTTCCCTGATGGCTAATGATTTTCAACATTTTTTCTACTGAATCTTGAGATCTAACTGGAGGGGTTGTGTTCTGCATTTAATGAACCAGTTTTCTTTTCTTTTTTTTTTTAAGATTTCATTTATTTATTTGACAGAGATAGAGACAGCCAGTGAGAGAGGGAACACAAGCAGGGGGAGTGGGAGAGAAAGAAGCAGGCTCATAGCGGAGGAGCCTGATGTGGGGCTCGATCCCAGAACTCCGGGATCACACCCTGAGTCGGAGGCAGACGCTTAACCGCTGAGCCACCCAGGCGCCCCTAATGAACCAGTTTTCATTTGTAAGTGGAGACAATCACTTCTCTTCCAGACCGGGAAGTCCTTAGCTTCATGCCAAGGTGATGGTGGTATAAAAATGTACCTCTTCCAGGGTGGGGCTGGGGAGGAGCATTGCACAGAGGTGGGAGCAGGGTGGGGAAGGACAGCGCCTGCTGGGCATGCACGGACACCCAGGGCAGCCCAGCAAGGGAGTGTCTGCAGGGAGTGGAGC
>NW_024426885.1:66218608-66232292 GCF_017311325.1 Ursus maritimus | reverse complement strand
CCCGCTTTTTTTAATAATATTTTTTTATTATATTATGTTAGTCACCATACAGTACATCCCTAGTTTTTGATGTAAAGTTCCATGTTTCATTACTTGCGTATAACACCCAGTGCTCCATGCAATACGTGCCCTCCTTAATACCCATCATCAGTCTATCCCATTCCTCCACCTCCCTCCCCTCTGAAGCCCTCAGTTTGTTTCCCAGAGTCCATAGTCTCTCATGCTTCATTCCCCCTTCTGTTTACCCCCCTTTCATTCTTCCCTTCCTTCTCCTACCAATCTTCCTATTTCTTATGTTCCATAAATGAGTGAAACCATATGATAATTGTCTTTCTCTGCTTGACTTATTTCACTTAGCATAATCTCCTCCAGTCCCGTCCATGTTGCTGCAAATGTTGGGTAATCGTTCTTTCTGATGGCTGAGTAATATTCCATTGGATATATGGACCACAACTTCTTAATCCAGTCATCTGTTGAAGGGCATCTCGGCTCCTTCCACAATTTAGCTATTGTGGACAATGCTGCTATGAACATTGGGGTGCATATGGCCCTTCTCTTCACTACGTCTGTATCTTTGGGGTAAATACCCAGTAGTGCAATGGCTGGATCAGAGGGTAGCTCAATTTTTAACTTTTTAAGGGACCTCCACACTGATCTCCAAAGTGGCTGTACCAACTTGTATTCCCACCAACAATGTAGGAGGGATCCCCTTTCTCCACATCCTCTCCAATAATTGTTGTTTCTTGCCTTGTCAATTTTTGCCATTCTAACTGGCGTAAGGTGGTATCTCAATGTGATTTTGATTTGAATTTCCCTGATGGCTAATGATTTTCAACATTTTTTCTACTGAATCTTGAGATCTAACTGGAGGGGTTGTGTTCTGCATTTAATGAACCAGTTTTCTTTTCTTTTTTTTTTTAAGATTTCATTTATTTATTTGACAGAGATAGAGACAGCCAGTGAGAGAGGGAACACAAGCAGGGGGAGTGGGAGAGAAAGAAGCAGGCTCATAGCGGAGGAGCCTGATGTGGGGCTCGATCCCAGAACTCCGGGATCACACCCTGAGTCGGAGGCAGACGCTTAACCGCTGAGCCACCCAGGCGCCCCTAATGAACCAGTTTTCATTTGTAAGTGGAGACAATCACTTCTCTTCCAGACCGGGAAGTCCTTAGCTTCATGCCAAGGTGATGGTGGTATAAAAATGTACCTCTTCCAGGGTGGGGCTGGGGAGGAGCATTGCACAGAGGTGGGAGCAGGGTGGGGAAGGACAGCGCCTGCTGGGCATGCACGGACACCCAGGGCAGCCCAGCAAGGGAGTGTCTGCAGGGAGTGGAGCTGAGACTGGCACTGGAAGAAGAAGGGTAAATAAGGGAGGAGGAACACCACCCCCGCCTTCCCACCACTGGCCATGTTCTAAAGTCACAAAACATACTAACAGAGGCAAATTTCTATGGGAGATCATAGTACCTACTTGTTTAAAAAACAGCTTAATGGGGGCGCCTGGGTGGCGCAGTCGTTAAGCGTCTGCCTTCGGCTCAGGGCGTGATCCCAGAGTTCTGGGATCGAGCCCCATGTCAGGCTCTTCCGCTGGAAGCCTGGTTCTTCCTCTCCCACTCCCCCTGCTTGTGTTCCCTCTCTCGCTGGCTGTCTCTGTCAAATAAAGAAATAAAATGTTTAAAAAAAAAAAAACAGCTTAATGTTTTCTAGTCAAGATTAGCAAGGACAGTGGTACTTAAATAAAATAGATTCTGACTCAAAGAAGGTAATAAATTTTTTGAAAATAAGTTTATAAGTAGAATTAACGATATGCAATGTTATAGGCCACATAGCCACATGTTTATTCATTCTCTCCTTCTATGGCCTATTGAAAAGTTTCTGAACTCCTTGAGGCCTCTATGGTGGGAACACTGCCAAACCCAGATATCAAGAAAATCAGTAATTCAGTATAGAATTTAAAATTTTAATAAAGCAAGTCTATGATGCCATGTGTTATTGCCCAATGAAGGGTGGATAAAAGTTAAAAATGGGCTGGGTTCTAGTCTCTCAGAGAAATCTAGGTTTTATTGATAATGACGTATACGTAGGCTATCTGAGCAAACCAAACCCACATACACACAGACTGAATAATTCACGTAGCCAGCAGCCTGGAAAAATGTCAGAGTTACACGAGTTAGCTAATGGCCATGGTAAGCGTTTTTTAACCAAAACCGAAAATCACTTAATTAAAATTTCAGTAAGGTATGTGAGGAGATAATGACGCATTTCTCCTGTGATCCTAATCACTACATGACTCATGGTCATTTGGAGCTCACAGAAGTTTTCAATATAATCTGGTAGCCTTTCCCTGTGCACTACCTTTGACACTGCTCTTCTACTGAAAATAATGTGCAAGTATTATTAATGCTGTGGTTTCACTGGAAATGTGCCAAATCTAAAAATTATTTTCCTTACTGACACTTCTCTAAAAACAACAACAACAACAAAACATCACACATTTTATTAGTGTTCTGTCATCTTTCCTGCTTTCCTATTAGTTATGAGTATAGGTATTTGGTAAATTGTATTACCTGTATTTGCCCTGGAAGAGGATGTTGGGTGTGGTATAGTAAAGAATGAGTCTTTTGAAAATGTGTATCTAGAGCATATACAAATGTTTGTGCTGCATGAGGGGAGAAATAACTGAGTCCAGCAGCTCTAAGAGTGTTTGTAGTAATAGGAACCACAAAGTCCCTGTGTGGTGGCAGTGGAGCGACTAATATTACTTCTGATTCCCCAACTGAACAGCAGTCTCAGAGAATCAATTTTTGGAGCTGTGAGAGAACTGAAAACAAAAAATTCCCCCCACCCATTGCTTATGGTGTGTTTCCTTAGACTTGGCAGTGGGACTTATCAGCGCTCTTATTTCCTTCTCACAAAAGCTTGTGAAGTTGCTACCAATTTGTTTTCATTAAATCTATATTACTAGCGTTCAGTTGAAGAAAGAAGGAATAGTGAAGAATATGAGAAGAGAGATGTGTCAGGATTAAAAAGAAGGATTAACGTTGAGTGGGAGAAATGAAACGATCCAGTACCACAGTCAACCCTAAGCTCTATCATTAAAACCTGTGGAAGTTCGAATTGGACCATGGACTATCAGGGTCCCTCCCAGCTGCATCTGTCCCCTGACCTATTATTCCAGATGTGGCAGAACCCACAAAAGGTTAATGAAATATTTTGTTGCCCCTCTACCATTTACAGGGCGTACAGAGGGTAAGAAATGGTCCCAACCTTGAGAGTTTGGTGTCATGATCCCTAATATCGCTGGGCACTTATCCCTTGACTCTGATTACCACAAAGCGTGTCGGAGCTCCCGGAGGCAGGGCCCACTCTGCACTGTGACCGTCAAATGTTGTGGACACAGTGGCTGCTTTGTAGCCTGTTCAGCCACTTGCCACTCTGAGGCTGGCTTCTCTCCCATTGTTTTCTGACAAGGCTGGATGGGTTCCAAATATGGGTTCTTATGGGGAAACACATCCTTCATTGTGCTCAAGAGGGTCTGCCCTGCCTCTGGTGTTGGGGACACAGAGTAGCACTGCCTCTTACTGGGCAGTGCCTCAGCCCTGAGGACTGGAGGCGGAAATGGGCTCGTGCCACAGACCCGCACTGCCGTGTGGGCATTTGTGTGGTCAGCTTACCTACCTGACTGCTTCGTTCTCCTCTTTGTCTCATTTCTGTCACTTTCATTTCCTTTCTGTCCTGTACTGTCCTTTGGAAGACATCCATTTCAGCACCGTTGATACATCATAGTTCTTTTGAGTAATTACCATAAGCCGATGATCTGTCTCAAGTGCAGCTGTCAGAAAAAAGCGGAGAAAGTCTGGCTTTGGTGGCGCTCTGTCTGGGTAGGCAGCACAGTAGGAACCACGGGATTCTGGGCCACCTGCCTCCTTGTCACCCACAGCCAGAGCCAGCTCCCAAGCCGTCATGGGCTGTACCTTCGAAGGTGGTTTAGGGAGGCAAAGGCAGCTGGAGGTTAGTCAGATGTGAATGAGGAACATGTTGGGCTTCACCAAGGGTGGTCCTGTCACACGGGAAGCTGGAGGACCTGTCACTGGGTGAAGGAGCCCCGAGCCCTCTGATTGACCCTGCCCCTCTTATCCGTTTCTTAATGGCTTCTCCTGATAATGAACAGTTTCTGAGAGCGATATGTGAGTGAGTCAAAGACAGATTGTGGAAGGTGAAAGGATGATGCCGGTGGTTCTCATGTGGGTCAGTAGCATCAGGATTGCCTTTTCGTCACTGCCCGTCACTGTGCAGAGTTGCTGGTTGCTAGAGCTGACCTCAGGAATGGCAGATTCTCTATGTCCTGGGCCAAGGGGCAACCCCAACACCCTTCGATCCTTATCCTACCACATCTTCAGTTCTTTCCTTCATGGCACCTATCTTAGGATCCTGTGGTTGTTGTAACAAATTACCACAAAGTAGGTGGCTTAAAACAACAGGAGTTAACTTTTTCACAGTTCTGGAGGCTACAAGTTCAAGATCACAGTTGTGGTGGGATTGGTGTCTTTTGGGGCCTCTCTCCTCGGCTTATAGATGGCCATCTTCTCCCTGGGTCTAAATCTTCCCCCTTCCCATGTCTGGGTCCAGATTTTCTCCTTATGGAACATCGGTCATGCTGGATTTAGTGCTCACCCTAATGACTTCATTTCAATTTAATTACCTCGTTAAAGACACTACCCCTGAATACAGTCTCATTCAGAGGCACTGGGTGTTAGGATTTCAACATTTCAGCCCCAAACAGGGGGGCGGCAATTTGACCCACTATAGTACCTAAGAAGCCCTATAACAATTCATTTGTATTAACATTAACAATTCATTTTAATAGGTCATGCGTCTCTTATGTTAATATTGTGTCTATGCTATAGGAAGCACTTTCACATACATGAACTGATTTTAGCTCATAAGGTAGTTAAAATAGAGACTATTATGCTACTTTCATAAATGATAAGTGAGGCTTCAAGACTGAATGACTTGCCCAAGTTTATAAATTAGGAAAAGTGGTAGAGCGAAGACTTGGACCTGGAACTCTTGACTCTATTCTTTTATTTTCAACCTTTGTATGTCCTTATATTTTATATGTATTTCTTGTAAACAGCATATGATTAAATATCTGTAATTAAATCTTAATTAAATATGATTAAATAGCTGTAAATAAAAATTTACAGCTAGATATTTCTGTCTTTTAATTGAAACACTTGGACCATGTACATTTGGTGCAATCACTGACGTATTTGGGTTAAATCTACGATTTAACCAATGGGGAGCCTGCCGTGGGGCTCAATCTCATGACCCTGAGATTGTGACCTGAGCCAAAATCAAGAGTTGGACATCCAGGTGAGTGAGCCACCCAGGTGCCCCCATTCTATCTTTTTAAACCCCCAGATATTATCATTTGTTATATATCAGCCATGGCTTTAACCTCCTCAAGATATTGTAATTGTTTTATGCAGTTTAGATTTACTTGTATATGAACAATTTTCTTTGCCCATTTCTTCCTTTCTGTGGATCCTTTCCAAGTGGGATCATTGTTTTTCTGCTTCAGCACACAGTCTTTAGGATTTTTTTCATGAGAATCTGTTGGTTGCAGTATCATTCAGTTTTTGTTTGTCTATGTATGTCTCTTTCTCCTTCATTCTTGAGAGAATTTTTTCCTGAATATAGAATTCCTGGTTGACAGTTACTTCTTTCACCATATTGAAAATGACATTTCTTTACCTCCTGCGTGCACTGTTGCTGTTGAGGTGTCTACAGTCAGCCTGGTATTTCCCTCTCCCCACCTCTCAGGGGTTTTTTGTTTTTGTTTTTGTTTTTTGGGTTTTTTTTTGTTGTTGTTGTTCTTTTTTTTTTTTTTTTAAGATTTCTCTTTGCCTTTGATATTCTGCAGTTTCTCTGAGATGTACCTAATTGTGGGTCTCTTTTTTACTTCTCTTGTTTGGAATTCATGAGCTTTTCGAATATGTGGATTGGTGTCTTTTCAACAGGTTTGGGAAATTATCAGCCATTATGTCTTCAAATACTGCCTCCAGTCTCATGTTTTCTCTCCTTTCCTTCTGAAGAATTGACAAATTGGGCTTCACTAAGATTAAAATACCTGTTCATCAAAGGACATCATTAGAAAAATGAATAGTCAAGTCTAGTACTGGGAGAAAATATTTGCAAAACATACCTGACAAAGTCTTGGTATCCAGACTACATAAAGAATCCCTACAATTCAATAACAGATAAAAATGCAGTAAAATGGACGAAATACTTTTGAACAGACTCTTCACAAAAGAAGATACGCAAATGGCCAATAAGATGAGCACATGATCATACTTGTTAGGATGGCTATTGTCAGAAACAAAGAGAACAGAATAACAAGTGTTGGAGAGAATGTGGAGAAATTGGAACTCTTGTGCATTGCTGGTAGTAAGGTAAAATGGTGGAGCCTTTGTGGAAAATAGCATGGAAATTCCTAAAAAAATTAAAGAGAGAAGATATGATCCAGCAATTCTACTTGTGGACACATACCCAAAGAAATACAAGCAGGGACTCAAAGAGGTATTTGCACAACCATGTTCACAAGAGCAGATTCACAATAATCAAAAGATGGAAGCAGCCCAAGTGTCCACTGATGGATGATTGGATAAACAAAATATGGTATATGTGTACAATGGAATATTATTCAACCTTAAAAGGGAAGGAAATTCTGACACACACTACAACGTGGATGAACTTTGAGGACATTATACTAAGTGAAATAAAACAGTCCTGCAAAAGCAAATACCGTATGATTCCACTTATACGATATACCTCGTGTAGTCAAATTCATAGAGGAAGAAAGTAAAAGGGTGGTTGCCAGAGGCTGGGAGGAGGAGGGAAAGGAGAATTAGTGTCTAATGGGCACGGAGTTTCAGTTGGGGAAGATGAAAGAGTTCTGGACACAGATGGTGGTGATGGTTGCATGATAAAGTGAATGAACTTAATGCCACAGGACAGATGGTTAAAATAACAAATTTTATTTTATGTATATTTTACCCCAATTTTAAGAAAAGATAAGTACATGAAAAAGTGCTCAATATTTTTTTAAAAAGATTTTATTTATTTATTTGACAGAGAGAGACAGCCAGCGAGAGAGGGAACACAAGCAGGGGGAGTGGGAGAGGAAGAAGCAGGCTCCCAGTGGAGGAGCCTGATGCGGGGCTCGATCCCAGAACGCCAGGATCACGCCCAGAGCCAAAGGCAGATGCTTAATGACTGAGCCACCCAGGCGCCCCAAGTGCTCAATATTTTTAGTCATTAGAAAGAGACAAAATAAAAGAACCATCAGATGCTACTATCTACCTACTATTACAGCAAAAATGAAAAAGACTGACAACACCAGATGCTGACAAGCATGTGGAACAACTGGAATTTTCANNNNCTGAGCAGGAATGCAAAATGGTACCATCCCTTTGGAAAACATTTGGAAGTTTCTTATCAAACTAAACATATACCTGCTCTAATAACTGGTCATTCTATTGCTAGGAATTCATCCACAAAGATTAAAAACATATATTCACAAAAGGACTTGTACAAGTATGCCAATAGCTGCTTTATTCATAATAGTAAAAACTGGAAACAGCAGGGTCCCTGGGTGGCTCAGTTGGTTAGGCCTCTGACCCTTGACCTTAGCTCTAATCTTGATCTCAAGGTCATGAGTTCAAGTCCCACATTGGGCTCCATGTTGGGCATGGAACCTACTTGAAACAAAACAAAACAAAACAAAAGCAACTGGAAACAGCTCAGGTATCCATCAGGAGAAAAACAGACAAGCTGTGTGTAGTCATAAAATAGAATATTATTCAGTAATAGGAAGGAACAAACTATATATAGATACACACAACATGAATGGATCTCAAAAACATGCTGAGCAAAAGAAAAAGTACACAGAAGCCTACATATGTAATATTCCATTTATATGATATCCAAGAACAAGCAAAACTAGCCTGTGATATAGAAAAACCAGTACAGTGGTTGTCTCTGAGAACTGGGGTAGAGATAGAGAAGTGACATTTGGGAACTTTTCGGGGTGACGGAAATGTTCTATATTTTGATAAATACAAATTGTGTCAAACAGATCAAGTTCAGTGAGCATACAATTAAGATCTGTGAATTTCATTCAGTGTACGTTTTAATCAAAGAAAAAAATTGCAAGCAAAAATAAAACATCAGAACTTTTTTTTTTTTAGGTAATCTCTATGCCCAACATGGGGCGCAAACTCATGACCCTGAGATCAAGAGTCACGTGCTAGGGCACCTGGGTGCGCAGTTGGTTAAGCCACTGACTCTTGATTTTGGTTCCAAGTTCGTGATCTCAGGGCTGTGATGTCAGGATTGAGATCTCAGGGTCATGAGAGCGCGTCCTCTGTCAGGCTCCGTGCTCAGCGTGGGGTCTGCTTGAGACCCTCTCTGCCCCTCCCCTCTGTGCATTCTCATTCTCTCTCTCTCTCTCTGAAATAAAAAAATGAATCTTAAGAAAAAAAGTCACATGCTCTACTGACTGAGCCATTCAGGTGCCCCAGAATATCCGATACGCTCTACATTAAAATTTTTTCATTACTTCTCTTTTCTTTCTTTCTTTCTTTTTTCTTTTTAAGATTTTATTTATATTTCTTTGACAGAGAGAGGGAACACAAGCAGGGGGAGTAGGAGAGGGAGCGGGGAGCCCTATTCAGGGCTGGATCCCAGGACCCTGGAATCATGACCTGAGCCAAAGGCAAATGCTTAACTGAGCCACCTAGGTGCCCCTCATTACTTTTCATTTTAGGGGGTTTATCTGAATTGCATTGTGGGTAATTCCTCTAACTGATCGTCTAATTTACTAATTCTTCCTTTTACTTAATCTATCATTAAGCTCTTTTGTGGACTTTTAAGTTTCTGTTATTAATTTTTTCCCTTATAGAAATTTTTACATATTCTGTTTTGTTCTTTTCCAAATCAACTAGGTCATATTTCTATACTTTCTGTTCCCAATGGATATTTGTTAGCTTTTCTCTTACTTCTTTAATAAAGGATCCAAAGGGTTTTTTTTTAAGATTTTATTTATTTGTTTGAGAGAGAGAGAGAGAGAGCACAAGCAGGGGGAGGGGCAGAGAGAGAGGGAGAAGCAGGCTCCCCGCTGAGCAGGGATCCTGATGTGGGACTTGATCCCAGGACCCTGAGATCATGACCTGAGCAGAAGGCAGACACTTAACAGACTGAGCCACCCAGGCGCCCCTGCATCCAAAGGGTTTGTTTTTGTTTTTGTTTTTGTTTTTGTTTTTTAACAATGTGGACCTAATAATCCCAGTGACCGGACCTTGGAGTTTGTTCCCATTACCCGTTGTTTGGGTTCTTATTCACACTACCTTATTTCCATGTGTTTCCTGGCTGACAGTGTCATGTTCACTGACCTTGAAGAATTACTTGCAGCACACCTGGAAACCTAGACTAGCAGTGCCCCTCTCCAGAAAGGATTTGTATTTGCTTGTGCCAGGGATCTCCTAGGATATAACTAAGCAGAAATGATGATAAAATTCACAGTTTGAGGTTTCTTGGTCCTCCCAGGCGATACAAAATGGGACAACAGACACATATGAGGACTCCGCTGTGTTCACGATTTCTTGGAAATCTGCCACCACGTGCTCAGGGGCAAGGCGGCTTACCTTTCAGATGCTTGGCGTGTCAGTGCAGGGCAGGGTTTACTTCTGGTGAACTCCACCACCCTTCCCCTGTGGTGTAGCCCTTCAGCTTCAGGGATGAAGGCCCCAAGCTTTACGAAGTTGTTAGCCCCAAGTGCAAGGTAACCTAGATAATGAATGTTCTCAGGGCAAGAGCTGCTCCTAGAACGGCCGCACTTCTGGCTTCCCTTAGATGTTGGCCCTAGTGATTCTTTAGTATCTTGTCAACTCTTCAGTGCCTGGAAGATTTGTCAAATACTCTATCTGGCTTTTTAAAAGTTGTTTTCAACCGGAGTGTTGATTCTGAGAATTTAGCCTGCCATCGTCTCTAAAAATAGAACCCCACATCTCTTACTTGTCAGGCTTGGCTTTAGCCACCTCTGAAAAACAGCACAAATCTCATTTGCAGGCTTCAGGAATTTTGCCCCCAATTCTGCTGCCTTATTTTAAAACTTGTTTTTTTTCTTTGGGTCTAAAACTGCTCTGGGTCTGAAATATTCCCCAGGCTGACAGGGTAGCAGCTGGGAGGCAGAGATGCCTGGAGCCCTTGCCCAGCCCAGCGCTAACGTGCCATGTGTCAACAGGGATCAGTTGAACCATGAAAAAAAAAAAAAAAAAAAACGAAGGGCAAAAGAGACAAAGGAACTGGGTCAAAGTGATAAGTCACCACAACGACTTCTGCAAGTGGGTTGGTAGGTGATTTTTTTCTGCCCTTTTTATACTTCAATATTTCTTCCAACTTTATTTTTCTTCAAGAAATGTGCATTACATTAATATTAAAAATAGTCAAGTGAAAGATGAAAAAAAAAAAAACTAAACCCAGAAGAGAGGAGGCCTCAGTAGTCCAATAGTCTTGGATGGTATTTCCAGCAGCGGGGACGAGCTTGGGCAGATCCATTCCCAAGCCGGCTGGTGACCAGAGGCTGGGCTCCTGACACAGACGCAGCAGCTTAGTGGCCTGGGCCGGGCAGGGGATCAGAGGACCGCGGGGTCATGCATGATCCCAAGGTGGCACCAGCTGAAAGGAGCTAAACTGGCTCCTTTCATTTCTCTGCTCTGAGCTCCAGAGCAGTCCTGGGTGAACTTGGCAGACAGCAGCGAGGAAGAGTCTCCGGGTTTCCAGAGACTGCGTTCTGGTCCTGGATCCAGCTCCAGTAGGAGGGGGAAGAGCCGCCGTCCCTCACTCCTCAGACCTTGTATGATTCTGCCCTAGTCACACAGGGGAGAGGAAGGAGAGGCTGTTCTGAACGACCTCAGGAAGAAGGACGAGCGAGGGCAAGGGGAAACGCAGGGCCACTGAAGAGTGTCTCCACGCCCAGGTTCCCTGCAAACTCCGCAGAGGCTCTGTTTCACACTTGGCCCTTCCTAAGCCAGAGCACTCAAAATTCTCCCCTCCCTCCCGTCCCTCCCCTCCCGTCCACTCACCAACACGTTGTTACTGAATATCTCTTCTACTCTAGGCACCGAGAGGTGCCCTATGGAATCACTTGAATGTACTTGGACTTCTTCAGTAAATCCTTAAAAGGGATGCCTCGTATGCTTCACATCTATGTCTGGAAGGTTCTCTGGAGCCTGGGTTTTCCTCTACTTGTTTCAGACTTCCATAGTGCAGTGCAGAGCAGGCGGGTGGAGGGCAGGACCGCAGGGGTGGAGCCAGGCCCCAGGAAGAACGTGTGCTCAGAAGGCCAAGGACACTGAGGCTGAACCGCCTGCCCGGCTCTGCCTCCCAAGAGGGGGGCCCCTGTATTTCTTCCTCCACCACTCTGGCACTGGAGGCCAGGAATCTGAAAGCCAGGGTCTCAGCACCTCTGAGATTAAAAGGACTTCACAGGGAAGGACACACACTGGCCTGGGCCAGGATTGGGGGGGGGGCGCTGTCCTCACAGTGGGCTCTTCCTCTTTCTTCCCTGCCTCCTGGGCGCCTTGTTTGCCACACCCTCGCCCCGGCCCTGGGCTCAGTGGCTGTATTTTTTCCAAAGGGCAATCTGGACGCCGTGGGGCAAACAGATTTGTTCCAGGCCACAGGAGAATACAGGGTCATGCTTCACAGCCAGGGAAGTATCCTTTTCCTCCACCTAACTTCCTGATTGTCCAAGGACATAGGTGTGGGGGCTGTCATCATAAGTCTGAGAGGTCAAGACATCCCAAATCTAGTCCTGACTATTCTTCAGCTCATTATCCAAAAGGATCCAGAACTGTGTGGCTCCACTGCCGTCTGCTTATTGACACACGCGCCAGGCAGCGATTAATCTGCTGATTCATTCAACAAACAGGTACTGAGCTTTTACTGTGCCCCCGGCACTGTGCTGGGAGATCAGACGGTGAGCCCAACGCTCAGGGTCTCAGCCCTCAGGGGGCTCACAGTATTGTGTTAATTAAATAGCACAAATCAATGTAACTCTAAATTTGACGCAAGCTGACAGCACAGGAGAGGCCAAGGGCCGCAGAGGGGTTAGGTGAGCACGACAGCTTGAGGTGCCTCTGAAGGCTCCCTAGAACTCCGCGGGGGGAGCGGGAAGGAACAGCTCCTCCCTGACGGGGTGGGGTTGAAGCGGGGGCTCCCAGCCAGGAGGAGAGGTGGGTGTGGCTGGGGGTGTAGGGTGGTGTGCAGTGGGGGTGCAGAAGGAGCCACACCAGGCTTGAGCAGACCCTCCGTTGCAGAGTATATATTTTTTTCTTTAATATAAGAGCGACAGAAAGCCGCTGAACCATTTTAGGCAGACAGAGAGACAGAGAGGGAACCTGGCATTTCTGGGGGCAGGAGGAAAGACTCCGCGACAGCTCTCAGGGGTCTGACTCACATTAGGATGCTCGCTGAAACAGGGGAGCTAGTGAGCTGTGGCAGGTGTGGGATGCCAGGCAGATTGGCCGTCCTGGAGAAGGAGCCACAGGTGGGGAGGGAAGAACAGGCCTGGGCCCTGAGATGGGGGGGGGGGGCTCCTAGGATGGGGGTGCGGCCTGGGCCTTTAGGATGGGGGTGGGGCCTGGGCCCTGAGATGGGGGTGCGCCCTAGGTCCCTAGAATGGGGGTGCAGGCTGGGCTGCCCTGTTTCCGCTTCTTCCCGGTCTATTCCCACTTCGGAGCTGGCAGGGAGGATCATTAGAATATCCAGGAAGACCACAGAAGAATGGGAGTTTGCTGTTTTGGCGTTTCCTCCTCTCTCAGGCACGAATGCAGGGAAATCTTAAATGGTAAATGAGCCTGGGGGAACCTGCCCCAAATAGCACTGCTTTGTCCAGTGTCTGCTCTGAGGACCTGTGCTCTGTGCGCTGGGAAGGGGAGGAGAGGAGGGGGAGGGGAAAGGAGGGACGGGGAGGAGCAAGGCAGGGACGGGGGAGGGGGGAAGAAGAAGAGTTGGGAAAGAGGAGAGGGGATGGGGCAGAGGAGGAGGGGAGGGGAGGGGAGGAGGGGGGAGGCCCGCAGCTGTCTGCCCAGCGCCGCCGCCTGCCACACGGTGAGTCACGGTGCCAGCTCCCACCGCCTGCCTCTATTTTTATATCAGCGCCTGCTCATATCTGACTCGTTAAATAAGCCTCCCAACTGGTGGGGGGAATCTGATGGCTGAGGATGAGGACCGAGGGAATAACTGAGAAGTCTAAATAGGAATTATAAAGCGATCCCTCTCTCTTATTAGGAGATCTTCGCCTTTTTAATAAGCAGGCGCTCGAAGCCGCTGATGCCCGGGCAGGGAAGGCTGCCAGGCCTTGGGCCGCTGCTGCACTAATGATCCCGGGGTCGGGGTTGGAGCAGAGGCGACCAGAGCAGCCTGGGCTTTGGCCCCAGAGGGTGGCGGCAGCTGCGGGAGGGGCCTGGGAAGCTGTGTTAATGGCACTTGACTCTGAGCCCCGGCAGAACAGGGCTCCTCCACAGACAGCGGGAAGAACGCCGGCCTCCCAGCCCTGGAGCGGATCGCAGGCCACAGCCAGAAGCAGGAGCGGGGGGGGGGGGGGGGGGGGGGGGGG
>NW_024426885.1:66218043-66218598 GCF_017311325.1 Ursus maritimus | reverse complement strand
GGGGGGAGGCCCGCAGCTGTCTGCCCAGCGCCGCCGCCTGCCACACGGTGAGTCACGGTGCCAGCTCCCACCGCCTGCCTCTATTTTTATATCAGCGCCTGCTCATATCTGACTCGTTAAATAAGCCTCCCAACTGGTGGGGGGAATCTGATGGCTGAGGATGAGGACCGAGGGAATAACTGAGAAGTCTAAATAGGAATTATAAAGCGATCCCTCTCTCTTATTAGGAGATCTTCGCCTTTTTAATAAGCAGGCGCTCGAAGCCGCTGATGCCCGGGCAGGGAAGGCTGCCAGGCCTTGGGCCGCTGCTGCACTAATGATCCCGGGGTCGGGGTTGGAGCAGAGGCGACCAGAGCAGCCTGGGCTTTGGCCCCAGAGGGTGGCGGCAGCTGCGGGAGGGGCCTGGGAAGCTGTGTTAATGGCACTTGACTCTGAGCCCCGGCAGAACAGGGCTCCTCCACAGACAGCGGGAAGAACGCCGGCCTCCCAGCCCTGGAGCGGATCGCAGGCCACAGCCAGAAGCAGGAGCGGGGGGGGGGGGGGGGGGGGGGGGGG
>NW_024426885.1:66216619-66218033 GCF_017311325.1 Ursus maritimus | reverse complement strand
GGGGGGGGGGGGGGGGGGGGGGGGGGGGGGGGGGGGCTGGCCGTCAGCTCGGGGCTGCCATTCTACCGGCCCGCTTAGCTTGGGCAGGTCATTCCATTTCTCCGAGCCTCCCTCTCCTCATCTGTGAAAGGGGAGTAGTGTGGCCAGCTGTGCAGGGCTGCAGGATTACAGCAAAGTGACGGAGATACCCAGTGTCATTATCTGCTGGGCGGGGGTGGGGGGGGGGCTGGTGGGCCCAGTCTGCAGAAGAGCTCCGCTCCCCAGGGCCTTCTAGAGAATGAGTGCTGCTTTTTGTTTGATTTGCCATGGGAACACCGGCCTTTCTGAGGTCACTGGCAGGGGTCAAGGGGAAGAGGTGCTCTGCCGTGTGTCTTTGAGCCTCCCTGGATTATCCTCCATTTGAATAATCTCCAGGATGAGAGCTGTTGAGCTGTTTGAGCCCTGCCCTCTGAGGTTAACTTGTTTGCATCAGATCATGGGGGGAATATTGATCATGTCAATCCTGGTGCTTTAGAGGTACTTGGAAGAGGAGAATTAGGGTTTACTCTTGCCGGCAGGAACTGGGTGAGCTGGGAGCCTTGCATCGTTCTTGCCCTGCTTTGCAAAGGTTAGGCAGCTAGGACGCGCACGTGCCCTTGTATCCCCAGGATCCCAGCTCCTGGGCCTGGTGAAGAGGCATGAGCATTTCTGGTCTCTCCATGGCAAGAATCCTCACATTCAGAGCAAGATCCTGGTGACCCAGGGCCCCAGGACCTGCCTGTGCACTGAGGCTGAGGACCAGACAGGATGAGCCCCTGACCCCGCCACAGCCCTGAGTGCCCTGAGGGTCAGGCCTACAGAAGCAGGTGCCTGGCCACTGGCACAGACCTCTCCTTTCTGGGGCCTCCCAGAACAGGCAGCTGTCCTCCCCTTCATACACTCTGCCTGACCCTAGAAGGAAGCAGAGGGACATTGACAAGTGGCCTGGTTTTTTCTCCCCCTTTCTCCTTACACAAGTAAACAGCTTCAAACTCAAACTTTAAAGCCAAAAAGTGGCTCTGGTAGGCCCTGGGGAGAGACAAGAGCGTCCAGACCCTGTTGGGAAAGCGCAAGGGGCCCGCCAGGCTCAGTGCCTGTGCTGTCTTCTCCCGCCGTGCCCTCCCCTGTCCTCTGTCTGAGCACTGTGGCAGGAGCCGAGGGCCCCATTCTCCTGGACATTGCCTCAGGTGGCTCTTGCACGTGCTCAAACCACCACCCCCCACCCCCCACCCCCAAGCACCTGCACCTTTCCTGCCAGGGCTCTGACCTTTTCCCTTTCCTGTGTGTTGTTAGCGGCCCCAGGGGAAAAGGCAGCCTGGCCTTGCATGGCTGGAACCCCCCCCCCATAACATGGCCCCAGAGCCCTCGTGGTTCCTTCCGCCGGGGGGGGGGGGGG
>NW_024426885.1:66214260-66216609 GCF_017311325.1 Ursus maritimus | reverse complement strand
GGGGGGGGGGGGGGGGGCTGAGTGAGGGTCTGCTGGTGGAGTCTCTGCCCTTCATGAACGACAGCGAGGACATCTTTTGTGGCCAAGGAGCAGCCCGCTCATGAGGAAAGCTAGAAGTGTTCCCATTTTGCAGGTTTGAAAGACAAGGCTGAGAGTCGATCACAAAGTCCCAGGCTGTTACCACATCAAGAAGCCTGTGTCTCTAGCCTGTGACGTCTCCGGAGCCACGAGCCACGGAATGCCTGGGGAGCGTGGTGGTGGGGATCCTGGAGAAGTCTAGGGTACCTCTGGAAACGCTGAGCCGGCGGGCCTCTTTAGGGGTGGGGGTTGGATAAAAGAGGGCATTTCTCTCTCAGATCCCTTCAGTCAGAGTCAGCGTGGAGGACAAAGCCCACCACCTTCCTTAAGCAGGTTTCGAACTTTTCCATCTTCCTAGTGGCCTCCGCTCACTCTATGCACCTGATTTTCCATTTCACAGGGTTCAGCATCCTCTGGGAGCTGGAGCTGGCTCCGGAGCCTGGGGGCAGGAGGGAGGGTGTGGGGAGAGAACAGGCTTTCTGGGCTGGGCTCACTGACAGCTCACCCCACATGCCTGCCATGGGCCACATGCCTGCCATTCCCGCTGGCGCTCTCATCCTCTCAATATAGGGTGCTTCAGGCACACCGGGTGGGGGCCTCCAGCTCCGGGGCCGGACACCCTGCTGCTGGAGGGTGAGGCCAGTGGGGACAGGCTAGGGCAGGTGTCAGCTTGCTTCCTCTCCTTGCATGGCCACAGCCTGCAGCCTGCCTTCTGATTTGTGCGTATTATTAGGTCCCAGGGACTCCTGTGGCCGCGGCCCCGCAGAGGGTAGGGCACCACCCAGCCTGCAGAGGGAATTTATCCCTGAACCTGAGCTTGGCTGGGACCCCCAACAGCCTCTGGCACACATGGACCTGCCTTGCTCACCTGCCCCCCTCCCCCCGTGTCTCCCCCACCCTGAGGCTTGTTTCTGTTCCAGAAATTAACCTAGTTCGCGGATGATGGGGGCTTCATGGCCTTCTCTCCCCGGTAACATACGGGCATGTTTACTAGGGCGATTAATGTCACGGGTCAACAGGAGAGTTAATTTTGGAAATTGGGAACACGCTGCCCTGGAGGTGCAGAATGGGGGCCCCCAGACCCCACACAGGGCCCTGAGCTGCCGAGCTTGGGCAGGGGGGCCAGCACACGTGTTTGCTTTCAGCCCCAGCCCCCAGACCGTTTGACAACACCTGGCCGCAGAGAGGTGAGCTGCTCGGCCACCAGACTAGGGGAAGTGACAGGCGTCCTTAGGCAGTGAGAAAAGAGGACATGCGCGCCTCTCACTGGCTGCATTTAGCTAGAGAGAAGCTGCCCTCCGCCTCTGCGGGGGCTCAGGGCCAAGGCCAGGCCGTAAGTGCAGCTCCGGTTTGATTCTACTGCCTTTCCTTCTTTGTCTTTCTGTCTTTCTGTTCCTTCCCTCCTTCCTTCCTCTCTTGACAAAGAGCTTCATTAACCTCTGTTTCAAACTTTATTCCCAGGCCTCCTCAGCTTAATGAGCTGCAGAGAATGAGTTGTCCATCTATAAAAACAGGAAACAGCGGCTGTGTCCAAGGGGCTTGGGCTTAAAAATATTAGAGAGTTAGATTTTATCAGATCCACAACAAAATTTTGAACAGCAGTCACAGCACAAACTAGCAGCTCCCAGGTACTCCTCTGTTTTATCTCCTTCAGAAGTTGACCTCATTCTCTGAAGCCTCGTTGAAATTTCCCGCAGGACCTGGAACTTTCGCCACCACTCCAAACCTTGGTTAGAATGCACATGGAGAACTGGTCACCAGGGGCGAATTCCTGAGAAGCTGCAGGAGAAGCCACGTCTGCTGAGCTGGGGGGAACGTTGAGGTGGGGACCCTTGGCCAGGACCCCTTTGCCACCATAGGATGAATGTGTGAGGGGTGCTCTCCCCAGACAGCCAGGTTCCCCCCAGCAGGGCCCCATCAGGCCACTCTCACTGTGGGCTCTGACAGCCTCTAGGTGCCCCCACCTCCTCCTGGGCTGGGCTACCTCTTCGCTGCAGACTTTGTCCCAGCTTTCCCAACTTCACTCTGGGACAGTCCCTCCGTGACTCAGGGCTCCCACCTCAGGCCTTATGTTTCACATCTGTAAAACAAGGGGCAGAATCATCACCTCCAGGGTCCCTCTCTGCCCAGAAGTTCTGAAATCCTGCCTACGGTTACTGTTCATAGCTCTGGGAGACATCGGGCTCCTGAATGCCATCTTGGCCTGTGACTGTCCTGGCGGAGCCTCAGCCCAGCCCCCCCCCCCCCCCCCCCCCCACCGCGTGGCCCTCA
>NW_024426885.1:66189837-66214250 GCF_017311325.1 Ursus maritimus | reverse complement strand
CCCCCCCCCCCCCCCCCCCCCCCGCAGAAGCTCTGTGTCCTCCCTGGCCTGCGGTGCCCCCACCTCTGGAGTGAGTTCAGGCAGGGCTTTCCTTGTGTACAGGGCTGTTCCCCTGACAGCGGAGGGACTCCGGTGTCAGGCCAGTCTGTGCCCTGTGGGGAAAAAAGCCAATTGTGAACAACTCCCCTCACACAGACAGGGTAGGGGGCGGTAAATACAGGAGAGGTGAAAGTCCTCAGCCTGAGCTATACCCAGGAACTGGGGTGGGAGGGAAGGGGGGGCAGTGGCAGGAGCTCTGCACAGTGGGGATGGCCCAGGCACTGCTTTTCAAGATGAGCCCTCCGGCGCTCCGCTTAGAAATGGGAAGACTCTCCATGTCTCCAAATCTTTAGTAAAGTCAGCCATACACAAAGAGCTTTTGCGTGAATGGGCTCGTTTGCTTTTGTGTTGGGCAGTCTTTTAGGTGACCGTCAAAGCAGGTCTGAGACCAGCCGCGGCGGGCCTGGTGCAGGCCAGGCAGCGGGCCTGAGCAGAGAGACAAGGCAGGGAGAGTTCGAGAACGCGTCGCCCGCCGGAGCTAGATGGCCTCATACAGATTCCGTGTGACAACAGTCATGTCAGAAGGAGGGATTAATACTCGTGCTGCACTTCGAAACGTCTCCTGAACAAGTAAGTGTGATGTACGTGTTTGTTGAATGCCTTAAGGATGTATTATTTCAAAGCTCAACTAGAGTTTGGTTTTTTTTTTTTAATTTAAATAAATGCTTATTTTGGAAAAAATTTTGGTTTGCAGAAAAGTTGCAGTGGAAGTACATAGAGCTTCTGCATATCCTGCACCCAGTCCCCCGGTGTTCCTAGCTCATAGCCCCGGCGCAGCTGCCACTTGAAGGAGCCGGCTTGGTGCGTTGCTATTACCCAAACTCCAGAAGTTATCTGGGTTTTAGCCGTTTTCCCATGAACACCCTCTCTCTGTCCCAGGACCCCATCTGGGGTACTACTCTGCATCTAGTTATCACGTTTTCTTACTCTCATCAGGCCTGTGACAGTTTCTCAAGTCCTTTCTATTTGTTTGTTTGTTTGTTTGTTTGTTTTCATGAGCTTGACAGTTTTGAGGGGTACTGGTCAGGTATTTTGTACAAGGTCTCTCAGTCCGGGTTTCTCTCGTGTTGTTCGCATGATCGGACCGGGGTTATGGGTTTTTGGAAAGAATACTAAAGAGGCCAAGTGTCCTTCTCATCACATCCTATAGGAGGTCGCATGAGATGACATGCCACCAGAGGTGGCATTTGTCCTCTTCGAGTGGCTATGCATGCAAGGTTTCTCCACCCTAACTTACTATTTTTTTCTTTCCCTACAGTATTTCTTAGAACCCAGGCTTGGAGCTTAGAGGGGGAGTGAGCTCTTCACTGCTTCAGGAAAAAGCCAGTCCAGTCTGCCCCCAGCACAGTCCAGCCAGGCAATACTGGTTTTCTGATTCTCCAGCCTGAAGGTGGCCAAGGCCTTACCATTGTGCTGAGCTCTGCCTTCAACTTTGGGGCAGATGGCAGTGACTGGCTGCCAGCCACCACGACCCGTTTGAGGGGACTTTGTGGCAGGTGGTGGGGCATACCTGGCAGCAGGAGCCGACCTTCCCTTAGCGGCTCCCCCTTCTCTGTGTGGGCACAAAGGGCTGAACTGCTTGAGCTTCAGATCTCGCTCTCTAAGTCGAGATAGAGGATCCATCTGAGGGACATGTAGGGCTCATAGATTCTGGAAGCTTCTGGATTAAAGGGAAAGGAATCTTGGCTTGAAACAAGAGACGTGACTTGTAAAACAGAGAAAGGTATCATAACTCTGCCTTCTGCTTTGGACCCCTTACAGGCATGGGCTTAGTATGTGCTGATCCTGCGGGGAACCGTGTGCTTGCTGGAGAAAGAAGTGGGATTTCCACTGGAGACAGGTCAGGCAAGGTAACAGGCACTTACTGGACTGCATATCCAGCACTCTGCTGGCCCCTGGGGGAGAGAGCAAGGGAAAGGGAGCCATCTGTCTTGGCCTGACAAGCTTACCGTCTCCTGGGGAAAGTGGGAAGCACCACAAACCACACCAGGAGTATGAGTCTTGGCCTGTGAGACCTCTGTGGGCCGGCCACTCATGACCAGGGCTTCGCAGAGGCTGTGGGAGCAGGCCGTGAGTATGAAGCTCGTGAATCCTAGAGGTCACTTCCCAGATGTGTCATCTTGGTTCACTTCACTGTCTCAAGTCTCCACTTCCTTGCCCATGAACTGAGAAAGATATTCGCGAGAATATAGTGAGGATTGATGTGATGAGGTCTGCATGGCCTTAGCTGGGTGCGAAGTACCAGCCGGCTCCTGGCAGCAGCTGTCACTGTTATTTCAAAGAGAAGGCCGAATTCTCCCAGTTTTGGCTATTGGTTCCTGCGCCACTTTGATTTGCCCCATCCGAGTGGGATTTTTTTTTTTTTCTTTTTAATCACTCCCTTACTTTCTGGCCCTACGAGACTCTTCAGACCCCCCCTTGTCTATTTTCTTTCTTTCTTTTTTTTTTTTTTTAAAGATTTTATTTATTTGACAGAGATAGAGACAGCCAGCGAGAGAGGGAACACAAGCAGGGGGAGTGGGAGAGGAAGAAGCAGGCTCATAGCAGAAGAGCCTGATGTGGGGCTCAATCCCATAACGCCAGGATCACGCCCTGAGCCAAAGGCAGACGCTTAACCGCTGTGCCACCCAGGCGCCCCTAGAGGAACTTTCTATACTATCTTCACAGCTTCCCTGTAAATCAAAAACCACCTCAAATAAAAAGTTTACTTAAAAAAAATAAAGGAGAAGGTCAAGTCCAAGACCACCTGCTCTGGCTGCTCCCCTCCTACATGCTCTCAGGGCATCTTCCAGGATGCCTGTTCCCTTAGGAATAGAAATACAACCTTGTGCCCTTCTGGTCTTGCCTCAAATTGGAACAGGCCAGGCAAACTGGGCTCCTGGCCTGTTTTCTTGAAAGCGGAAAAGGCAGACAGAATAATAGCCCCCAAAGATGGCCATGTTGCGATCCCTAGAACGTGTAACCCGGTTAGCTGCTGCAGCAGAAGAGACTTCACAGATGTGACTAAGGTAAGGGCCTTGACATGCGGAGGTTATCCGGGGTTATCTTGGTGGACCCAGTGTCATCACAAGAGTCCTTACAAGGGGGTCAGAGTCAGAGAAGTGTCGTGACGGTGACGCGAGGGCAGAGATAGCAGTGATGCAGTTGCCTTGCAGAAGAGGACCAAGAGCCAAGGAATGTAGGCGGCCTCTAAGGAAATGGGACCCCCCCCCCCCCAGCTGCCAGAATGAATGCAGCCCTGCCGGCCCCAGGTTTGAGATGTCTGACCTCCAGAAATGCAAGATGATATGTTTGTATTATTCAAGCCACCAAGTTTGCAGTAACGTATTACGACCACGATAGGAAACTAATACACGTGCCTTAAGAAAAGTGATCCTTTCGGGGGCTGACTTCCCTCTTCCGGGCATGGATCAAACTTTCCACGGAAGCAAGAGTCCGTGTTGTAAAGGGGGCATGTTTTCCTTAGAATCTGTAACACAAACATCTGTATTACATACAGATTGCCTGGGTAATCTGCCTCACCCCAGGGTAATTAACACTGACGTTTATGCTGGGCTTCCCCCACTTCCACATCAACAGCACATTTATTATCTGCAGCCTTAGTTGATGGAAACGAACTTGCTTTCCTTTCTTTGAAGTTCTTGCCAACTGCCCTTTGGAAGGCAGTAATTATCTGCCTTTGCTATTTAGAGCATCTTTATTTCCTGAATATCAGGATGACAACAATATTCTGTAGATAAATTCTCTGCAGCCTGAAGATTTATTTTCACACGTTGCTTTTCCTTTCTAAATAATAAAGTGTCTAAGGGAAAGGCAGCTTCCTAGAGCTGGGCATGCAGGACTGTGATGATTCTGTGTGTGCACGTGTCTGTGAGGGTGTGGGTTCCGTGTATTCTAAACCTCTCCAGAAATAGATGAACCAAACTTTCCATGAGATTGAAGAGGCTTTGAAAACAACAAACCTACTTTATTCTCTGTGCATCATAGCTGGTTTAAGATGGAAGCAGAAATATGTACCTTCAGGAAAGCCTCCTCTGCCAGCAGAATCCTCCGCAAAGAGAAGTCCAGGGTCATGTCACAGATGTAGCTGATGAAAATGTGTCATCCTGCATTTCACCTACATCAGTAAAAGGGCACTTCAGAGCTTATAAAACAGCACTTAGGGGCACCTGGGTGGCACAGCGGTTAAGCGTCTGCCTTCGGCTCAGGGCATGATCCCAGCGTTATGGGATCGAGCCCCACATCAGGCTCTTCCGCTGGGAGCCTGCTTCTTCCTCTCCCACTCCCCCTGCTTGTGTTCCTCTCTCGCTGGCTGTCTCTATCTCTATCGAATAAATAAATAAAATCTTCTAAAAAAAAACAGCACTTACACACATCATCTAAAAACTGTAATGTAGATGTTACTATTTTCATTTTATAAATAATAGCTACTTTTTTGGTCTTTTCTGAGAGCTTGAGATATGGTAGGGACTGTGCTAGGCTTTTTACATAATGTAGTGTTGGGAGCTCAAACTGCTTGGATTTGATTCTTGGATTCCCCCTCTCACCTTCTCCCCTTACCAGCTGAATGGCTTTGCCCAAACTGCCTAACCTCTCTGTGCCTCAGTTTCCTCCTTCATAGGAGAGAATAATTGTATTCGCCCTCAGGGGATTGCCAAGAGGATGACATGAGGTTTGTTAAGGGTCTTAGAATGATGCCTACCATGATGGAAGCCCTCACAGCATCCTTCTGTCCTGAATCCATGTCAGATGTATCACTTGCCTCACTCTGGGGCCCAAAACTGTAGTTGGATTAGCTTGTGTCATTTGCCATCTTTGATTGATGGCCAGTTGACTTTCAACAAAGGGGCCAAGATAATTCAATGGAAGAAGGAACAGTCTTTTCAACAAATGGTTGCGGGACAACTGGGTATCCACATATGAAAGAATGAAGTTGGACCCCTACCTCACACCATACACAAAAATTAACTCTATTGCCAGTTTCTATGTGGGTTTTTCTCATTCACCTGATATGTAGAAGTCACTCAGCTAGGCCCCCTCTTCACCCAGAGGGCACTGTTCCATATATGGCTGTAGATTCAGTGAGTCCATGGGAGGAAAAGAGTTGCCATCTTGAACTGGAACTCCAAAATTAAAATTTTATGCTTCAAATGATACCATCAAGAAAGTAAAAAGACAACCCACACAATGGAAGAAAATATTTGCAAATTATATATCTGATAAGGGACGGCTTTGTGCTGGCCTCAACCTACCGATAACCAGTGTTAGCGACAACCATCAGGAAGCTTTGAAAAAATAGGAATTTATTACTTACAACACCTAGAAATTACACAGCATACTTGGGGCCATATAGTGAGCTTGTGGGGAGGGGGAGAAAGTGTACAGGCCTGGGGTTCTGCTTTTATTGGGGTTGAGGGTGGGGGCCTAGGGTTTCACAGGCTCAACCTTTATTGGTGAATTTAAAGCCTAAGAGTGGGAATTTAAAGCTAGGAAGAGAAGAGACAAATGACCCAAATGGTCAGTTATCAGAATTAATCAAGATCTCTAAAACAACAGAGCCTCAGTGGGCAGGGTTGGCCTGGCTCTTTATCTAATCATGGGGCTGGCAATATGTTTATTCAAGATAACCATCTTTGAAACAGATACCTCATTGAAATGAATACTTAAGCAATCAAAGCTTAAGTCAAGCACTCACATTGCAAAAAAGAAAAAAAAAACAATTAGGGCTTACACTTCAGGGACATGTATCCAGAATAGACAAATAACTTAAAATTCAACAATAAAAAATAAATAACTTAATTAAAAACAGGGAAAGGATTTGAATGGACTTTTCTCCAGAAAAAAAATATATGGTGGCCAATAAGCACTTGATGCTCAATATCACTCATCACTGTAGAAATGTAAATCAGAATCATGTTGAGATCCACTTCATACCCACTAGGATGTGAATAAAGACAGACAGTAACAAGTCTTGACACAGGGAGAAATTGGATCTCATCCCCATTGTTGGTGGGAATGGAAAATGGAGTAGCCACTCTGGAAAATGGTTTGTTGCAGTCCTTCAAACAGTGAAACATAGCATTGTCGTATGGTCCAGAAATTCCACTCTTCAATTTATATCCAAAAGATTTGAAAACAGGTACTCAAACATATACTTGTTCATGAATGTTCATAGCAGCACGATTCATAACAGCCAAAAAGTGAAAATAACCCAAATGTTTATTAAGAGATGAATGGAGGGGCACCTAGGTGGCTCAGTTGGCTAAGCATCTACCTTCGGCTCGGGTCATGATCTCCGGGTTCTGGGATCGAGCCCCGCATTGGGCTCCCTGCTCAGCAGGGAGTCTGCTTCTCTCTCTCTCTCTGCCCCTCTGCCCTTCTCCACTGCTCATTCTCTTCTCTCTTTCAAATAAATAAATAAAAATCTTAAAAAAAAAAAAAGCAGGGGATGAATGGATAGGGGCGCCTGGGTGGCTCAGTCAATTAGGTGTAGAACTCTTGATTTTGGCTCAGGTCATGATGTCAGGGTCATGAGATCCAGCCCCAAGTGGGGCTCTGCACTCAGTGGGTTGTCTGCTTGAGATTCTTGCCCTCTCCTGCCCTCCCCTGCTTGCACATGTATACTCTCTCTCTCTCAAATAAATAAATCAATAAATCAATAAATCTTAAAAAAAGATGAACGGATAAACAAAATGTAGTCTATCCATACAAGTGGACTATTATTCAGCCATAAAGAAAGAAGCACTGACACCTGCTATAATGTACGTGAACTTTGAAAGTCTTATTCTAAGTGAAAGAAGCCAGACCCAAAAGGTCACATACTGTACGATTCCTTTTATATAAAATATCCAGAATAGAGAAATCCATAAAAACAGAAAGTTGCTGGTGGTTGCCAGGAGCTGGAGGGTGGGGAGGGGAGTAATGGGGAGTAACTGCTTAATAGGTAATGGGGTTTTGGAGTAATGATGATGTTCTGGAACTCGACAGAGAGGGTGGTGCACAACATTGTGAATGTACTGAACACCACTGAATTGTTCACTTGAAAATGGTTGACTTCGTGTTATGTTAATTTCATCTCAATAAGAAAAATTAGGACTGCAATTATCCTTGGGGGGATATAGTGATGGAAAGAAGACGTGGGGGGCTTCTGGGTTGCTGGTAATGTTTCTTAATTAAGGTGTGGAACATGCAAATACACGGGATGTGTGGACATTGGTGGAGCTGCACATTTATGATCTGACACTTTGCTGGATGTATATTATACATCTACAAAACGTTAAAATGGAAAAAAAAAAAAAAAGCCCAACGCAGTGCCTGGAGCATAAGAGAGGCTCAACACCCATTAATCTCCACTCCTCCCCACACCCTCCCTGGCCAACCTCCCCTCCTGCCTTGCCTGTCTCCCTTCCTTACTGCTATCAGCTGCAGAGTTTGGAGAGGGGAGGGGGCCTATCTCCATCTCCTCACAGGTAGCTGATTTGATCTTAAGAGAGTTCTGTTGCTCAAGCCAGAGACCTTAGAAATCATAGCTAAATTCTCCAACTTTACTCAACTGCTGAATCTTAATGCAGAATATAATAGGTAATATACTGAGGGAATATTTTAGGAGAAAACAGATGGCAAGGGAAATGGGCATGAGTGCTTAATATTTGGAAGGTTCTTTCTGCCCTTGGTTATTAAACACCATGCTAACTGGTATAAAATATCCTCTAAAATAATTTTCGTGGAAGTTCTAAGAAATCTTCTCCTGTTCCAGGTTGTTTGTGAACATGAATTCATGCACAGAAGGCCCTCCCATCACCATGGTGTGTGAAGAGCTCATGGTTGCCTCCAGAGCCCAAGAAGGACATTCTGTGTGGATTTGTACTGAGCTCCTGGATCAAGGACTCCAAGATGGAGCTCTGGGTAGCCCAGGCTTCCCATATCCCCGTACAGAGAGCACATGTGGAGGATGTGCCATGCCGCCATGTTCCTGCCACTGAGGTCTTTTCCAGACCCTCACAGAAGCCCATATCTTTCCTTCCTTGAGGCCTTTGCTCATACTGTTTCTACTTCCTATGGACCAAGGTCTGGGCATGTTGGGTCCTTCTCATCCTTCAGAGAGGGTCTGAAGCACCAGCTTACGGAGAGGCTGTTTTAAGGGGTCCAGGATTTGTGTTAATCAGGTGTGGTAACACGTGCAGACATGGAAATGACTGAAGAAAAAACAATTTTTTTATACTGGCAATTTCCTAGAAATAGTAGGCACGGCAGGCTACTCAGGGCTACTCAGGAATCCCCAGGTTTCGTTACGAGATGGAGGGAACAAGGAGAAAATGTGGGCAAGAAGCTTTATTATGGTTTCTGTGGGAAGGAAAGTGAGAGGCAGAATAAGCAGGCTCTGGCTTGGCTAGTTGGGATCATTTCAGTAGACTCTGGGTTGCCATGGAATGATGAGAGCAAGTAGTAGTGATCCTGAGTGGGACAGTGGATAGAGGACATGGTCAGAGGTGTGGGCTCTGGGTTGGTTGGTTCGCATTTGAAAAGCACACTCTTGGAGCAAGTTGCTTACTGTGTCTAGGGGTTGTCTAACCCTGGAAGACTCCCTCCAGGTGTAAAAGCATCAGAATACAGAAGATAAAGGACATGGTTACTACGGAAGACTTCCCAGAACAATAACGTTGATCGCATTTTCTACTTCTCCTCCTGTTGGATCGGTTTCCTTCACAGGAATGGAAGCTCTGGGGGAAGGAGCCAGGTCTGTCTTCTTTACCAGTGTGTCCTGGTGTCTCAAACTTAGTAGATGATCAATAAATAGTGAATTAGTGAATACATGAATCAAATTTTATTGGTTTAGGCGATCTCCGAAATGTTAAGGTCTATTTTCCTGATGTCCTAATTGTGTGTGTGTACGTGTGCGTATGTAATTTTTTTTTTTAATTGGACATAATGGAGTGCGTTCTTCCCCTGCTGTCCTGCCCCACATGCGGTCAGGTCTCCCAAATGTTTTGACAAATGTTCCCACTTACGACTTCAGCAACAAAGCGCTGCCTGGAGGGGACGGTATGGGATGAAGTAGGCCAGAACGCCTGACGCTCGTGTCCTATTTTCCTACCAGCTCCTTTTTTTTTTTTTTTTCCAATTGGCATTTTTTTGCTTTGAAAAAGGCAACACAGTGGGAAGGTTGTACTTTCACTGAAGGGATGTGTCATCTCCAGCTGAATAGTTTCTAGACCAGGCCTCTAATGGGAAATAATGCTTGTGCTAATTCCTCTAGAATTAACTCCCTGACCACGTAATTCTCCAAACTGGCCTCATATGCACCTGGCACGTCCCCAAACGTGGATGAATTCCCTTTGGCTATGGTGTCAAATTAGAGGTTTCAAATTAGACTGTGGAGCCTTCTGGGACTGGAAGAAGACAAGGGCTAAAGATAGGGAGGCTGCCAAGCCCTCGCTGCGGGAGAAGGGCAGAGAAGAGTAAAACAGTGAGGAGAAGGGGGGTGGAGTGTGGGGGCCCCTCCCCATACTGGTTATGATCACTTTTTGCTTTAGACATGTAATAGGTGAAAAAGGGCACTGTTCGTATTCCTTGTTTCCTGGTGACATTGAACTTTATTTTTTGTGGAGTGCGTGTACAACATGCTTCCTTGGCAAATTTCTCCTCCCGTGCCTGGCCTGTTCACACCCTTTGCCCATTTCTTGAACAGCACACCCACCCTTCTCTCTAGTTGGTAAGAGCATTCCACATGCCAGATCCTGGGCTGGTTTATATGTTGTAATCATTGCTTGTGGCTCCTCACTGCAAGGCCGCTTCTTTCTGAAGGGCCACTTTGGGGTGGATTTGCAGTTATTCACACATCATCGGTTAGCATTGTGCGTGTGTCTATGGCTCCGGTCTCGTTTCAAGTTTCGTGCTGGCGAGAAAAACCCTTGTCACCAGGGATGATAAACTTGCTTCCCTCAAGTGCCTTTCACTGAATGGGGCTGAGAGCGCCAGATGGGCTTCCACGGCCCTTATGACACCCTTGCTGGTTGGATGAGGAGGGAGCAGTAGCTGCAGAGCCCGGAGCGACAGGACGGAAGCTTCCTCACTTGCAGTGAGATCATGGCAAGAAGTGGAGTTTCTCGGGGCCTCTGGGACCTAAAAAGTGAGGGAATGATGGGAAGGGGGCACACTACAAATATATAGAGGTTACCTGGGTGGAGGGAGTGGGAGTGGGGAG
This sequence comes from Ursus maritimus, assembly GCF_017311325.1. Lineage (NCBI taxonomy): Eukaryota > Metazoa > Chordata > Mammalia > Carnivora > Ursidae > Ursus > Ursus maritimus. Next base: position 66,203,947 of record NW_024426885.1, on the reverse strand, counting down.
TACATGTGAAGGGCAACTCTTACTTTTCCCTCTGTCTGCTTCTGCTCCACGGTGAGCTGTTAGAACCGCCATGCGTTCATGAATTTCTCCAACGTTTTATTATGACAAACATCAAGCATACAGAATGGTACAAGAATTGTACCTGAATGCCCGTATGCCCCCCACCTAGGATCCACCACTAACATCCGACTACACTTGCTTTATCACCTATCTGTCCACCTACTCATCCCTCTACCCACCCTTCAATCTGTCTGATTTTTTGATGCATTTCAAAGGAAGTTGCAGATATATACCAAATATTCTTGTAACTACTTGTTTTCTGTTCATTATCTGTTTTTTGTTTGTTTTTGTTTTTAGAGAGGGAGAGAGGAAGGAAGGGGCAGAGGGAGAGAGAGAGAGAGAATCTTAAGCCGGCTCCACACCCATTACGGAGCCCGATGCAGGGCTTGATCTCACGACACTGAGACCATGACCTGAACCAAAATCAAGAGTCAGATGCTTAACTGACTGAGCCACTCGGGCGCCCCACCTTTTTTTTTTTAATTAATTTTTTTTTAAAGAAAAGTGTTTAAATGAAATGGTCCTTAAGTTTATCTCTGACTTCAAAGATTACGGAATGGCACCTCTTCCAAAATGTTTATCTAACAGAAAGACTCAGGCCCCTCGCTGAGGAATGTACTTCACCTTAATTTCTTCGATACAAGTAACATGTGTTTTTTGTTGAAAAATGAGAAAATAGAGGCAAAAAGAAAAAAATGTTAAAATTACACAAAGATCCAATTTTACTGTGTTTAGATCTAGATTTTTTCCCAATGCAAATATATAAATAAACAAATGGTATCACACTTTTGTAGCCTTATGGAGGAGAAGTGATAAGATTGTGACTACATATCCATCTGCCACATTGTGTGGGAAATTTGTCTTTCACAGAAACCTGTTGCGGCATGTACTCTCATCACCTACATGTTTTAGATCAGGAGATGAAGGCCCAGAGAGATTGGGAAACTTGTCCAACATCACACAGCAAGTAAGTCACAGAGCTGGGGTTTGAAATCAAGTCTGATTTAATACAAAGCACATACACTTAACTATTATATTTATTTCCAATCAAAAAGAAATTACCCGTACTAAGAAATAGATGCATATTTTTGGATTATGAAGATTGCTCCCAGCTATAAAATCAGTGTTTAGAGGTATTTAGCTACGTTAGGAGAAGGAGATGTGGTAGAGATTGGGTAGTGAGCACAAAGTAGCCCAGCTAGCTCCAGCAAAGATGGGGAGGGGAGTTGATGATCAGAATGTGGGAGATGCAGCTAGGTCTCAGGGAGGGAATGCACAGGAGGGCTGGAAGGGCCTTGGGCACCTCTCTCTGCTGTTTGTCACCCTCCTCCTCTTCGAATGTCTGCTTTGTTCTTCCCTTCCTGCTTATCTGGCCCACCATAGACAATGGACACCCTGCAGCTCCAAATTTACACTTACAGGTCCAGCCATAGGCCTTTCAAAGGTCAGATTCTGTCTGAGTTCTACCTGACACTTCCAAGAATAGGAAAAGTCAGATAGGACTAGCTGGAGTCAAGCTTCCATCCTTGGTTCAATAAGCAAAGGCTAGGAAAAGGGGTGCCCAGCATTAGCATGGCAGTGGGTGTTCTTTGTTGTCAATAGAGACAAGAGAAAGGCAAAACTTCCGAGAGATCTTCACCGGCTCATGGGTGGGCAGGCACCCCACCAGACACCCCTTAGCAGAACTGGTGGAATAGAAAGACCAGCAATCCAAAAGCCACTTGACTCCACATCCTATTGCCCCAACCACTGCTGGAGACCAGCAGGCAAGGAGGGGTGGGACACATAGAATCTTTCGGGAATGCACAGACATTAAACAAGGATGGCCTTCAGTGTGCCCCAGGGACATCTGTGTGTGTCATGAGAGGAAAGGCTCGAAGGGTCTGGGTTGGTCCCTATATTCATTTGCTAGTGCCGTTGTAACACAGTTTGACAGACTGGTGATTTAAACGATAGAAATCTGGGGCGCCTGGGTGGCTCAGTCGTTAAGCGTCTGCCTCTAGCTCAGGTCATGATCCCGGAGTCCTGGGATTGAGCCCCATATCTGGCACTCTGTTCAGCGGGAACCTGCTTCTCCCTCTGCCTCTTGATGCTCCCCCTGACCTCATTTTAGTCTGATTACCTCTGTAAAGACCCTATCTTCAAATAAGGTCATATGGAGAGGTTAGGACTTTAGTATATGAATTTTGGTGGGGGGGGGGTGCACAAGTCAGCCCATGCAGTTCTTCTCTGAGTCTCTGTCCCATCCAAATGGAAGCGTGAGGGCCCGCTGGCATGATAGGAGGGTAGAAACCCATTAGCATCACTCTCACAGAGAGTTCAGAATCTGTTCTTTAATGTTCCATGGTGAAATCCAGACCCAATGCAGTCTGTTTTAGAAGGGACAAAATAAATGTTCAATAACTAGTCAACAAATGAATGGAAAAGGCGATGGACTTCTCAGAGGCTACAGGATAAGAAAGACAGGAACTACAATAGAAATTGGGTCTTGCTGAGACACAAAAAAATGGAAAGACAACCCATGCTGATGGATTGGAAGAACAAGTATTGTTAAATTGTTTATACCTTCCAAATCAATCTGCATATGTAATGCAATCCTTACCAAAATATCAACGGTATTTTCCACAGAACTAGAACAAACAATCCTAAATTTGAATGGAACCACAAAAGACCCCAAATAGCCAAAGCAATCTTGAAAAAGATTCTTGAAAAAGAAAAGCAAAGCTGGAGGCATCACACTTCCAGACTTCAAGTTATATTACAAAGCTGTAGTAATCAAAACAGGATGGTACTGGCACAAAAATAGACACATTGATCCATAGAACAGAATAGAACACCCAGAAATAAACCCACAACTATATGTTCAATTAATCTTCGACAAAGCAGTAAAGATATCCAGTGGGAAAAGGACAGTCTGTTCAACAAATAGTGTTGGAAAAACTGAATAGCTACATGAAAAAGAAAGAAACTGGACCACTTTCTTACATCATGCACAAAAATAAATTCAAAATGGATTAAAGACCTCAATGTGAGACCTGAAACCATAAAAATCCCAGAAGAGAACACAGGCAGTAATTTTTTTGACATTAGTCAAAGGAGCTTCTTTCTAGATGTGTCTCCTGCGGCAAGGGAAACAAATGCAAAAATAAACTATTGGGACTACGCCAAAATCAAAAGCTTCTGTATAGTAAAGGAAACAATCAACAAAACTGAAAGGCGACCTACTGAGTGGGAGAAAATATTTGCAAATGATATCTGATAAGGGGTTACTATCCAAAATATATAAAAAGCTGATACAACGCAATACCCAAAAAATAAATAGTCCAGTTTAAAAATGGGCAGAAGACGTGAACAGACATTTCTCCAAAGAAGACATGCAGATGGCCAACAGACCCATGAGAAGATGCCCAACATCACTGATCATCAGGGAAATGCAAATCAAAACCACAATGAGATACCACCTCACACCTGTCAGAATGGCTACAATGAAAACAACACACACACACACACACACACACACACACACACACGTATTGACAAGGATGTGGACTCTTGCACTGGGAATGCAAGCTGGTACAGCACTGGGGAAGACAGTATGGAGGTTCCTCAAAAATTTAAAAATAGAGCTACCTTTTCATCCAGCAATCACCATACTGGGTATTTACCCAAAGAATACAAAAACACCAACTCAAAGGGATACATGCACCCCTATGTTTATCGCAGCATTATCTGCAAAAGCCAAATTACGGAAGAAGCCCAAGTGTGTCCATCTACTGATGAATGGATAAAGAAGAGGTGGCATTTATATACAATGGACTATTATCCAGCCATAAAAAAAATGAAATTTTGCCATTTGCAACAACATGGATGGATGTAGAGAGTATAATGCTAAGTGAAATAAGTCAGTCAGAGAAAGACAAATACCATGATTTCCTCCTACGTGAATTTAAGAAACAAAACAAATGAGCAAAGGGAACAAAGACAGAAATCAAGAAACGGACTCTTAACTACAGAGAACAATCCGATGGTTACCAGAAGGGATGGGGGGATGGGTGAAATATGCGAAGGGGATCAAGGAGGGCACCTGTCATGGTGAGCACTGAGTGTTGTACAGAAGTGTTGAATCACTATATTGCACACCTGAAACTAATATTATACTGTACGTTACGAACTCAAATTAAAATAAAAACTTACCAAAAAAGATAGATGTTACATGAAAAAAAGAGAGAGATTGGGTCTTGTTGGCAAAACAGGCCCAAGTCCCCTACCTAGAAAGTTCTTTCCTCTTGGAGTGGTGGGAAAACAGACTCTCTTAAGTGTGTGCTCGTGGGTGCCCACCTGTACACGTGTGCATGTGTCTTGTGTGTGTGTGTGTGTAAGCTTTAGCTCTGAGTCCTTCCTGAGACTCCAATGCCTTTATTATTCTTACTCAGAAAGTCAGGTGCTTGCAAATAAAACCCTTGACCTTTGATACTGTGTCTCTGGGATGGATTTCACGGCCCCGTTCAGAAGCTAAAGCTCTCTCAGCTCAGCCTCCCCCGAAGCAACGAAACTCAGGCTCTTACTGATGAAAGAGTCACAGGGTAGGAAGGAAGTATCCAGAATAATGATATTTCAAGATATTCTTCTGCCTCATTAAGATCAACAGATGTAATGATTCATGTGTTTCAGAGGATTTCAGGGAATAAGAAAAAAGCTGAAAGAAACAGAAGTCAGCAGCTTTGGCACTATTTCATCTATTTAACGGCAGATATGACATGTGTCATTTCGTTGAAGCCACCTTTCCTTATGACCCTATGACCTTCCTGATGCCAATAGAAAAAAGGAGTGTCGTCTGAGGAGCGGTACTGACTCTGATCGTGTCTTCGAAGGGCCGGGAGCCATATTGGAACAAGGAGAGAAACAGACCCGAATGCGAACAAATGACTCAGCCCGGGCAAACCCGAGCTAGGCCCAGCCCCCGTTATCAATGTGCGTGCAGATCATTCCCCACAGGCAGCAGTCAGGGAGGAAAAAACACTCTGTACCTTCATACAAAATAAAAATAATACCGTTACTCTGTCTAGTTTTGGTCTCCAAAAACCAAAATCTTGAGCATTTCCTGTAAGCCTGGACTCTCGGCAGAAACAACCTCATCCCTGGCTTTCAGAGTTGGTGTCTGAGGACATAACCCAACGTGTGGATGATCATTGTGTCAGGGGTATTTGCTTTCCCACCATGAAAAGGCAGAGGTAAGCATGGTCATCTCGTGGAGTTTGAATGGGAGGAACTTATCGGGTGTTCTATTGGGTGAGACGGTGTTACTTACTGAAGTCTGGCTCTCTTGCCCCTTTTTGCAAGAAAGTGCTCCTTTTGGAGCACTTTCTGTCTCTGCACCTTCTCTCGACAGATACAGTAAATACGATTTCACAGTTTTAGAGAAGCCGTAGGGCGCCTGGGGGGCTCAGCTGGTTGAGCGTTTGACTCTTGATTTTGGTTCAGGTCATGATCTCAGGGTCAGGAGATGGAGCCTGTGTGGGGCTCCCCACTGGGTGTGGAGCCTGCTTAAGAGTCTGTCTCCCTCCCAGCCTCCAACACACGCTCTCATTCTCTCTCTTAAAAAAAAAGAAAGAGGAAGGAAGGAAGGAAGGAAGGAAGGAAGGAAGGAAGGAAGGAAGGAAGGAAGGAAGGAAGGAAGGAAGGAAGGAAGGAAGGAAGGAAGAAAAGCAAAGCCAGATACACATGGCATTCTTGGATAAGTCACACAGAACATCTAAGGGGTCCCAGAGTCCTGGGGCCTGCTCTGCCTGGCTCCAGCCTGGGGCTGCACTCTCCTTCCCCATAAACTGGTGTCAGGGCCCTTGTCTGCCCAGGCCCAAGGGCATGGAAACATCATGGGTCTGTCTCATTTGGTCCGAGCGTATTGCACACAACCCACAGCGTGCACCTTAATCTCCTTAAAGGAGCGTCTACCCCTGGGACTGCAGGGAGGTAGAAGATGTGTGGGTCCTGGAGGACTCTGGTGACCTTCAAGCTATTCATCACCTGGGGCCATTTGTAGGGCAACCATGTATTTGAAAGAAAACACAGGATGCATCATCTCAAACCTGGACCAGCCATGACATACTTGAAACCACTTTGCGGTGAAAATCCAGAAAGCTGTCCCGGGGGGCTCTTAGCTCTCATGGGAAGCCATCACGTCAATGTGTCTCTGGTTCAGCGTCAAAGCCTTGGGTTCTCAGGGCCCTTCCTGTGCACCCATGGTCGCCTGGCGGTTGTCTTACTGTGCCCACATTACACCTTAATTGAAGAAGCTTTTCAGCATGGTGGGGGTTTGCTAGCAGAGCTGTGTTGTTCAGCCTCAGCGTGAGAACCTGAGTGCTGACATCCCCCACATAGGGACCCTTCGGCTAGGGGGAAAGCAGAATCGCTGCTGATCCCTTGGGAGGATGTGGGCAGAGCTGCCTCTCCTAGGAACAGCAGCGCCATCACGCAGTGAGCTAGCGGTGTGGATGCTTTCTGGTAACCCTCTGTGTTTTTGTCTGCCAATACCCTTCTTTCACATCCCATTGTTATGCATGACCCATCCCCCCAAAAGACTGGGACAAGGCCCATGACCCAGCTTGAGCCAAGCTGGAAACAGCAGTGGGCCCTGGAGGAGCCAGTGATCCAAACCGTCCAGTAAGACTCCTTGCCTAGGCTGGTGTGTGGTGTTCAGAGAGGGAAGCTCGCCTCTGCCGGGCCTGGACGCACCGAATGGGCCGCAGTTGGGGGTTGGGGGGTGGGTGGGTGAGGGTTACAGGCGGTTGTGGCCCCTGAGCTAGGAGCGGGAGAGTCAGGTGGAGATGCTCAGACTAGATCTGGGGACCCAGCTACACCTCAATGCATTCTCATTACTTGAGTCCACAAATTCCTTCCCACTGTTGTTTGGTACAAACCAGTGTGATTGGAGTTTCTGTCACTCCCAAGTGAAATAGTCCAGGCTAAGAGCCCCTCTTACTGAGGCAGTTCCCCTGGTGGTTAAAGGCACAAATTCAGGCATCAGATCGCCTCAGTTGTGATCTTGGTTCCACTTCTCCAAATGCACAGCTCGCAGGCATTAACACAGCCTCGCCCGTTTCCTGAGCTGGAAGATGGGCCAGGGCCTCCCGAGTCCGTGAAGCGGGCCTGAGTGTAACGAGCAAAAAAGTGTGCAACACCTGTCACTACTATGACCGAGTCCCTTCAAGGCCTCCAAACTGTTGGGCGCTCCAAACACAAGCTTTCATCGGGAAAGAATGTTTTTATCTTTGAGGCAGTTTGAAGTTAAATCTACTTGCTTCTAGGAGAATTTATCTGGAGAAAAAGGGCACTGCCATTCCCATTCCTCCAGAGAGCTCTCTAAGAAAGGAGATCCCCTCACCCCAAATTTTCTGCTAGATTCCAAGGCAGAGTTGTTTTAGATCAGTGTGTCATAAATACCTATTATGTCAGGACAGCAGGAGGTCACATTCACATTCTAGGCACAGAGCCACTTTTCCGAGCTACAGGACATTCGTGATTGCCTCTGACAAAATTACTATATGCTTTCATTTGCAATGTGCCAATCCTCGTGGGAAGCTGCAGTGTTTTCTTCACGTATTTATACATTATCTTGCTCTAAAAAGGATTTATGATAGCTAATACAAGATGATAAAAGATAAAATGAAAATGGGAGAAGAAATTGGAGCATAGAGGGTTGGAAAGCTAAGATAAAGCTAGCGGTGAGATTAATTAGACAGGCAGGTAGAAGTGAACCATAAGTTTAATTCTGAGCTCACCAACGGCTTATGCAAAGAGGGAGGTAAAATATGATTGCATTAATCATGTCTTTATTCTAATGCATGGGGCTTGATGACCTTGGGAAGGCCAGTGCCTGTCCCAGGGCTAGCTAATTCCTCGAGATAGTCAACAACCCATCTTTAAGCACCTTCCATCAGCAAACCTGCCAACCCTGCGCCCACACCCCGGTCACCTCCTCTGTGGGCTCTCATACTCTGGGCCACTATCACCGGGGCCCAGGTAGCAGGCAACTGGGGACAGATCTATGCCCCCAACTCACTGAGATTATTCAAACTAGCCAATCCTAAACCACTTTCCCTGCCTCACCTTGCCTTTCCAATGGGAGGCACAGTGGAGGCCCTTGGCGACATCTTCCCCCACTCCCCCTGCCTCCTCGCTGACCTGGTGTTCCCTACGCGCCTCTCACTTGTCAGGAATCTATGGGTATAAAAAACTTCTTCCTAAGTGACGGATATTTCCATGTCTGTGTATCTTAGCATACCTGAATAAAATAAATCCCCGGCACATTCCATCACAGTGGTTCACAGTATCCAGTGAGAAAAACAAGCCAATTGCTCAGAAGCACAATTACTCAGAAAAGCGAGGCCAAAAGTCATTGTCGCCTGTAGCCTCCTTAAAAAGGACACTGCATCATGGACTGAGCAATGTCCTCAAAGACAAATTTACACGTGGATAGGATGGTTTCACCAGCAAGTAATAGAAAACGGGCCGAGGGGCGCCTGAGTGGCACAGCGGTTAAGCGTCTGCCTTCGGCTCAGGGTGTGATCCTGGAGTTATGGGATCGAGCCCCACATCAGGCTCCTCTGCTGGGAGCCTGCTTCTTCCTCTCCCACTCCCCCTGCTTGTGTTCCCTCTCTCGCTGGCTGTCTCTCTCTCTGTCGGATAAATAAATAAAATCTTTAAAAAAAAAAAAAAAGAAAACGGGCCGAAATAGCTCAAACACCGAAGCCCAGAGGAGAAGTGGCTCCTGGGGCCTGGGTTCTCTGTGACTCCTTGGGCTTTTTGTTTCACCCCTGTGCACTTTCTGAGATGCAGAAGATCTGTTTATCCTAATGTGGAAGGAAAACATTTTGAAATATTAGCTGCTCATTTCAATTCTTAGTATTCCTTTCTATCCCACGGCCCTTCTTTCCAACATTAGAGGCCAAGTTCAGAGACCAAAAACAATCACATTCTTAGCCTTGGCACTAAAGGAAATAGGCTTGTACGGACCATAGCTGAGTAATGTCTTAGAAACCGAGAGTTTCAATCGGCAAGAGCCTGGCTTTGGTGGCTGGGGGGTAGGGGGTAGTCAGAGAGCTAAGTGTTTGAAGTTTACCTATAAGTAACAGGAAGACACTCGGAAGTGACATTTGGAAGCCTGTTTTCTTCACCACAGAAGGAGGGGAGGAGAGCTCTTTCTGGGATGAAAGGGAGAGAAGTTTTTCCAAATTTGGGAGGGTGGGGTAGGGTCCTAGGGAGGCCACCGATGCTGCAAGTTTCTGAGAAGGAGTGTCAGGCACACGCAGGCTGAATGAGCCATGATAATGACGCTGTGATAAGGTGACAAGGACCCCCGAGCCCCGGGAGCCGGGCACAGATGTGGCCAGCATAAACCAGAGCTTGGAGCAGCATCGAACTGGGGTCTTGGGGAGCCAAGGCTGTGGTGCTCAAGCTGGACCAGGGAAAGGTCCTGAGACCCCAGGAGGTCCCAGAAGTGCCAAGAGGGCTGGGGGGCCTGGAGGAGCCTCCTAGTTCTGCTGAGGAGGGTGTAGCCCCTTGCAGAGCTGCCAAAGATGCAGAGTTGTGGGGACAAGGCCCCCACTGGAGGGCCACCTGGGCAAAGGCGCACTGAGCTCAGCACCTCCTCAGCACTTCCCTGGGTCCCCCAGGGCCTTGCTGCATCCCCAGGGAAGAGGAAGGCAGAAACATCTTAATTTAAATCCTAAAATGACTTCATAGTGATTGATGGAATTTAATTGGAAATAACAAGATTGTTTTTGCTCTTTGGAGAAAACAGGGACTCGAGAAAAAGTATAAAATGATGAGAGAAAATACTGTCTCATTTTTGCACAGTTGAGCCCACAAGTTCTGGCGAAACTCTGTAGGGTATTTTGGTGTTTAGTGTCTCAACAGTTGTTGCAACGCCAACGAATAGCCAGTTATTATTGATTATTAACCATAGGCAGGACTCAAGCATGTGTCTCAAATTTTCTCTTTTATCCTTATAGGAAAATGGTTTGTTTGTCTGTATTTCCTTAATTTTGTTATTTTTCAACAATGAACATTACCGCAATGGCGTTTACTCTCTCAATAAGCACTGGTGAGGAATCAATTTGGATTAGGTTCCGTTGTCAGTAAGAGACACAAAATAGTGACTTAAACAAGATAAAAATGTATTTCTCTTTCTTCTGAAAGGCTGGGGATAGATCATCCAGAACTGGAATTGAGGCTCTACTTCACAAAATCCTCAGACACCCAGGACTTGCTGTGCTTGGACTCGATTCACGTCACCACTTCCCAGTCCAACAGGGCTGCATAGGTCTGGTCATCACACACACATTCCAGCTAGCAGGAAGGAGGAAGGCAAAGGACATGACTAGCTGTCTTTTATGGAAGTTGTCGTGTGATACTGCTATTTATACTTCATTGGTCAAAACTTGGCCAATATACATTGATTGCTTTGGGGGTAACTCAGAAAAGTCATTTTTATTCTGAGCACTGATGTGCTCAACTAAGATGTGGGGATTCTATAAAGATGTAAGAAAGGGAATGGTTTGGGGGCGCCTGGGTGGCACAGTGGTTAAGCATCTGCCTTCGGCTCAGGGCGTGATCCCGGCGTTATGGGATCGAGCCCCACATCAGGCTCCTCCGCTATGAGCCTGCTTCTTCCTCTCCCACTACCCCTGCTTGTGTTCCCTCCCTCGCTGACTGTCTCTATCTCTGTCGAATAAATAAATAAAATCTTTAAAAAAAAAAAAAGAAAGGGAAAGGTTCGGGGAAAAATGAACAGCCTCTGGCACAGTACGCTAGGAATTCTTTATTTATGTCAATCCAATTCAGCCAACAGTAATTGGGCAATTATGATATGCCATGTACTGTCAAGACAGGGGCCGGAGACGCCCTGCTTGGCAGGCCTTCGTCCTATCACGCTGCTCTCCCTCCAATGAAGCAATCACTTCCTCTTGTCCTTCTGATATGATTTGGCTTCGCAGAGACAGAGTTTTTAAAAACATTTTTTCTGCTAGAAATACTGCCTGATGCCGAGCTCTGAGGGTAAGTAACTCTAGTTTACTGACCTGATGCTTTGATTCTCTCTGAGGACCGCCTAGCCCACAATTACCCCTCGGCCTTGAGTGTGAATCACCGATCAATATTAAATCTCCCAGACCCAGAATTACAGGATCTTAAAGCTGGACGCCAGTGCCCTATGGTGCCCGGGGTTCGAGGCCTTCCCCAGAGCCCCAACCCCGGCTCCCTCCACCCGTGGCAGTGCCAGCCTCCTGGCAGAGGGTACCATCCCAGGCCTCAGTCACATGTCCCCAGGCAGTGCCCAGGGAGGCTGTAACCAATGCTTCATCCTGTTCCTTAATCCCCAAGTGACCTGCCCCAGTTCTGCAGACGCACATTTCCGAGCCCTGCTTGAGGCAAAACTCAGGTTTGGATTTGTGTCCTCTTGCTCCCTGTGCCCCCCTTTGCCTCCCCTCCCAGCCCACCTCACTGTCACCCCTCCAGCGCTTGCCTACCTGTCTTTTCACCCATCCCTGGGTGCAGGGGAGGGGACCGAACTGCCATGCGCTCTGCCTGGCTCAGCCTGTCCCAAGGCAGCCGCTGCACGGAACTGGGAACTCGTTGCCCCAGAAGTAAACGCTCCCCAGCTGTAAAAAGTGGAGTGAGCACATAAAGGGGTAAGATGATCCCTCTACTAACGCCACTCTAACTCTACGCCAGTGACCTTTCTTGAATGGGAGGGAAGGGCTGAAGTTAGGCCCCAGGCTGGGGATAAGCCTAGCCCTGACATACCTAGGGAGGCGGTCTCAGGGGGCTCCAGCCTCTCCCCTGCACCCTGCCAGGGTACAGGGTGCTAACTGCTGGTCACCCTGCCTCGCACCTCCATCACCCCGCAGAGAAGGGACTGAGGAGGGGTGAGGGGGTGGCTATCTCCCCGGTGGCACCACCCAGAGAGAGCCACTGTCCCCCAGCCTCCTATGCTGGCAGGCCTGGCTCCTGTCCCTCCCTGGCCCCTTCCCTGCGGGTCCCAGAGGACAAGCAGCGTCCCCGGTCCCCGTCCCAGGTCCCAGAAGTGGTGTCTAGTGGGGCGCAGGCCAGGAAGCAATGGCAGGAGGGCAGCCTCTCCACCCCTGCCCAGCGCCCTCAGAAGCCTTACGGCTTCCTGCCTGAATTCTCTGGACACTGGAGCGGGTGGCCAGAGTTGTCCCATGTGTATGCGAGTAAAGTAGAAGTCCAGGTGGGGTAGCAGGAGAGGTTGGGAAATAAAGAGTAAGGGAGCACTGCCCTCCAACAGATCCCAAATGAGCCCCCTGCCCACCCCTGCCTAGGGAAACAGATCACAGGTGCTCCCTGATCCGGACGCAGCTGACTCAGGGTCCTGATGAGGCAGATGCTTGGCCCACAGCTGGGGTGCGTCAGGGCTGGGAGCACTCTTGTTTGGACCGTCCTTTAATGCATGGCGTGGGGGGGGTGTGCATAAATGTAGCTAAATGTTGGGGGAGGGTCGTGTCTATTCTGATCCACAATGAGGCAGCAAAAGTATTGTCTACTGTGATAAAGGCCCCTTTTCTCCCACATGTGTTTTCGCTCATGCATCCGGCTCTAGTGCATGTCAGAATTCCTCACAGAAAATCTAACAAGAAGGGAAAAGCATATTTTCAAGCCTGAAAAAGCAAGATGCTTCCCGGAAGTTATGATGTCATTGCATCTGCTGGGGCCACTGTGCTTTTGTGGTGAAGAGAAAGGGTGGTTATTACTCGTGTTAGGTACAGACTGGTGGGTGGCCAATTTCCTCTCACGTCATCCTAAGTGGAAGGCCTAACTGCTTCTCCGCCCAGCTATTCTCCTTGAATTCATTTGCAAAAAATTGCTCTCAGAGTTTTCCTACAGAAAAAGAACATACCATATTATTTTAAAAGAAGGGCAAACACAGGGGTACCCGTGTGGCTCAGTCGGTTAAGCGTCTTCCTTCGGCTGGGGGGTTGTGATCCTGGGGTCCTGGGATGGAGCCCCGAGTCGGGGTCTCCACTCAAGGGGGAGTCTTCTTCTCCCCCCCCCCAGTGCTCTCACTCTCTCTCAAATAAATACATTTTTTAAAAAAATCTTAAAAAAAAAAGGGGCAAACACAGGCCACAAATTCCTGGTCCCCTAAGCCTTGTCTACCACACCTCTCCCCATCCTTGGCCACACGCCTGCCAGGGAGAAGCACCGTGGTCCGTGCTCAGCCCCGCAGGAACGCTTCCTTCCTTTCCTGGCTCCACGCTCACTGACAGGTATTTTTTTAGGGCTCAGATGACAGAGGGGTGAAGCGTGTGCCCAGATCCTCCTCCCCAACACACAGGTCCTAATCTGGTGCATTTGGGATGTGGTGTGAGTGCATGGCCCCAGGTGGTCAACAGACAGAGCCCAGGAAAATCCTAGTGCCCGAGGTCCAATTGGCCACCTGTCAGATCTACCTTTGAGGCCACAGACACAGCCTCAGAGGGGGTCCCCCTGGACCCTGTACTCATATCTTGTCTTCTGTTTCCCTATCAGAAAACTGCAGTGTTTTGGGTCAGGGGAGGGATGTGGAGAGATGGAGTTAGAGTTGGCTATGAGTCTCCATCTTAGTCTGAGAAATAAGTGAAGGATCTATTTCAGCTCACGGACGGAGGAGATGTTATTTATCAGACGTACTCCGTTCTTTTAGGGTAAGCACAGGTGTTTACTCGGAAGCACGTGTCCACAAGCTGCCCCGCCCACGGAGTGAAATCCCAGAAGGTGATTGCAAAACTGATACCAAGCCAGAGGTGCTTGTTTTGTTTGGGGAAGGAAGGGGCTGGGATACAGGGCGATACAGGGAAAAGGGGGGAGGGGTGTGTGAAAGGACGAGCCCCCTTTATGACCCCAAATCTCCAGCAAAGTGCACTAAACTCACCAAATGCTCAGGGTGAGTGGACTCATGGTGGGAAGGGCTGCAGAGGCTCACTCCGCCAGGGGCAGACATGCGCAGCACGCGCTAACATAGCAATCAGACGCGGGGGGGGGGGGGGGGGGGGGG
>NW_024426885.1:66179609-66189827 GCF_017311325.1 Ursus maritimus | reverse complement strand
GGGTCACACAGCATGAGGGGGGAGGTCACACAGCATGAGGAGGGCTTTTACTCTGATGGGCTCCGGGATGGTGGGGTTGGAGATGGGTCTCAGCCAAACCAATTTAGCATAAACAAATTTATGCCGCAGGGAGGCTCCAGCGGACAGCTGTGTTCTACCACTAATAAACAAGTGAGTTGAAATGAAAAGCAAAATCAGCCTGCATTTTCCTTTTGTTGCTACTTGAGAATATCGTGCATTTCAGAGTCATAGGATCGGGCTTTGGTCTTTGAATGTGCTCATGCCTGAGGAGAAGTGTTTGATATTCTAGAGACAGCCCCAGTTCCTTCCTCACCGGCATGACTCGGGTAACACACCCATCGCTGTTGATGGCAGATGGAGTATATAGCCTCTCTCCTCAACCGAAAATTCTACTTTCGAAATAAACACATTTGTAACTCCAAATACCTCCAGATTTTCCCAGCGTGGCTTGTGCTTCCTTAAGAGTTTTGTAGGACTCCTCTTTGCCTTTTCTCCTTTCTCCCCCCACCACAGTTGGATCAGTGCCTCTCAAACTTTCTGGTGCATAACATCAGCTGGGGATTCTGTTAAGAGGCAGCTTCTAACACAGTAGATCTGGGATGGTCAGAGAGTCTAGTTAGTAGCAAGGTCCCTGACGATGTAATGCTGCTGGTGGTCCGTGGACCACAGTTTGAGTAGTGAATCTCTGAATCCCAGTTCAATCCAGGGATGGCCGCGTCTCCCAGTGTGTGGTTCTCGGGCCGTCTGCATCAGAGTCCCTTAAAATGTCCGTGAAAATGCAGATCTCTGGGCTCCCCTTACCCCGGTCAGAATCTAGGGCAGGACACCTTGGCATTTAATCAAAAGCTCCAGATGAGGGGCTCCTGGCTGGCTCAGTAGGAAGAGCATGCGACTCGACCCTCAGGGTCGTGAGTTTGAGCCCCACATTGAGTGTAGTAGTTACTTATATAAATAAAATTAAAACAAACAAACAAAAAAAGCCCCAGATGACCCTAGTGCAGACAGATGTGGGTGAGCAACTGGTGCAAGGAGGGGAACTAGAGTCACTCATGGCGGGGTCTAGGATGCAGTGGTCCATGGGTTTGTCCTGCTGCTCTCTGCCCCGTGTCCTCCCTCTGTGTGCCCAGGTTTTGGTCTCCTGACTCCTCGAAATAGATCTGTTTCATGGGATGCCTATAATCATTAGCCAATAACTTCAGCTATTGGCATAAAGAAGCCCTAGAGGGAACTACTATCTAAAGGAAAAAGCTCGGGAGACCATTGGAGCGGGGCAGGTGGGGAAGGACCCTCGCCCTCTTTGTTGAATGCAGCATCCCTTGTACCTCCAGCGCTCAGCACGCAGCAATCACCAGAGCAGGCGAGCAGCCCAGGGGACAGGTGAACGCGCAGGGCTGGCAGGAGGGACCCTGGAAACCAACACGAGATATGGCCCTGGGGGCGGCGCCAGCTCTCTCCGTGGTGGGTCGGCAGGGCCTGCCGGTGGGTCCACCATCAAGCACAGCAGAGAAATGAGATTAGCACAGCGCTGCTCCTGTCCTAGCCCCTGGCAGGGAGTGTGCCGGATCCCATCCCTGAAAAACGTAGGTGACAGATCATATAAGGATCCAATCACACGAGCAGATGGTGTGGTTCCCCTTGACATTCAGAGCTGGTGGCTGCTGAAACCCTAGAGAGTGTAATTAGAAAATAAACCACCTTGCTTCATATATTCAATTCTCTTGCCAAGTGAGAAATTTCACCCTGAAGCAATGATTTTCTCTTCCATGAAGGTTGTGTGCCTGCCTGTGAGACTGTAGATGGTTTCCACTTTCATCTTAATGTGGAAGATAATAGTGACCCTAATATTGCCACCACGAGCGACTGTAATGTCTTTTGCGTGGAAAGAGACTTATACTTTGCAAAGCACCTTTCCACGGTGTCAGATCTACAGAGACCCAGAACTAGCCCTCTCTCTCTTCCCTCCTCCCGTGCACACACAGTGCGTGCCTGTGATGTGTTGAGTGGGCATTTCAGAGAGAAGAGACAGCTCCTGATACCACGGAGGTCACAGAGTATGGGCAGGGACAGACAGACAAACAAGCTGTTAGAACAGCGGTGATGAGTGCCGCAAGAGTGGTGAGGATGTGCGCCGTGATGCAGAGGGAGGGAGGCTGCTGGAAGGCGGTGGCCGGACCGAGCCCTAGAAGCTGAGCAGGAGTTTTATGTACTAAGACTAGAAGGTCTTTCCCACGCAGCACACTGTAAGCAGCACAGAGATAAGCAGGGACTGGGGGGAGATGATAGAAAGGCAGGCAGGGGCCGGATCAGGAAAGGCTCTCTATGTCCTGCCAAGGGGTTTGGCTTTCCCTCTTGCAGGACCCTGTAAGGTGTTCANCAGGAGAGCCTCAAGTGAGGTCCCTAAGGCAGCCCTGAGGACGAGGTCCTGGAGGAGGAATGCACCGCTGACTGCCTCGGCAAAAAAGGCCTTGTTGGTGAATCACTTCTGCACTTGAACTAGTAGCAATTTTTGCAAACTTAAGTGCCCATCATGGGTCAGTTTGCTCACTGTCCTTCAAGCCCCATTTGTTTTTTGTTTCGTTTTGTCTTTTTTGTTTTTTTGGGTTTTTTTGTTTTGTTTTGTTTTAATTTTTTATGTTATGTCAGTCACCATACAGTACATCATTAGTTTTTGATGTAGTGTTCCATGATTCATTCTTTGCGTATAACACCCAGTGCTCCATGCAATACGTGCCCTCCTTAATACTCATCACCGGCCTATCCCAATACCCCCGCCCCCGGAAGCCCTCAGTTTGTTCCCCAGAGTCCATAGTCTCTCGTGGTTCATTCCCCCTCTGTTTACCACCCCTTCATTCTTCCCTTCCTTCTCCTACCAATCTCCCTGTCGAGCCCCATTTGATAAAAGGTATTGGTGCCCTGGTTAGATCAGTTCAGGGAAGACGAAGAGGCCGTCCATCCAGCACTAAGATGGAAACGTTAAGACTGATGGAGCCCAGCCACCAATTCATTTCCAAACAATTGACAGGGAAAATACTCGCCACAATTAGAGAAATAGTTAATATAGTCCTAACTAAAGAAAACAGAAAACTGACCCTTAAAAATCCTAATAGAAAAGCAGGCAAAGGACATGTACGAACAAATCATAATTTAAGATAAACAATACATAGAAGCACAAAGGACATAAAATAAATACACAAACCAATGCACATGAAAAATATTTAACACTATTACTGATCAAAGTCATGACCATTTAAGCGCTGAGAGTTGCTGCTTTTCGTATATCAAATTGGCGATATTAAAGCAGCTAACACACAAGTCAATAGTGAGAAGGCTGGTGGCGTGGGCGCCCTCCCCAACATTGCGGGGGGCGTGGAAATTGGAAACTTTTCCGAAAGCAATTTAGACAATTAAACCCGAAGGCATAACGATGCCTTGTTCTCTGATTTTACTTCCAGGAATCGATCTTAAGGAAATAATGAACAAGGCAGCAAAGATGTGTATGTACAAGAACGCTGCAGTGTTATTTCTGATAAACCTAACTTGGAAGAGGTAAATCATGGATCAAGGCTAGCCCAGCTGGATAAGCTTGGGTGCCGGGTGTAAGATAGCCCTGCTGAGCAACCACTAGAAGTGTGTACTCCAAGACCTTGAAATGGTTGAGGAAAATGAGCGTGATGCAGTCTCACATAAAACGAGTAGATTAAACCACAAATTGGCATGGTCTCAATTTCACTTCTTAAAATGAGTCAACAAAACTAAAAGGCAGCCTACGGAATGGGAGAAGATATTCGCAAATGACGTATCAGATAAAGGGCTGGTATCCAAAATCTATAAAGAACTTATCAAACTTAGTACCCAAAAAAAAAACAAAAAAAATCCAGTCAAGAAATGGGCAGAAGACATGAACAGACATTTCTCCAAAGAAGACATCCAAATGGCTAAAGGACACATGAAAAAGTGCTCCACATCCCTCGGCATCAGGGAAATACAAATCAAAACCACAATGAGATACCACCTCACACCAGTCAGAATGGCTAAAATCTACAAGGAAACAATAGATGTTGGAGAGGGTGCAGAGAAAGGGGAACCCTCTTACACTGTTGGTGGAAAGGCAAGCTGGTGCAGCCACTCTGGAAAACAGTATGGAGTTTCCTCAAAAAGTTAAAAATAGAGCTACCCTATGACCCAGCAATTGCACTACTAGGTGTTTATCCAAAGGATACAAACATAGTGATTCTAAGGGGCACCAGCACCCCAATGTTTATAGCAGCAATGTCCACCATAGCCAAAATATGGAAAAAGCCCATATGTCCATGGATAGATGAATGGATAAAGAAGATGTGGTGTATATATATAATGGAATATTACTCAGCCATCAAAAAGAATGAAATGTTGCCATTTGCAATGAACTAGAGGGTGTTATGCTAAGTGAAATCAGTCAGAGAAAGACAAATATCATATGATTTCACTCATATGGAATTTAGGAAACAACACAGATGAACATAGGAGAAGGGAAGAAAAAATAAAATAAGATAAAAACAGAGAGGGAGGCAAATCATGATAGGCTAACTCTAGGAAACAAACTGAGGGTTGCTGGAGGGGCGGGGGTGGGTGATGGGGTAACTGGGTGATGGGCATTAAAGAGGGCACTTGATGTAATGAGCTCCGGGTGTTATATGCAACTGATGAATCACTGAATTCTAGTCCTGAAACTAATAACACAATATATGTTAACTAAATTGAACTTAAATTAAAAAAATAAAACAAAATGAGTATACACTTAAATAAATATCAGAGGGACATGCATCCAAGTGAGGAGGTTATGAACATTTCTTATAATGCAATTTCTCTATTTCCCTGTATTTTACAGTTTTCTACAACAAATATTACTTATTTACTAATTTTTTTAAAATAGTCTACAAAGCCTACTTGCCCTGTCAAGGGACATTGTCCCTAAAGGTACAGCAGGTTGGTGCTGGCCTCAGCTGTGGTTGGGGCAGATGGAGTGGCAGGTGGCCCTTTGTTGGCCAGGTGCTCGGAGAGAGAGCTCAGTGTCACTGTGTCATCGGCCCCTGCGGAGGGCCTGTGCGTGAAAGTGCCTGTGACCACATAAATAAACCTCACCACACCCAAACCTACCGCTCCCCATCTCGACCTCCTACCAGCCAGCTCCCAAATTACCTGTAGCTACCCTCCTCCGTGTGAAGGGGAGAGCATTGGAAGGAAAGTTGCAATTAAATCACTTCTTCTGTAAATTGTACCCAAACCAAGGTTCTAAAAGCATTGTTAGAGTCTCTCTCAGAGTCTTGATGGGAACAAGGCAAGTGAGGGTCCCCGACGCTTGAGCTTAATTAGGTTTACTGTGAATCCATCTTTGTCGTGGTTAGTATTTGCTGAATTGAGTAAAGGGCGTTGTGATATTGTGATTTCTAATAACAAATACGTAGGTGATCTTTGTCCGATTTCTGGCACAGAGCTCCAAGAATCCATGGAATTTCCTGAGCAGTAAGAGCAAAAGGAGCTTTTGTTATAATTCTTGGTCTCTTGTCCTCAGTTCCTGAAATTCAGATCCATGCAGGTGAGATAGGTGTCTTGTTATTCACAGACAGTTAGATTTATGGTAATGAGATGACTTTTGAAATGCACCTGAGGATGGAGGCTGGTTGCCAGGGGAACCACCTCCTGAATACAGGGTTGGAAACTTTCAGTCCCACCCCTTGACTTCTCGGGAAGGGAGTAGGGACTGGAGATTGAGTTCCATCACCAGTGGCCAATGATTTAATCAAGCATGCCTATGTAATGAAGCCTCTATAAAAACCCAAAAGAACAGTGTTTGGAGAGCTTCCTGGTTGGTGAACATGCAGAGATTCCGGCACAGTGGCCAGTTCAGAGAGGGCATGGGACCACCTCACCCTTGCCCCATATCTCACCCTATGCATTTCTTCCAGCTGGCTGTTCCCAAGTTATACCCTTTTATAATAAATTGGTGACCTGGTAAGTAAGATGTTTCTCTGAGTTCTGTGAGCCGCCCTAGTAAATTAACCAAACCCAAGAAGGGGGTCGTTGGAACTTCTGATCCATAGCTAGTTGGTCAGAGGCACAGGGAACCACCTGGGCTTGTGACTGGCATCTGAAGTGGGGGTAGTCTTGGGGGACTGAGCCCTGACCCTGTGAGATCTGACACCATGTCCAGGAAGATTGATTCAGAATTGAGTTGAATTGTAGGACACCCAGCTTGTGTCTGAGAATTTCTTACTGGAATGGATATTAGAATCATCAGACATGAACCCAGCCCTGAGGAGCTCAGGTTCTAGTTCAGAGCCCCAGCCCACGGGACCCAGGGCATCTTGTCCCAAGCTAGATTCCTGAGTCTTCCAGGGCATCGTATGAGCAGCAGGGATCCTGGAGCTGACCTCAGAGTCAGAAAAAATCTGGGTCACTTAGAAAGTTGAACACTATCCCCAAGAGGTCCTTGGAGTCACTGTTCTGAGTCTTTCTCCGGGGAGAGTCCTGACATTTGTATCTGAAAACTTGAAGCTGGGAGCTGCTGTTGAGAGCAGGACCTTAGTTCCTACTTTCCCAACCAGTGTGGTAGTTCGAAGGGGAGATGGGGAATGTGGTACGTTTGTTCAAAGGACCTGCTAAAGTCTGAAGACTCAGATTCCTGAGCTCTGTGGGGCTCTTGGTTAGGAAGGACAGACGCAGGGAAGGTATTTTCATGGACTCCTGGGGTGGGTGTAGAAACCAAGGTCATCAAGCGGATGGCCATCATGATTTAGATTGTAGTTGGGGAGAGGGGCGGATTGGAGGGGGAAGATTGGGGTCACCTAAGAGACAAAAGCCACGCAGTTTGCTTCAGAGACAGCCTGCCACCACTTGAGCAGGAGGCTTTGTCCGCTCTGCTGGCAGGAAAGCAACTTCAGGCACTCATTCAGAAATGAACACCCTGGCGCACCTGGGTGGCACAGTCATTAAGCGTCTGCCTTTGGCTCAGGGCGTGATCCCGGCGTTCTGGGATTGAGCCCCACATCGGGCTCCTCCCCTGGGAGCCTGCTTCTTCCTCTCCCACTCCCCCTGCTTGTGTTCCCTCTCTCGCTGGCTGTCTCTGTCAAATAAATAAATAAAATCTTAAAAAAAAAAAAAAAAGCAATGAACACCCTTCCTCCAGCAAACGTGTACTGCCCCCCAAGAGGGATCTGGTTCAGCATAGTTCTCTGGGGACCAAAAAACCTTCTCCCTGTCTTGCGCTCAACCAGCATGGCTCCTTCATCACCCAGGCAGGGAGAGGGACAGGGCACACGTTTCAGAGCATAGGTGGCCTTGTGGTCAGCGGAGGCCTGCTCCCTCCCCATGTTGCTCTTGCCCTCGCTTCTTGCGGGGCCGAAGGATAGGGCTAGAACCTGTCTCTGCAATCCAGGTTCGCTAATGTAGTCAGTGATAAAAAGTGCTAAGGCCACCAGAGTGGTGGTGTTATGTGGCTAAATCAATACTTACAGCAGCCTCCTGCTTAGTGCACCGGCCCAGGCATGCAGAGCGCTCAGTGGAAGGTTGGTCAGCCGCCATGTTTGAAACCTCCGATCTCTGAGTACATGATGTGTCTGTTTCAGACCACAGCCCTGGGTGCTTTACCTGCTACCAGCGGGTAAGGATTTTTGTAGTTAGAATCAATTCTGCTGGCCACTCTTCAAATAATTCCCCAACCAAGTCCGCTTCTGTTTCTCTGAAGGAGACAAATCTGGACCTTCAGCCCCATCCGTGAGAAGGTGAGAGCCTGACCTCCCAGCCGAGACCCCTGGAGAGAATCAGGCTGAAGAGAGCATCACGTCAAAAAGCCACAAAAGGAGTTCTAGCTTCTTCTTCTTCTTTTTTTTTAAAGATTTTATTTATTTGACAGAGAGAGAGACACAGCGAGAGAGGGAACACAAGCAGGGGGAGTGGGAGAGAGAGAAGCAGGCTTCCCGCTGAGCAGGGAGCCCGATGCGGGGCTTGATCCCAGGATCCTGGGATCATAACCTGAGCCGAAGGCAGACGTTTTAGGACTGAGCCATCCAGGCGCCCCGGAGTTCTAGCTTCTTTAGTAAATCGGGCCATCAGCCTCTTTAGGAACTAAGGCCTATATTCTTTTCAGTACCCCAGTCCTTTACAGATCTTCCCAAAATTAGTTCCCTCAATTCCCAGAAATTTTCTAGTTAAGTGCTGACCATTGCTATCCTAAAAGCCCAAATCTAATTCCAAAAGGGAGTTCATCGAAAAATCCTTGCTTCTGTAATGGGCTTGGTTCAATGCTTTCACTTCATGCAAAGCAAATGCTGAGGAACTTAAAAAAATTCTTCTTCTCATCTCAGCTGATCCCTTTACATCCAGGGGCCCCCTGAACCCTTGCAGAGATATTTGGAGCTATTTATAAATGTGACACATGATGATGCCTGCCTTGGCAAACGGATTACATAGAACTTGAAGTTTTGGGAGATGGAAACAGATACCCTAGTCCGAATCTGGCCATGATATCATTTACCTTCTAATTCGTGGTGGCCCGCTGCCCGGAAACATCATCTGAGCCCTGGAGAGATCCAGGGCTCCATGAGGAAGTTCAGTCCCTGAGGACCCCAGCTGGTAGGTTTGGAAATGTCTGGGCCTATAACATGCACTAGGGTTGGAGAAGACTCAGGAACTCGCTCTTCTTTCTCAAGTGATGCCCCCAGGGAAGTTTTCACGCGTTACAATGAAAACCAGAGTTTCCCTTTGCATCACCATCCTCTGCAGTGTCCTTTTAGGCAAAAGCATAATCCAGGGCAGAGCGAGATTCTTTATGAGTTTCAGACTTTGGACCCAGATAATCCGCAACTGGGCATCCTGAAGATGAATCACATGTGATAGGAATATTAAGAAAGATTGGAATCAGGCCGGCATTTCATTTCTTTTCTTTTCTTTCTTTTCTTTCTTTTTTTTAAGGAAAATATAGTAGATTCTGAGGAACTGTAGGTCTGCTTGACATGGCTTTCCAGAAAACTCCCTGGACTGATTGTTGAATGTATGATTTTGACTCTGAGGGAGGGATGAGGAGATTTCTGGGAGTTTGCACTAGTTCAGAAGGAGCACGTAGGCGGTGCCAAACTCGTGCCACGGCGTGGGCAGATCGCGGTGCTCACTTCATACCACCAAGAAATCGCACGGGGAGCATTTTGTTTGTTTCATATGGCATCCGACATAAAATCCTGTGCATGAGATGGAGAAATGTGGGCTGGGCAGTGGCAACCTGGGCAGATGAGAGATGAGTGGGTTGAATAATTATGTTTGAAAACTGGCATGATGTCATAGTGAAGCAGGGAGTATTCTGTCCCGGCTTCTCAGAGCTGGGACCTGGAACACTTGCTCACTAATCTTGTAGGCACTGTAGAAGTGACAGGGAAAGCTAGTCCGGAGGTAACCAGACTGGACATCCAAGCTTGACAGCCTGAAATGGTGGGCTCGGATTAATGGGTAAAATGACAACCAGGACAAATGCCAAGTTTGGATTTAGATTTTTATTTTTTAAAATATTTTAAAATATTTTATTTATTTATTTGAGAGAGAGAGAGCACAAGCAGTGGGAGTGGCAGAGGGAGAAGAAGAAGCAGATTCCCCACTGAGCAGGGGCTCCATCCCAGGACCCTGGGATCATGACCTGAGCCAAAGGCAGATGCTTCACCGACCGAGCCACCGAGGCGCCCCTGGATTTAGATTTTTAAATAACGGAGGAACAGTTTGGCAATTCATGTGACAAATCACCGAAGAGTTAAAGAGACCGTCCACAGTGTGTTGGGGTTAAAAGATACTTGCTATCTTGCCCCGCCTTCCGGGAGTATCCACGTCGAGATCACGTCCAGGCCATTATACATGAAACGTCGTCTGCGCCTAGTTCCCTGTCAGGCCACATCTCAGTTCAATCCTGGGATCTGCATTTCAAGATCCAGGAACAGTGACAAAGCAGAGAACATTGAGCCAGCGATCAGAGCAAGGAGGCGACTGGAGTGTCATACAAAAGAGAGTGAAGGAAACATTTTAATGTTTAAAACATGTATTTTAGTTTTTTTACTGTAGAAAAACAAACACATGTTATGAAAATTGAGGAAACTAAGGGGCAGTGGAGAAAAGACGCTCATTCTCCCCAAGGAAGTGTTGTTTTTAGACAGGAGAAGGTGGCGGGGGGGGGGGGGGGGG